>NC_141259.1:16418095-16768095 GCF_054856555.1 Leptonotus elevatus | reverse complement strand
TTGTATTTGTTCGTCCATTAATGGAAATTTGCATGAAATGTTAGCATTAAGATAGCACCGCTTAAATATGTCATCTGTAATAACTGACGTCCTCACAAAATGTGGAACATTTTTAATGGCTGTGGTGGCAAAGTCCTACTTTTGTCTAAATGACTCATTTCCACATATTTCCTTGGTGCAAAGATTCCACAAGATGGCGCCAAAGCAGTAGTTTTATCAGTGAATTGACCAAATTAAGAGACATTTAACATCTTTATCTCCTCGCACATTTCTTGAGCGATTCAAAAGATTCACGACAAGTCTGACTTTTTTTTTTTCATTTCAACAGTTCATTCGATTCTACAGCCTTGATGTTGCTCAGTGTCAGCTCTTCAATATTTGCACACACATTTTTTTTTAAATAGAAATTACATTCTCTTTTCATACAGTTTAAAAAATAAAATAAAAAACAACAGAAAACAAGAGCTGCTTTCATTTCAGATTTGGCATGGTGAGAGATTAAAAAAAAAGAAAGTTGCCATTTTTCCGCCTGCATCTGTTGACAAAGTCAGTGATGTGCGCGCGCGCGTGTTTGTGTGCATGACGCTCATCAAAGCATGACGATCAGCGTGGAAACATCTGCTCTCGCGCCGCAAACACTTCACGCACGCTCACGACTTGCACAAAACTCGCGTCACGTCACGTCAGCGTGAGCGTGACGCAGTCACACACACGCAGTTCTCGTTCTGAACAATAGAGGTCGCCACAACACTTCTTCTATCTATCTATCTATCTATCTATCTATCTATCTATCTATCTATCTATCTATCTATAACCCACCCAATAATAATAATAATAATAATAATGATAATAATAATTCAATTGTGGTGTAGATGTTCCACTGCAGGCTGTAGTTGCGATCAAGGAGGTTGTGGTCGCGGACTTGAAGACCGCAACTCTTAGAACCGTCTTAATTCAAATGACCAGAACTTTCCTCGATTGCCATTAGAACTTGTAACAGTTTGCACTTTTTGTTTTGGCACTTGAACAATATGCTCCTGTTGCTTTTGTTGTGCACGTTTCCAATATTTACCGTGATATCAGTTTTCGCGTGGCTTATTGTTAATTGACCAAAAAAATAAAAATAATGCAGTCATTAATTGTTTTTCCCCCGAGAGAAAATCCTTGTCCTTTCACGCAGAGCTCTTGTCCGTTTCCATAGCAACGCCAGCAGGTTTGCCACCCAATAAAACAGAAAGAACACAAGCGCTGACGGACTGAATCCAAATGGAATTATACACACACATGGACCGAGCACACATACGCATAATGATTGAATCGTGATGATGATGACGATGATGATGATGATGATGACGATGATGATGATGATGACGATGATGATGATGACGATGATGATGATGATGATGACGATGATGAAATCTCATAATTGTTTATCATGCCTCTACGCTTGAGTGGTGTGGAATAGCTGTGTTTATTTTATTTCATCATGATATTTATAATTGTTATTATTTGATCCCGACGATACATTTACAGTATATTTGTAATTGTATTATTGCAATATTAGGCTCATTCATCCATCCAATTTGTTTTTGTTTTATTTGAGCTTTACATCATCTTATAGGCATCATTGAATTTGTAAGGTCAAGGTTTATTTACTCTGACGAGGACAAGAAAACGGCTGGTTTGATGAAGGAGCCTTTTGAGTGATGCTGTCCCTAAAGCCGACATTTCAAATGAGCACGCGGCGGCTTTTAAGCACTCAGCCAAGCTGAAACATGACTTGACTTGAAATCGCAAAAGTGTTTTCCATTTGCAAAGTACAACACTTCACTTTAACAATCATTTTCATCACTACCCGTTTCAATATGTACGTTGTGCTTTCTTCCACTTTTGACAAAGTTTTCAAAGTTTCCAGTTGAGAGCAAAAGAGCAATCGTCACCTGCAGTGACCTGCTGTTTTCCGTCTGCGCTAATGTAAGCACAATGCCGCCCCCTTGTGGAGGGTCACAAGCCCTCGCCCGAATCCTGTTTGAGATCCGCATCTGGCTCGATCTGACCGGTTCTGATACAGATTGTGGTTCTGATGCTAAGCATCACATTATTTATTGTTTTGTTGTGCAGACTTTCCAGTTGAAGAAGTGCAAGCGCGTGCGCTCGAATTGACTCGCGTGTGCGATGTGTCACGTGTTCATTTTGATAGTTCCCCGAAATGCGAGCGAACCCGCGGACAGGCAAGAGCCGGCCGCTAATCGACAGGAGCGCGGCGGGCGAGCCGGCGCCCATCAGCGCCAATTAGAGCGTCACGGCCGCAACGGATGCGCGTCGCCATTTACTGCATTTACGAAAAACGGCCGCTCGCGTGCATTAGCATCTGATTGGCGCGGCGAGCGCGCGCGCATGAAAACAACACGTTCGCATTGCACGTGTGCGCGTTGAGTTTCACATCCGCGCAATGGCGAGCAGTAAACAAATTAAACTTACTTTCTTACAATAATACGTGGATGGAGTTTTCAGGGAACATATACTTGAGTATTTATATTTTATTTCTACTTTTACTTCCTACATTGGAAAACAGACATTTGTACTTTCTACAAAAAAAATAAATAATCTGTTTTGATTAAAAGATGCGAGTGCATCCAATCGAACAGAATCAAATCATTCCACATGTTAAATGTAGTCTCTAAAAAACAGTTGGGTCAAAACGCATCCAAATTTGGGTCAAAAAAGGGGCCGACCCCACTTTTTGGGTTATTCAACTAACCCAAAACGTTGGGTCAAATGAACAATTATTATTATTAATTTAACTTAATACCCACATTTCAGAAAGCTGGTTCAAATCAATAAACCACAAAAAACAACAATGGGGTTGCTTTGTAGGTGATTCGTTGAATTTGGGCCAACTTTTTGGGTTAAATAACTCAAAAAGTTGGCTTGGTCCATTCTTGACGCAATTGGAGTTCTTTCGGACCCAAGTGTATGCAGCAGCTCTCGATGCTCACGCCCACTCATTTGGTATGCGAATCTCACTCGATAATTGTATTGAAACACACACCAAAGTTTCACGATTCCAACTGACTGACTTACTTCACCTTCCAGCGACAAAGAAGAAAAAAAAGCTCGTCAATATGTTAATTAAAAGTCTATTCAACAAAGTTTGCTTTGGGCCACAAGCAGACAATAGAAAAAAAAAAGAGATGTAGAAAAAAAGGCCAGATGTTCCGCGTGCAAACTTTGATGAATTCCTGTTGTTAATTAAATGTTCCATCTGTCAAAATCAATAATTTTAAAGCGCATTCTGTCCCCCGAACGGTCATCTTGCTTTCCGCCCGCTGGATGCTCAGCTTTCCTCGCCGCTCTGTCGCCGTGGAAACTACAAAGTATTGCGAGGCTGCGAGAGTCATCCCGGAATTAAATTCGAAGAGTTTTATTATTACATTGTCCCAAAACGTCCTTTTTCAAACCCTTCAAGTACGTCTGTGACATTCCCATTTGATTTGAGGAATAAGCCACACTTCATCTCTTGGTAAGTCAAAACTTTTGTTCACAAATTTGATATTGGGCTGTGCCATATGTGCTTGGAAGAAAACCTCTCTATTTTCCAAAATGATATTATTCAAAACACATTTTTTTGGGGTTCTCATGCAATTTATGACACAAAAAAAGTGATCTGATTAACTAATCTTAATTCAATCCCAAATAAACAGTTGCTTTTCAAACACATTTGATATATATATATATATATATTTTTTTTTTATACCTGTGAAGATTGTTGCTCTTCCATGGCGCTGTCGGGCTGCTTTTATGCAAATGAGCCTGGAGGAGGCCATCACAGCAAAGTGGCGTCCGCCGAGATTTGGAGACTTTGAGTGACCTTTGGATCGCAACGCGAGCAGGTCGGCGTGACTCCGACAACCCGTGAAAGAAGACGTTGCTGTTCTTCTCCTGTGAGAAGATTTCAGCAGTTAGAAATGAAAACTTTTGCTCATGACTGCAAAAGCTGAAGATCTGTTCAAAAACGGATTTGAAACGAAAGCCTCTGTCTGTTAAACACCAATATTTGAAATTTGGTTTGAAAACAGAATTCAAACTGATGTGAAAACTGATTTCAGACTGATTTTAAGTGATTTTATTTTTTTCAACATTTGATAATCAATAAAAATAGATTTTCAAAAGGGTATTACTTTTTCTAGTTGTTTACATGATAATAGTGTTTCAAGTCAGAAAACATGCGTATTTAAAATGTCATCCAAAAACAGATTTTGGACTTGTTTTTTTCCCCTCAGTATGGCTGGTTGCTTGTTTCCATGAATTAGAAAAGACCAACATTTGAAATCAAATTCAAAAAATGACCTTGAATGAAAAACCTTTAAATGAAAAAATGTCAACTGTCAAATCAAATTAAAACATTTAAAAAAAATTAAATTGGAAACAATTTTATAACTTTTGTCGGTTGTTTAGAACCTGAAAACAAACTTTTGCAAAACGAATTGAAACCCTTTCAAATGCAAACAGACCCTTTTTTTTTTTAAACTTTAGCCAGAGGTTCACATGATAACAATGTTTTGGAGTCTTAAATCAGAAATTTTTGCAAACCCCCCCAAAAAAAGAAAAAAGGATTTGAAGCCAATTTTAATTTAAACGTGATTGATAATGAACACTCGCTAAATGTTTTGGCCTTGAAAAGGATTCTCAAAGTATTTGCAGAATAATCAAACACAGTCGTCAACTGGAGGGGAACTTGTGTGTGCGCAATAGTGCTGTGTTTATAAAGTGACATTGCCAACTAGTGGCCTGGCATGCAAATGACACAATTTCCACTCATTTCTGCATTTGTCGTGTCGCTAAGATTTAAAAGGAAAGAACGATGTGAGTTTCTGGAAGAAACGAGCACTTTCAGGATAGAATCCAAAGACAAGATAAACTGATGTTATTTAGGATTTTTTTTTCTCTCTCGCCGGAGAAGAGTCTTCAAATTCATTTAATTAGCATCTGAATCCTGCTCATGGAGGTAACGTGTTCATGTATTCATTCAAGGTCTTGTTGATGATCTTCAAATTGACGTCACTGCTTTAATTCACTTACATTTTCTATTCCTAATGGTTTTAAAAAAAAAAAATGGTAATGTCTCCTCCGGTGCTCACTTTGTTTGGAATTAATTCCGGAGCCCGAATTGACCTGAAAAGACATTCATTTGTCACACATGCAGCTCTGCAATGTTGTTTTTTTTATTAAAGAAGACAAAAAACTTATAATCATAAACTAATTTGTCATCATTGTGCTGAAACAAATGAGACGATACGAGTGCACTTTATTGGGATTTTATTTGCTTTGTTTAATATTAAGAAAGAAGAATGAATGTGCCTTGTGTATAAAAGCATGACATAAATTGCTAGCAATCATTCATGTCAATACGAGACACAAAAAAAAAAAAAAAAACAAGAGGCACTTTTAAAACCTTGACCCCGAATGAAGCCGACTCAAAGGACATTTAAAGACACATGTGATGTTTTATTCAACTTTCCAGCAGTGGCTCGCATGATGCACGGCAGCATTCATTAATATTTAGCAAGACAGAACAGCAAAGAAAATGACATTCACTTCTTTGGACATCGCAGTGCAGGTTTAAGGCCGAGATACAAGAAGCAACTTGCGACACACTCGACTCCACCAAAGTCGCCAACAAGTCCCCAAATCATCTCATTGCAAGAATTCTGGTCAAGTTCAGTCCTTCGTTTTTCCTCCCAAGGGTCATCGGTCCGAAGAAAAGACAAGTTACCATACTTTTGGTCCAAGTGTCCATTCAAGTCCAAAATCTGATGTTGAAGTCTCCAGTGAAGCGCGAGTCGCGCACAATTGCCAAATTGGCCAATCGCAGTCCTTCGCTATTCCTTACAGTCGTCTCTCGCGAGTCTGCAGTGACTTCCGGGTCTCCAACGTTTTGAATCGCGTCGTCATATTTACAAATGCGAAGTGACGCGACGGTCGATTGTTATCGACGTTCACAGCGTAGGCAGCGGCGGACTGTAACCATAGCGACTGTTCAGCTTGACGGCGAGCTCATGCTAAGCTAACGGCGCGGGGACGTGACATAACACATAATTGACACAATGACACTTTTTCACACGTGCGGTTTCAGGTCAGCGCGACGATGTCATTTGAAAGTCCGCAGGAACCGGAAAGTCGCAAACCACTTCGACACACCAACTCAACATAACACTTTGCGTGTGCGTGTGCGTGCGTGCGTGTGTGCGTGTGTGTTAACAAGTCGATCATGTACACACTGAAGCTCTCATAGGATTGCAAAAATATAATCACATAAATTACATCCCTGCATAAATAAACTTTTTTATTTTAGAACAAAAGGTATATTATTATATGATTATAATAATTTACATATTTATTATTCATGATTCATATTTAATATTTATTTTTAATAAACTTTTTTTTGTCCTTCAACCATTAAAAAAAAAAAAAAAATCATTCCAACTCAAACATGTTCCAAAAATTCAAACTTTACAGCCTATTATTTTTCTCAGTGGAACATTTTTCACCCCAAAAATCCCAGTTTTGCTCCAGGAATTATTGACTATTCATTTCAATGCCACATTCCAAATAACAGATTCAAATAGTTCCCATTTGAAATCATTCATTCAAAATTGTACATTATTATATTTTTAATATCATTTCATCTGGAATGAATAAAAAAAAAAAAAAAAAAAATATTGTAATTCAATACAATTAAACATTGTTCAATATCATTCAATGAATGCATTTTAACTACTAACATTCAAGACCACTTAATAGTACAATATCATATTCATATATATTATATATATATATATAGTCAGTCTCATTTAGTTTTTCTCAAGGAGTGATTTTACTTGATGGGAGCATCACAAGAACTTCATGCGAGTGCAACAATCTCTGGTTTGTGCGCTCTCTCGCCTCCTGATTGCCCGAGGGCTCGTCCTCGTCCTGCAGCAACGAATCCAAATTCAGCCTCACGTCCCACCGCAACGGCAGAAACACTTGACGTCTTTGTTGTCAATATATATATATATATATATATATGTTTTTTTCATTTCTCTGCGATCAGATAACCCAGCATCCCCTTTGGGGAAGTCCTGTTTTTCTCCCACACGCTCCCTGGAGGGAAATGAACAGAAGGATGGCATTTAATGTGCCGTCTGTAGTCTGGACAAAAGTATTGGGACACCCACAGTTGCTGATGGCAGTGGAGCCGTTCGTTGTCGCTCATCTTCTGGTGATATTTGCAACAAGCGCTTGCTTCGGCTTTGCGGAAACTATTTTGAGGAAAGGAGATTCTTCTGGACGGACGGACGGACGGACGGACGGACGGATGGATCCTCTTGGGAATCGAGAAGAGAGGAGGAAGAGTTTGCGGTCAACGTTCATCCTCGGCTTCTGAATGAAGGCGCCCCCCCCCCCCCCCTTTGCCCTTCGTGAAAGCGACCTCAGTTGAATCCAATCAAAGCTGAAAAGTTCACAAGGTCCTTGAAGGCCTTTTCTCATGTCCTGACTCCCGAAGCATCGGACGATGGCGTCGATGATGGTCTCGACGCCGTTTCTAAATCGAAGGATGAACACGTTTCAGTCTCGACTTTTAAACTTCGGAGAAAGGCTCCACCTACCTCGCAGGCCCGCCCAGATCGGAAGCCGAGAAGCTCCGAGCTCACGCGCACGCGTGCGCGCAGCAGAAGATCTCCTTGAAGGTCTTCCTCATCTCCTGGCTGCGGAAGGCGTAGATGACGGGGTCGATGACGGAGTTGCACATGATGAGGATGAGGTACATGTTGAAGTGCGACATGAAGCAGGCGCAGTAAGGGTTGCGCGGGCAGCTGATCATCAGGACGAGGTGCAAGAAGAACGGCGCCCAGCACACCACGAACACGCCCAGCAGGATGGTGAGCGTGATGGCGCCCTTCATGTTGGCGCGCTGCTGGACCGGCGCGTGGCCCGGCAGCGCGGCGATGCGCTTCATGTGCAGGCGCGCCAGCAGGAACATGTGCACGTACAGCGACGCCATCAGCACCAGCATGGCGAAGAACATGCTGATCAGGCAGACCAGCACGGTGGTGCTCTCCGAGTAGACGATGAAGAGGACGCCGGACGCCACGCAGCCGGCCCAGATGCCGCCGATGACCAGGGCGGCCCTCCGCAGCGTGACGATGTTGTGGTAGCGCAGCGCGTAGAAGATGGTGATGTAGCGGTCGACGGCGATGGCCAGCAGGCTGCAGATGGACGCCAGCAGCGAGCTGCAGATCATGGAGTCGAAGACGTTGTCCATGTTCTTGATGAGCCGCACCGGCGCGCTGAGCCGGCCGCCGTTGATGAGCGCGATGACGATGGTCTCCGAGGCGTTGGAGGCGCTCACCAGCATGTCGGCCACGGCCAGGCTGCAGATGAAGAAGTACATGGGCGAGTGCAGGTTCTTGTTCTTGGCGATGGCCACCACCACCAGGATGTTCTCCAGCAGGCTGACGATGCCCAGAGTCAGGAAGACCTCGGTGGAGATCAGCAGCTGCTCGTAGCATCCCTCCGAGGAATCCCGCTCGGGGCCCTCTTTGGCGAGCGACGCCCGGCTGCGGTTCTGGTAGTCCGGGGTCGCGCCCTCCTGGCCCGTGGAGTTCATGATTCCTCCTCCTCCTAAAAACTCCCGTCTTCTCGCGTTCCCATTTTTCAAGAGGGGCGCCTTGGAACACTCGGCTGAGGTTTGCGAACCCGAGTCAGAGTGAGATTAAGCGAGCGAGCGCAGGGAGGGCGAAGCCCGAGATGGCGTGCGATCCTCCCACTTGCCGCTATTATACGTCCTCGGCGCGCGCGCGCACACGCACACACCTCTCCGTGCTCTTCTTTCCCATTGGCTGGTGGGGGGAGTTGTGAGGCAGGCCAGTAGAGGAGAAGATGTTCATGAATGAAAAGATAGAAAGGGAAAAGCAAGCAGAAGAAAATATCCTTGCAAAGCACGTAAAGACTCCAAAGGGTGAGGAGGAAAAAGACGAAGCGGGTGAATAAAACAAACGCACCTGCAAGCCTCAATCACAAAAGGTAAGGAGGCTTTTCAGTACCGACAAAAACTCCCAGCCTGGTCAGAACGCATTCAAGGCTGCGCGGGGCACGAACGACATAACTTTGAAGGACGAGTTATTCAGTCCAAAGTTTGCTGCCTGCTGCAATTGCGCAACATCATCAAATGAATTCTCACTCAAATGAGCCTGGATTAAAATCACTTCAGATTCACTTCAGTTCAATTGACTTCTGTTCTACTTAAGGAGGAATATAGATGCTTATGTAAAAAAAAAAAGAAGAGATAAAAGTACTGATTCAACACCTTTGTTTAAATAAAGCTTTGGAATGTACTGAAATTAAAAACAATTATATACCATACGCTCTTTACAATACTTGATTGTTGAAAAAATAAATGCATTTTTGATTTAAAAGATGCAAATGCATTGCATCGAACCGAACCGTATTGTTCCACTTTCAAATATACCGAGATGCGCATCACATCGTCTTTTATTGGCAAGATCTATCTTAGGACAACGTGGCACATTTACAGTGCTGACATCAATTCAAATGTCTGGAAAATGACAGCAAAAAAGTCATCAAACGCTCTTGACCCGAGCCCGACCGTATCGATGCCAATCAAATTGTCTTCTGTGGAGAGATGCGAACCCCCTACGAAGCGAACCCTGACAACTGAAAAAAACAGACACAAATACACCCGCGTCCATTTGGATGAGTCACGACGCGGGTCGGCCGCACGTTGTGGCCGAATCCTCTTAATAATGCACAAATGTCAGCCGGATGAAGGTTGGAGCCGTCGGAGGGGCAACGTGTCCCACCTCGCAATGCGCATGAATGAGATTGGCACAAGCACAAGCCCGGCCCTGCGGCAGCCTGGACTCAGCGGAGTGTCGTTACGTTGCGGAACGGCTTTTTTTGCACACTGGCGGAGCGGAGGCCTTTATTGCCGGCTGGTCACATTTCAGCGGCTTCTCCGACGCACCCGAGCATTTGGTGCCCACGGATCAACATCGCGGGCCGATTTGATCACATTTGCTTTCCTCACCCGACGACTCGGGCGAACGATATTGAACGAGCGCAACAAAGTGGAAAAATCGGCAGGCGGTGGCCTTCATCCCCGATGATTCGCGTGGCGTCGTCATCGTGGCGGCCTCCCGGGTGTTTGCGTTCGCTTGCTTCCAATTAGGACGTGTGCAAATAATTCTTTATTTCACTCCCAAGTCAGGCCTTCGCTGTCGCTTGCGATTAGTCGATCCAGATTGCATTTTAGCTTACAGAAAATGAGCCTTTTGCGTCTTATGTCCTGGCGTTTTCGTCCCGCTGGCTGAAAATGTGTTCAGTTGTCTCACTTGAATTACAAAATATCAAGAGTAGAGCCACAAGCCATGCCTGAGAAGACACAGGGAGTCTGCCATTTTGCTTTGAAGCAGCCATTTTGAAAATATTTTTGGGGGGTGTCAATTGCAGGTGTCCTTAAAGATAAAAGTTGTCCTCGAGGTTTTATTCCATTGCTACCAAATTAGGACTTTGCCTATTGGACAGATGGAAGATTCTAAATAGCAAAAAAAAATTTTTTTTTTAATTTTTGTTAATATGTGTGGCTGGAGCACAGCAATGAAGTTTAATGACTTGCCGTAAAACGCGAAACCCCGACAACCTGTACTTCCAAACTTTCTCTTAACATTTATTTGATTGCGTTCCTAAACAAGTGACCACTGAGTTTGTGTTGCAATGGCTAATATATATATATATATATATATATATATATATATATATATATATATAAATAAAAGTAAAGATAAACAATTGAATTCATGTGATTGCACAAGTGTGTACACCCTCAAACGAGAGACCTGGCTGTGTTCAGAATGAGATTATTTTAGTGGTTTATTTGTTTTTGACTTTTCCTCCCGAGTTTTACATATTTTGCATAGAGTAGAAAAGTTTTGAAATGATTCATTTTGGTCTCATTTTTTTTTACTACAAAAACCTGGTATTTGAAAAGGGGGGTGCACACTTTTAATATCCACTGCGATGAGTCAATGTGAAGGGAGTTTTGTTGTTGTTTGAGTCTTTATTAATATATATTGTTCTATACTTTAATTAGAAAATAATTATTATTTGCTAATTACTTTAAGTGTTGTGTTTTATGTTGTTCGAAGCATTTCATTACAGCTGCAATTGTTCTTAACGTACTCAAGAAATAAAGTTGAGTTTAACACGTTTGTGTTCGTGTGCGCTAGCCTTGAGGACGCTGCAGTCGCCATGACAACAACCACTTGTGTAGCACGCGCACTGAAGAAACAATCCCTCACACACACACACGCATTGAGGTGTGAGTGTTTTCTTTTCGTCAAATCACAATGGCAAGGCCTTCACTGCAAGCCGCGCATGGCACGCAGACTGTACATGAACAAAACTATTGGGACACAGCTCTCCATCAATTAGTTCATCATTATAGAAATTAATTAGTAAATTGTTCGTCTATTTCAAGACATGAAAGACAATTGCAACCAAAAGTTGTTTTTCTGTTCCAAGAGCACAAAGCGCGGTTGGTAAAGAAGGATTTTGTTGTGCAAGAAGATCTTCAGAATAGCCTCGGACGCAGATTGAAATTCTTCTCGCTGAGGCGATCGGGCAGCATTTGTTGTTGGCTATTGTGCGCATTTTCGAACTTTTTGTGAGTCGTGTACTTAAACAAGGAGTCAGCTTCATCAACTCACTTTTTATGCAGCCATTTGCGGCGCGAGTTTTGATGCTCGCTGCGAGGGCGTTACGATCCTCTCCCACTAAAGGTCAAGTATCACTTGACACTCGTAAGCGAGCGCTCCTCGCCAACACAACATGAAGTCCGGCGTCAGCGAGACGCGGGGGTGCGTTTAGCATAATGCGCGTGCAGCGGTGGGCTAATGCAGTTGAAGTAGGTCAGACCGTTAGCAAGGGCGTCATTAGCCACACATGAACTTCATTACAACATTACGTTATTGCCTGAATGGCAAAGCGAAGCGGGCAACACCATCAAGCCGAAACGGCCCGAAATGTAAAATACTGATGCACGGTGTTTGCAGTTCGGTCATTGTGGCTTCACTCTATGGCGGGCTTTTCATATCGTGACTGTTAAAGTAGACAATATTAAGTACTGTACTCTTTGCGTGTTCAATTAACTGAATGGTGAGATCCTGGTGAAGAAGTCCCTTTGCAAAGGTATTATAATTATCAGAAGCTTCTGATGACAAAAGCTGACGACACTGAAGCCGTGTTCCATCAGATTGTGTGTCGTCCACTCCGGCACATCATTATTTATTGAAAAGTGGGCGAATACGAAATGTCTCCTCCCCCAGCAAGTTCCCAGGAATAAAATTCAGATTAGAGAAAAATAACACATCAGCCCGTGCCTCCCCTCTTCCGACCGGCAGAGACCGGCCCCAGACCAAAACTCCCCTCAAGATAGCAAATGGAACAAACCCGTTGCCCTTCTTCTGAGAGTGAGACAGATAATACAATTCCATTCATTGAGCCATACTGCTATAACTAAATCCAAAACGGCTAAAATATAAATTGAAACTGAAAAACAATGTTAATAACTTAACATGACCATCTGTTGCAGTTTCACTTCGCTATTTGTTGTTGTTGCTAGCTTTCTCCCTTCTACGTCGGATCAGTCAAAAAATGTTGAGAAATTGGATTTACAAAAACCGAGACCGTGAAAAAATCCCATGTTCCCTCATTGTGGGTGCGTTTGGAAATAGCTTCACTGCGACCGCTCGCAAACTCAGAAGTTGAACGCTACTCAAATGTGCCATTTTGGTTATTCAGACACTAATTAAGGGCAAGATGAAAAAGAAGGACTTCCGCTGAAGATTTACAGCCCACCCGTAATTCATGATGCATAATGCAACCCTAATATACATACATTTTCAACATGATGCAGAGGTTTGAGGAAAAGAAAAAAAAAAACGGTTTCGGGCATGTAGCAGCGCTTAATGACTCCAAGAGGGCTGATGCATCTTCCTGGCGCTCGGGCGGTATTTAAAGCCTATTAACAATCAGAATTGATTTAGTAATATAGCATCAAGTGGCAACGCGCCAACAACAAACAAATAAAAACCCTTCCGTGAGAAACAATAACAGTACAAAGTAGAGGAGAGCCACAAATGAAAAATCTCTCGCCAACGGCTGCGCGAGCGCAAAGTTGTAACCTTAAAGTAATCAAGACGACTGCGCGGTGCCAAAGTGAGCGGTTACGCAAGAGCAAATGAGAGCTTTTGTGAGGCTGAAGCATGCAAACAGATGCGTCTGGACACGTCATTGCGCACCTGCGCGGACATACATACATTGTGTCCTCTTGGATACGAAAAAAAAAAAAAAAGACTGAACTTGAGCTCGTTAAGGAAAATCCCATGATTGCTTAATATACATATTCTTTTCAAAAGAGCGCCACAGGAGGTTGACTGAATGTTCTGAAGAATGTCACATGTTCACAAACAACACGACACGATGACTCTCCTTCCTGGAACAATGAATGGTTCAGTAGAAGGTTTTCATTTTTTTTTTTTACATCAATTGTATCACTTGTTTTGGAATTTTTATGATGAAAAAGAAAAGCAATCAGCGATCAAGTACCACAACCCCCCCCCCCCCCCCCCCCCCCCCCGCGGACTCTCACTTGTGACCCGCCTGTCAGGTGGCCGACAGCGTTTCCCCATTCGGAGCGCTCTTGGAATTACTCATCTATTCACGTTCTTCCTTCTTGACAGAGAAATAGGCACGGCTGCATCAACGCTAAAGAGGCCCCAAGAGGTCGTCCTCTCGTCCTCTCGTCCTCTCGTCCTCTCGTCTTCACAGAATGCCGAAGGAAAGAGCAATTTCACAACTTGGTGTTACTGCGGCCTTCAAAGATTAAAGTCATGTGGTCAATTGTTGTATGTTTATTGAATAATATAACAGGATAGAACATAAGTACAGTGGACCTAGTGGACGGCATATTTGCCTCACAGTTTTGAGGTTCGGGGGGTTCGATTCTGGGTTTACATGCGCTCCCCATATTTGTGTGGGTTTTCTCAGAGCACTATGGATGGATTCGTCACATAGCTCAAAAACGTGTACGTTAGCGTCCTGGAAGACTCTAAATTAGCATAGGGCCCGCAAGCCAGAACCGGCCTGTCAGAGGGTCCAATGCGACCCATCAAGAGAGGGCCAAACTGACTAAAATTAACTGTTGTTGCAAATTTTCTCCACTGGACGGCGAACTGACGACCACTTAAATGTCATTCTGAAATTTGGGTGCTACTCAGGGTTTGATGCAAACATTTTGCACTCATTTTTTTTGTTCAACAAATTTCAGATTACGCTGCAGTAAGATAATAAGAAATGGGAATATTTTCAAAATGTAATTATTTGTACCCCCCCCCCCCCAAAAAAAAACTATATATTAAAAAAACTGAAATATTTTGATTAGTTAGATGTTCTCAAAAAGTTGTTTTTTTCCAATTTCCATCCAAGCAAAAACAAAAACTTTATATATATAAATATAAAAAGAGTATGAATCAAGTGGATGTTGTAAATCGCACAGCAGAGTTAAAGACCGCATCTCAATCCTTATGTCTTTTTTTAAAAAAAAATTACGAATACTGCCATCTGAGCTATTGCTATCCAAAGGTGCGTTTGCCGACATACAAAAGTGCAGCCAATACATCAATTCTTATTACAGATCCTGACGTTGTTCCGATTTTTCAAATTTTCCACGAGCGTCGCTCGCGTTAGCACGAGTGGCATTTGTTGGGAAGATGTTGTCGAATGCGAGCTTGCAATAAGTGTTCTCCCTCACATTGGCCGTGCTCGACTCTGTGACATCTGACTTGCGCCCTAACGAGCGCGGCGCAGCGCTAAGTGGCCGTTCATGCCGGCGAATCTTATGTGACCTCGCAGGAAATAAATTGCTGTAAACTCCCCAAATGATCTGACAAATAAGTGCAAAGTGGCGAACATGAGTCAGTGTGCATGCGAGGCGCGCTTTTATTAACCTTCTTCGCTCAACGCTTCGGCGGCGGTTGCTGAGTGACTAAAAAAACAAGATGAGAGACGGCAATAAGGCCGAAATATCACAGTTACATAAAGAAATAAATAGATAAAAAGTCCTTTTAAAGGGAAAATAACATTTAGAAATGTGTCACACCACAGAGAACACAACCCCACCGAATATGATATTGAAAAACCATAAAGTAGATCAAATGAAGCTTGAAAAATTGTTTTCAATCAAACGATGGTGTCCAGTGTTGCATTCATGGCCACTGAATATGTTGAAAGCTGCCACGGTCAGTCGTCAGGTTTCTATCCAATTGTTTGGAATTTTTTTAAGCAAATATACTACAAATTTCCATCTGTTGTTCTTTTGTGAATATTGCGAGGGGGACTCCGTCGGCGTAGGTGGCGCTATACACCATAGAGATATGATCCACCAGTAATTTAAAAGAAGAAGAAAAACAGGACGCTGCTGCGCCGTCTGATGACGTCATACGAGTTTTGTTATTATTGATAAACCGTAGCGTTTATTTGCTGTTTTCCATCAAAAATTGCATTCATATTCCTTTCTTTAACTCATTCCAAAAATATTTCTGCTTCGTCCTCCCCCCCCAAAACATACCTTACTTTATCGTCCGCCATTGCTTTGTGACTACAAACGTACGTGTGACTTTAATATCTGGTCAAAACGTGCGACGTGTATCCGGTTTTGCCAACGGTTATTGGCAAAACCCGTTTCCACAGCCAGAATTCGCATTTTCCTTTTTTTCGATACACTTCAAAATCGCGGCAAAACTTTTTGGCCGAATTTTGGGCCCCATTTTGAATTTCTAGCGTTTCTATTCAGTTTTATTTGGGCATTTCTTGAAAATGGACTAAAGGAGCAGTGTATTCTACATAGACCCCAGCTGACCCTCCATCCTTGAGAACAAGCACTATAGAAAATGGATTCATAAATGCAACTGGGTTGTTTAACGTAAGAGCCTTGAAAGCGGCTTAACAACTCGGATGGACTTCCATCCTCCGTTCTGATGGTACTTTTCAGACACAAGAGCCCCGGCGCGCTCCCATGATTGCTTCCTGTTCTTTCTGAGAAGTTTTGGTCTCTTAACCAACTCGTCATTCAGCATTCGTCATGATTCACTCCCAGGCAGCACGGCAGGTTCCTAGTTTCCATTGCAAGTCATACAAAATGGCTACGCTTTCTAAATGACTGTCATAAACACGGTCGGAGGAGGCGTGTGCATCATGAGTCATAAATGCGTCACAAGTAAATGAGTAAATGCACTTTGGCAGCACGGCGTACACTCCTGAGCGCCCGATAAGACGACTTTGCTTTCTTTCCATAGTAATTCTGGTAATAAAGCACGTCAGAAGATGAACAATCTTAATTAACTCACATTTTATGAACTCTCAAATAGAGTCGATGAAAGAGTCTGCAGAGGGAAACTCCTTGACCGATGTTTCTTTTTCCTTTTGGTGAAATTCAAATTCCTTTGCTCAGCAAGCCAACTTGAGCGCGTCACCAGTGACCTTATGAGAAATATGTTTCCAAGGTACAGGATTATGGGTTATCAAAAAATCATATTCTGTGTATTGATTTAATTTTGTTCATTAACTGTAATTAAACTAATGATACACAATACAATTCAAAATAAGAATGAATACGTTTATTCAGAATATAATAAAGTCGGCTGGGATACGACAACTCTGAACAGTATAAATGCAATAAAAGATGAACAAATAGATTTGATTTAATTCTGGTTTTTTTTACCTGATCAACTAATGACCTGGCCCAACCGTCTACTTAAAAATAAAATGTGGCCCTTGACAGCAAAAGTTCCCACTTATGCACAACATTTTTTTCCCCAGTAGATAACTTTATTGTCATCGACTCTCCAAGTTTGGAGGCAATCATTTTGCGCGAGGACAAACAACAATTGGATGCAAAGAGCCACGGTCGGCTTGCATGCTTGGAACGGGAGCTGCAAAATCAATTTCCTTCCTTTTTTTCCGTGCCTGCTCCGAGGGAGAGATGAGTCAAGTTGCGGAATGGCGAAGAATATGACGAACGTGAACGCTTGACCGTCACGGTCGGTCACTCATTAACAATTCCAAACAACAAGTACAAACATTTCAATTCCAAACAACCAATGGAGGAGGAGGAAAAAATACATTTTGACTTCCTCCTCCTCTTTTGCAAACATGTTGAGTTTAAATGTTGCTTCTTGTTTTACAATTGAATATCGTTTGACTACTTTGATTTGTTTGTTTGCTTTTGCCGCATAATTGAAACAAAAGCTCAATTTATTCATTGGTTCACACACGCAGGAGTGCAAAGCTGAGGCAAAGTCCATTCAAAAGGCAATTTGTGAAGAAAATAACATATATGGATTAATATGCAATTTGTACATGTAAATATCAACCATGTAAAATTCAAACTTTATTTATTCTTATCAATAATCTAGATGTAGTTAAAAAAAAACGATTCTGTACTACGAGCATGTAATTAGCATTTAAAACTAAACTAGCCTCGAGGCATCATGGTAGTGTAGTGCTTAGCATGCCTAACTCACAGGTCAGAGGTCCGGGTTCAGATTGTGTCCCTGCGCTGAACCCGGGTTTTCTGTGGCCTTCCTCATTGCATGTTCGCCTCATTTAGGATTATAAATTGTTCAGAACTGTGGATGCTTGTTTGTCTACAGTATATGAGCCCGGACGTTGCCTTGGGACCGTCATCTGAGAGAGACTCCAGCTCACCTGCAACCCTTATTAGGAGGAAGGCTTATGTAAACAGATGAATGAGCTTAGCTAAATACACACAGCTGTTTATTATTTATGTATTTATACAGCAACGTTGGAAAAAAATATGTATGCGATGGTTTGTGCCATAAATACATGAACATTATTTACACCCTTGCAGCATGTTTAACAACAAGCCACCCGAGTTAATGCTGTGAGGCAGAAATTCAGAACATCACCTGATGAGATGGATCAATACAGAGTGCGGTGAGTCTAATGGATTTCCGCTGCGAGTGATGTGGGAGCGCATAGAAACCCTAGGCGAGTTCTTTAAGAATGCAGTGCACAAAACGAGTATGGCCTGAAGAAGTAAATGAACTCGGCTGTGTATGCCATTCTCCCCGGATGCTTCTTTGTGCAAACCGTGGAGGTTGCCATGGTAACACAGCTTCAACCAATGCAGTGTTATAATATTCCTCTGCTACCCTCCAGAGGCAACTGAGTGGAACTATAACCACATGATGTTTTGGTTATTGTTATAATTATTTGTATTATTATTATTATTATTATTATTATTATTATTATTATTACTGCCTATTATTATTAATGGTTATTGCTTAAGTGTTTTATGGTGCTTACACATTTCTATTTATTAATTAATCTTGTTTTATTCATTTATTTAATTTACATATTTAGCTACCTACTTATGATGTTTATATTTTTTGTGTTCTTTTATTTTATTACAATTCTGATATTTACTCTAAATATACAGCACTTTGCTCTTTGCTGTGTAGTTCTGCATCACTGCAAACAACAGACTAATGATAAAGGAACGCAGCCATGATAGTTTCATCAGAAATGAACATTGACAACTCGGAGGGTTTTTTAGAGACAGTACCTTTTTAAGGTGTGCAAGTGTATCCAATATTTTGTCGTCGATGATGATCTCAAAGTTGACTCCCTCATACGCTATTTAATTTATTTACGTGCAAAACTGGTGATCAAATGATTTCTCCGACCGTATTGACGCGCGACTGCAGGATTACCGGAAATAAAACCATACAACGCCCTTTTATTGGCCAGTTTTCACCATGGAGGCTTTTGATTGGTCCATTAATGCGCACCTTGGTAATACTTTCGACTAGAAACACGATTAAGTAGATGTCAACGGTGACACCTTACAACGCCTTCTCATTGGCCAATTAAAAAAACAGAGGCTTGTGATTGGTACAAATCTGAGTCTCATCGTAATCATTCCGGCTAGAAACACGGACTTTTTGGCATTTTAAATTTTTCAATCCGCTTCATTCTGTCAGACATTTTCCAACCTGCTCGATTTCACCCTGTACGCAATTTCTATATAGACGCTTTACGACAAGGCTTTGGTGAAGTGAATTTCGAACCATTGATCGCGGTGTTTAAAATTTAAGGTAAAGTATTTTACGTATTCTTGCTCGGTGGAGCGGCGAGCTAGCTAGCATGGTGGGTGGCTAACGTTTCTTGCCTCTCCACTGTAACAGGATGTCAAGATTTGTCTTTTCACGGTCATTTAATCAATGCTACGGTAGATTATTTACATAGTTTTGGCATCTTGACGGTGGTTGTCTGAAAATCAGGTGGTGGTGGGCATTAATTCATAGGCAGTGGATATTTTGCCGTCACCAGCAACTCTGCTGCGAGCGTTATTTTGCTCTAATTGGTAATCTGTGTCTTTTCGCAAAAATATCCACTTCGTAATTCATCATTTGATTGGTGCAGTCCTACTGTCATACATGTTTATTGAACTAGTGGCGCTTAAAATAACTTTTTACAAGCATTATGAACTGCTCTATTGCTGTGTTGTGTGACATTTGTGTTTTGTTGTTTATGATACATTTCATAATTTTTTTCTCCCCATCTAACAGTCATGTCTTTCCATCAAGACCGTGGGATTCCCAGGGGGGCAATGCCCCCTGTACAAAACCAGCGCCTCGCAAACATGAGGCCCCCACCACCTCAGTCTGTTGGCTACATGCCGCCGCCGCCACACCCTGACTTCATGTCGTACCCGCCGCCAGTGCCACCCCCGACGCTGGGCTCTCTTCACCCGTGTCAAGTGCGTCCGCCCTTGCGAGGCTTCCCTGACCCGCCGCCTAGCTTTCCGCCTCCCCCCTTGCCTGGTGTTCCCCTGGCCGGCTCACCGCAGAACGCGTACCACCCTTACATGATGCCAACTGTGCCCCCGCCGCCCTTGCCGCACTCTTCTATGCCACCCCCAATGCCATCTTCACCTATGAATTACCCTCCTCCGTACCACATGGGCTATCCCCATCCTCCCCATCCCTCTTTCCCTCCCCCTGCCTTCAACCCGGGATACACACAGCACCCCAGCTCATTCCAACCCGAGCAGCACTTCCACCGCGGGGGGCAATATAAGTACGAAAAACCCGGCGATGATGGCAGGCGCTCCCCCGAGCGAGAATATCGCCATGACGGTCACCGGAATCGAGGTTACAGCGGCCACGGGGACAGACACCGTGTGGACATTCCCGGAGAGCGCAAGGACCGTGGCAGGAGCCCGGACAGGTACCTGGACAGGCACCCAGACAGACATGGCAGGACTGAGGGCGCGAGGTACAGGTCCGAGTATGACAGAGGACGTTCCCCCGGCAGCTCACATCGGAGCCGCAATCGCAGCAGGTACACAAAATCATTTGCATATGTATGTTTTTTTCTTTTTTTCCAAGATATTTAAAATGGTTTTTTTTGTTTATATTAAAAAAAAAAATGTCCTCCTCCATTTTCTCATTTTTGTAGAAGACGCATTTCGATTTTTAATCGGCATTAAAAAAAAAAGAAAGACATTGTGGGTTCTTACTAGAGCTGAATGGGAACAACTTTGGAAGTGCCCATACTTGCGGTTCGGTACATGCAAGTCTGCATATTCGCGTATGTTTTTTTCTTTTTTTTTCCAAGATATGAAAACTCTTTTTAAAAAAATTTATATTATCTTTTTTTTCATCGCCATCTACTCCTCATTTTTGTAGAAGACACATTTTGATTGTTTATCTGCCAAAAAAAAAGAAAAAGTTTGGCAAAAAAATTATAATAAAAAAATAACAAATAAAATCCCCACCCTATTCATGGGTCGGCCTGGATGTGCACTGGGAAGAAAACAAACAAAAATAACAGGTTGATGTATCAAAATCGGGCAAATCGTGAGAGGTAGTAATAACCATAGCTTGAATTTAATCAATTTCTTTATTTTGTGTCGCTTGTGTACGCATAGAGAGCGCCACCGCTACCGCGACAGTCGAAGATCCCCGTCACCGGACCGACACCGAAAGAGGCCTCCCAGGTAACCAGGAGGATTGTCTTCCACATTTGCACTTTTAACATCTGCTTCGTCATATTTGACCATTTCTGTCTTCGGATTTGACGTCTCCGTCACATTTCTGTCCTCACATTTTTCTCATCATTTAACATCTCTGTCGTCACATTTGATCGTCTTTATTATTATATTTCATGTCTGTGTCCTCATATTTAATGTCGTCCCATCCGCAGTCGCTCGACCAGTAGAGACAGGAAGCGAAGTCGCTGGGAGGAGGAGCGAGACCGCCGGTTCGAGTCCTTGTCGGGCCCGAGCCGAGACCGCGGCTACTCCTCCGGCCGCAGCAGAGATTCCGAGGACTGCGTCAGCATTGGCGAGAGAGAGCGAGGAGAAGCAGAGCGGGACAAGGACCGAGGCGAGGACGAGACGGAGGATGATGACCTGCTGAAGCCCGCCTGGATCCGTTGCACACACGCTGAGAACTTTTACTCCAGCGACCCCATGGATCAAGTGGTATTTTCTCAACAACGATGTCCTCATTTTGACAAATTATCTTCGGGAGTTGTTTGACTTGATGCACTTGCTTTGTTTCCCTATAGGGAGATTCTACTGTTGTCGGTACGAGTAAACTGCGAGGTCTCTACGAGCGCTTTGAGGAGGAGCTGGGAAGGCGGCAGGCGAGAGCCAAGGAGTCTCGACCCAAGTGGGATCCGCCAAAGACCAAACTGGACGAGAACCCCGGTGTGCTAATTATAGAGGAAAAAAAACCTAGTGATTCTCGAGCACTAATTTACAGCCGAAAGTTGCAAATTTTCACTTTATTGGTCTGAAAATTATCATTTGTTTAGTACAAATAATGCGTCCGAGTTTTCATCTGTCTATGCCAGTGACTTGTAGTGACAGGTAGTATAATTAAGGGAGAGAGGGTACTCACTTGGCCACACCTCTTAAAGGCACACAGCAATATACAAATGTACGTACACTGCATGTGTTATGGTGACATTTGGACAACAGACACTTTCAACCTCAGAATGACATCATATTTTTTGTTATTATGATTTTTTTTCATTTGAATGAACTTGCGCGTTTCAGGAGACAGCAGCAGCGAGTCGGAATGCGAGTCGGACGAGGAGGAAAGTTCTTGTTCCAGCAGCTCCGACTCGGAGTTGTTTGACGTCATCGCCGAAATCAAGCGGAAGAAAGCGCACCCGGATCGACTTCACGACGAGTTGTGGTACAACGACCTGGGACAGGTCCGCTCCTTGACCGCCTCCTCAACTCTTGTAACCTTGTTGTGGCTGTGATTGGATTACAGTGACATTTTTGTTTTCCTCCAGATGAATGACGGCCCCCTGTGCAAGTGCAGCGCCAAGGCCCGGCGCACCGGCATCCGTCACAGCATCTACCCTGGGGAAGAGGTGCGAGACACTTATTTTTTTCCCAGCATGCTGTCTTCAGTGTAGCTCATTGTAGCATCTTCATGATGGCCTTTTGTGTCTCAGCAAAAACCAGAGTGCAGTGATTGTCAAAGGGCAGTGGCTCCCTCTAGTGGTTGGCAAATAATTGCTGAATTTGGTGTTCAAAACGGCGTCATTTTACAGTGTCTTAAAGACCTTGTATAGTCAATTCGGAGGTTTGTTTTACAAGACTGAAGATAATTGCTAAACTCTTGGAAAGACAATGTGCAAACTGTGCATATTGTTAAAGTGGCTTAGAGTAGTATTAAATATAATTTTAATTCGTGGCCAAAATAAATGCGTCAATAAAATACCGGTACCGAATGCTTTCCTTCAGCAATTGTGACTTTGTCAACCTGAACATTGAGGATTGTGTGTTTTCCAGCCGGTGGCATCATGTCGCGGCATGAACAACAACGCTGGGAAGTTGTTCCACTACCGGATAACCGTGTCTCCGCCCACCAACTTCCTGGTATGAACTCAGTCTCAAACGCACACTTTTGCCATTTCTGTTCTTTTCATTTCTGTTTAATGCCGCCCGCCGAGCGTTTACATGATCAAGACATCTGTCATATTTGTTGCATGAATGTAGCCTTTTTGTTTTCCAGACGGACCGTCCCACTGTGATCGAGTATGACGACCACGAGTATCTTTTTGAGGGCTTCTCCGTTTTCTCCCACACTCCTCTCACCAGTGTAAGCGCACCTGTCACCGTGGCAACACGGAGTCCCCCGTTACGTACAAAGTGATTTTATTCAGAACGCCGTCTGAACGATTTAGATGGGTATTCAAATGGTGTATGCGCCCCTTTGCTCTGCCTAAACATAATTTAGTCTTTTGTGAATTAGATTACCCTATACGTAGAGTAGAGTGGCGTGAATTCACTATTTATTGGCACTTGAATCTATCGACTGCCTTAAAGTCACGCACTGTTGTTTGTTCAGTCTGTGCTGAAGTTAATTAGCTGTCAGTCAAAATGTGCGTTCAGTACATTTGTCATGTAAAAGCAAAGCAAAGTTTCCTGCTCCGCCAGCTCCTCTTAATGCCAAACTTTTGGACTTTTATAAGGTCCGTTAAACACATGCGTGGGGGGGGGGGGGGTTGAGTAATTGACAGCCCGAAACAGTTCTAATGTATTGGGACTCGTTTAAAGTGCAGTCACTGCAAATGTTGTTCCTTGGTATCAAAATGCTGCAAGATGCTGCTTCACTATTTGTAAAGTCACCTATTCAAGATATCACAGATACATGTTTTGTTGGCCATCTTTTGCCATCTTAGTGCCATGCAACAGAGTGAGGGAAGAAGCTTCATTTCTGGCCATAACCCGATCTAACAGAAAAGTAGTGCTTTGTCGCTGTCTTGTGGTATCCATAGACATGATGAAACTTGTTGTTTGAGTTCTTTGTGAATTTTTGCCATTCGCAGGAAACACTTTACTCCTTTTTTCCTATTGGAAAGAGCTTTGGTGCTTTATTGTACAATTATGGGGCACTTTGGAAAGAGCACAAAAACTGAATAGTGTTTTACAGTTTGTCAGCAAATTAGGGACTGAATATATGAATTTGTGAATAGGCGGGGGAACATTCTAGAACACAGTTGGGCTGTAGTCTAAGCATTATGTCACTACTTCTGGAATATTTCTTGTATTCATTTAGTAGCCTTTTTTCCCCTCAAATGGCTTGATGGATAAGTGCATAACCTCGTGTGTTTTACTACCAAGTTGAAAATCAGACCTCTTTGTCAGTCTGTCGTTTTGAACTTTGAAAAGGTCAAACACGAGTGAGGTGGTCTGAGTCCAAGAAGGTGACGGAGACGTTTATGAACTGGCGTGTTCTACTGCCAATTTGAATGTTAAACCTCCGGGTCAATAATTTCTCGCAGCAGGAACGTCCTGAGAATTAGCCGCCATTTGAACCGGATCATTTCAAGCATTCCGCCTTTAAAACCCGGGGTAAACGCTTCGTGGCGGCTCAGGGATTAAAAGGCTCGGAGCGCCGCGATATGCGCCCCGGCTGCCGGTTAGCGCCGCGGATGTGTCTCGCAGGTTAATCTCTCAAAGTGCCCCCGCTCGGACAAGAAAGCGGGTGTAACCGGGAGATTAAAACTACAGGGGGGGGGGGGGGATTTATCTGTTTAGTGATATTTGAGTTGTTTAAATGTCGAGTGCGAGCGTGGACGCTACACGGCGTCTTTGCCCCCGCTTTGCCAAAGTCGAGCTTTTAATGAGTTCCCCGGCAAAGCCGTCACCTCGGCCTCGCGCGGCGCTAATGAGTCAGCGCGTCCTTTCTTCACGGCCTCCTCTGCTCCTTTCATCATCCCAGATTCCATTGTGCCAGGTGATCCGCTTCAACATAGATTACACCATCCACTTCATAGAGGAGATGGCGCCCGAGGTCAGTACACGCGCTTTTTATCTTTCTCGCCCTTTTTTTTTGTTTTTATCTGGAGCGTCTGAGCCGCTGAGCCACGCGTCTCCCCTCACACCTCGGTGCCTCCTGAGCCGAGGTGCTAATCCTTTTAGAAGAGGTGAGAGGGATGACGGCGTCGATAAGGTGGCTTACGCGATAAAGTTGAAAAGTCGGATTGGTTTGCATAATGGCGGCCTTCATTGTGTGGCTCCGCCGAGCGCTCGCGCTCACGCTGACGCTCGACTCTCTTCTGCAGAACTACTGCATCCGAGGCCTGGAGCTCTTCGCCTCCTACCTCTTCCAGGACATTCTGGAGCTGTACGACTGGAACCTCACAGGTACCTCAAGATCATAAAGTTGCTCCACGCTGCTCAGACTGCCGTCCAAAAGCGGAATTATGTTTAGCAACCATGTAGGGATGGCCAAAATGGCGTCTGTAACTTCATTACTTTTCATGTACAATTAATACCTTTAAAAAAAATTGCTTCCACTTGCTGTCGACTGAAGATGACATCACCTGTGCTGAATAAGTGGGTAATGACCAATCATGGCTCAGTTTGCTAACCAAACCCAAAAAACAGGTGAACCATGATTGATCGTTACCTACTTCCTCAGCAGGTGTGATGTCATCTTCAGTCGACAGCTAGTGGAATACTTTTTTTTTTTTTTAAAGGTATTAATTGTACATGAAAAATAATGAAGTTATCAAATTAAATCTGGACAAAATATTTACTTTTTATTGCTGAAAATGGCTCCCAAGTATCCCTTTAATCCATTTTTCATCCCTTACTTATTCATAAATGACATTATTTAAACCAAGGTTTTTTTTTTTTTTTTTTACCTTCTGGCATTTGCTTTTTTTCTCCTGATACCAAACAAGCTTTGAGACAGTTTTTTTTTCCCATGCTTGTTTTTGTTGTTGTTGTTTTTCCCAGAAATAGAATTACAGATATATTTTTCTTTGTTAGATAATATTGTTGGTGTCAGGCCAAAACTTCCTGTCAAAATTTGGTCAGTTTATTTTATTTTTTCCCAAAATAGATACCATTGATCTGTCCCCATGTGGGTCTGTTATATCGACAAAACTTTTGATCAAGCTCAATCTCAATTGGAGATGCAAGGCTTTCACATGGCGGTCTTAGCTATTGGAGAAACAATAACAATATCCCTATACCTCAAAACGTGTATATACAGTAAACACAATTCTTAATAAAAATAACAATTTAAATGTTCATCAATTTCCATCCATTATCTGAATGGCTTATCTTTACAATGGTGGCGTGCTTTTAATCAATTTAACATCATAAAAGGAGCCATTAAACTGTGGTTGTACAGGTGAGGCAATATATTTGTGTAATATATTGCATATATGTACCTCGGGTTAAAAGTTTCTAACATGAGAATAGATCACATCATCGTGTTTTTGCCGCCACCGACTCTACAATGTAAAAATGATTCCACTCAGGTTGTTTTCACTGAAGAATAGTTGCAACCGGAATGCTAAGTCAGCAACACTAACTGTTCTTTTCCAAACGCACCATACAAAAATTATAAAAAAATTAACAATACAAATAAAAGATGAATCACCCAGACCCAAATTTCTAAAATGTCCACCTAGTGACTATCAAAACTCAAAAGTCCTTTTCTTTGAATATTTCTGAAACGTTGGTTTCTAATGGCGCATTTTTGCCATTCCAGGCCCAGATTGGGAGAATAAAGGCGTCGGATGCCAGCGCTTCCACTTCATGCCTCGTTTTGTTCGATTCCTACCCGGTGAGTCGTGTCATGTCACTTCTTCTTCCACTTTCTGTCTTTCTCTACTTGCCAGCACGATCTTCACTTCTCCACTTTGAGAAGCGACTTCATAGCTGCTTATCCATCCATTTGCGTCGCGCTTGTCGCCATTCGGTTTGCGGGTGGGCTGGGGTCTATCACAGCTGACTATTTTGGCGAGAGGTGGATACGACCTGGGCTGGTTGCCCTTCAATCGCAGGGCACACACAGACAGATGGCTGAGACGGACGGGTGAGGCCATCTATAGACGAGCAATAATTCACGCTTTAATTCACACCTGCGCACAGTAAGGAAACTAAACAGAGGAAAGCCTGAGCTGAGATTCACACCCCGAGCTTCAGACCTGTCGTCCTGTAAAGCAGATGTGCTAACCACTATGCCACCGTGCTGCCCGGCAAATTTTTCCATTCAAGTTGTCGTCCATTCCTGGAAAGAGCGCATCATCTCGCTTGCACTCTAGATGGCGCAGCTGCACTTCTTTCCCCCACTGGCTGGTTGTTATGGCAGCGGAGCCGCCTACCTGCCTTCCATCAATAAACAATTTCACCCCCACCCCATCAACCCCCTTCCCCCATTTAGTTGGCCTTTCACATGAATATGCTTCTTTTTTTACAAAAAGCGCAAAGCGACTCCAATGCAGTGTGTGTGTGTGTACAGTGAGAGTGTGTGGGCACACGTTTCTTCGTGTCCTAATGCATTTCCAGTAGGCAGTGCCCGGTGTGCGTGTCCATGTGCAAGCACACTCCAGGCAGGTCAATCAATGTTGCATGAGTGTCTATTGAGGCCACTCGACGTGCACAATCCTATGCATTTAACCATTCTCTTGCATTTGATTTCTGTTTGTGTTGTGTGTATGTGTGTGCGCGCTTGGACTGACTCGTGTGGCCGCTTGTCAATGCACAGTGAAATATGTGTGTGTGTGTATATATATATATATATATATATATATATATATATATATATATATATATATATATATATAAAAAATCGTACGCTGAGGTGGCAAGCAGCAGCCTTGATTTGGGAAACAATGGGAAGAATAAGCATGTGCTAAAAGCTTGCGAAATATTTGACCTCGGTTGGGCGAACTCGCTCTTTTCTTTCAAAGAATTCAATACATGCTACTCACATCCAGAGTTTTAAATCCTTTTGAATAATTTGTTTAATGTCAAACATTAACAAGTGTTTTTCAGTGCCTTTATGCGCCATCTGGATTGTTGTGCTGCGACTTCCCGCGTGACAGTTTACAATGTAACATAAAATGTTGGAATAAGAAATATTTTACAATGCAGCCTGACCTGTTGTATTGTTGAACCTGGAACCGGTGATTTGCATTATTTCCTGTGGGAGCCATTGTTTTGAAATTTGATTCAGGCGACGGTTGAAATTGGGTTGAATTTGACAATTATACATGCACCGGATACAAAAGGTCTGCACACCCCCAGGTGTTTGTACCACATAAAAATGACACCAAGATAAATGATTTAATCCCCCCCTCCCCAGTCATTAATGTACCTATAACCTGTGTAAGACGGTTAAAAAAATATTTGAATGAGCAAGTTAAATCAAGGTTTCCTCAGGTCATTAAAAAGCATTAAAAGTAATTAAATGGCTTTTGTTAAAATATAAAAAAAAAAACATTACCTGTGATGTCCGAGGGCATTAACAATTTAAATGCAGTTTATGTAAAACCATTGATATTCATGCTTTATTTTATGTACAATATTGTGCAAAAGCATCGCTGTGACACAATTGAGCAATAAATGTGATCAAAACAAAAGCATTTGTGGGGACTGATGACTAGTTGTGATTTGAAATAAACAAAATGGCCTGGAGTCCACGAGTTGCTTCTTGTTCCATATACCAATTGCTCTGAATTTGAAAAGAAAAGTGTACTGTTCCTGTCACTAACGTCCAACATGAAACACTAATGCCACCCAGTGGCAGAAATTTACCTCAACACAAATCTATGTATGACTCAATTTTTCATTCCTTTTAACTGTTTACTATATATTTTACCTTCAAATAATTTATATTAAAAAATAACATTACTGTATCAATGACCTAAAAGACACAACCACATTTGTCCACTTTTATTTGAATTAACAAGCATTTGAACAGGGCTAGATGCTCCCCAAAAAGTTGACTTTTGACATTAAATCAGTTTGAAGTAGCATTCAAAAGCATTACATCAGATTTCCTGATACCTGCAGAAACAAAATGAGGTGATGTAGTTGCACAAGTGTACACACCCTAGTAAGAATGCGGCTGTATTCAGAATTAACCAGTTACAATCACATTCATGTTAATTGGGTTTTCTAGCAGACTTTTTGTTGTTGTACTTCCGAGCAGAAGCGTGAAGGTTTTGCTCATTTGGAACTGTTCTTTGAATAATAAATATTGATGTATCTTGGTTCATTTTTTTTTTTTTTATACCACAAAATCTCGATGTTGACTATTTGTCCACTGGAGGTGGATAACATCTTGGAGCACTTTTTGTATACCGTCTTTTCAACTGCCGTGTTTGAGTTAATACTTGTGCTTTTGCAGATGGTGGGAAGGAGGTGCTGTCCATGCACCAGGTGCTGCTCTACCTCCTGAGCAGCAGCAAGCCTTTGGTCCCCGAGGAGGAGATCGCCGACATGCTGCAGTGGGAGGAGCTGGCGTGGCAGAAGTATGCGGAAGAGTGCAAGGGCATGATCGTCACCAACCCAGGCTCGGTTAGTGAGTTTTTTTCTTTTTTTTTTTCTTTTTAAGGACGCCGGTCCAAGGGCGTCTGCAACCCGCTGTACCGTTTGTCCCGTTAGCCCGTGACACCGGCATGCTCACCTATTATCCCCAAGGGCGTTGGTTGTCACTATCCTCATGGCGCACTATACCCCCACAACCCAACCCCCTCCTCCCCCCCATCCACGCGCTTATGTCACCGTGACGCCGGCTCACCTCTGTGTCGGACCAGCCTTTGAGGGGCCATACAGTAATTGTGTCCGGGTGAAGGTGATGCGATGTCATGGCCGGCTGAAGCGCTGCATACCAACGACCTTTGGCGAGCGTGACTTATTGAGTCGGCTCCTCCCCGAGGCAGCTCTGAATGCTCGCTGTCAGGGTTGTCAGATAGGGGAGGGGCTTCATCATCAAATCAGCCTGGAACACTCCCCGTCCCAGCCGATTCGATGAAGTCATCACCTCCACTGCATTATTCTTCTGTTTGTTACAGCTACCGGGTCATATCCATCCATTTTCTTTAGCGCGAGTCCTCATTAGGGTTACGGGTTACGTCTGTCCCAGTTGAAGCGGGATACATTCTGGACTGACCGCCAGTCAATCGCAGGGTGCACAGATTTTGCGATCGGGTTCAGTCTGGTGAAATTGTTACCAAATTTGACTCACTAGAATTCCCTTAAATACAATATTATGAAAATTCAGCTACCGAATAGAGCCACAAAAAAAAAAGTCTCAAGAAGCCACGCCAGAAAAACATCATGTTTTTGTTTGAAGCGGCCATTTTATGGTTATTTCGACCCTTTCCAGGATCCCTCAAACCTTGGGCTATGCCAAATTACAAGAAAAACCAAAAAATACCATTTTCCTCATGACAATTTGTTCTTCAACCCACACAAACGCTTCTGCTGTTCGCTTGAGCTTCTCGTCTTCTTCCAGTGTGGAATTTTTGCAAGGTGACCTGGCACTGACCCGGAAAATTCCATCAGAGCGGGGAGGCATTAGATCATAAATTACCTCCTGATGCTATATTTATATCTGAGCAAAAGTATTGGGACACATTCCACCTGCATGAAGGGAAGGAAACGGGAGATCTGTTAGAAGAGCTTGGAGTGTGTCAGGGAATTATTTTAGCATTTTTGTCTCATTGGCTAGGATGATGTTACCATTTCTTCAGTTTTTTTTACACCCCATGCCACACTCATCCAAAAGGATTCGTCCCAATAGACTGACAGACAGAAGACAAGGTACACACTTTAAAAAAACACGCAGATAAAAAAAAAAACATTAGCAAAAAAGTCTTTAGAGACAAATATTGTGTAGAATGAAAGTAAAGAATGCCTAAAAACAGATGACTTAATTATTGAGTCCACACATCCAATCATTTTTGTCTTTATATTGTATTTTCTCCTTCGTGGTTAAATAAATCAATAGATGTGTTATTTCTCACACAACATGATACAAAAGACGTTAATTATTTTCTAATTATTTATTTATTATTCATTTTATGTTTATAATAATTAATTATTTTCTCCTTCTTAAGTAAATAAATCAATACATGCATTATTTCTCTCACAACATTGACACAAAAGCAGTTAATTAATGAAATAATCATCACACAATTCTTCTGCTGCTGTTCCAGTCTTACTGTAAGTATAGATCAGCATATTTGCTCCGTCAATGTTAGTGCACACTCATTAGACATGTCCTCTGCTGTGTTTGGTCAAGGTCTCACAGGGGATGGGGGGGGGCTAATGACTGCATTGGCTGTCAATCAAAGGCGAGTGATTATTAGTTGCATTAGCATGGTGGACGTGCAAGGGCAGCGGCATGCTTCCAGGAATTTTCCCTGACGATATGTTTGCATCAAAGCTGCACTTAAAGTTGATGGCCTCTCAGGCGAGCTCAAAGATGGCTGCTCACATTTTGTGCACATGCTCAACACTAGTTTCTGGCCCAAAAATGTTTTTGGAGTTAATTAGAATTTTGTCAAGCAGAACAGTGATTTGGACGCAAATATTTGTTTGCCTCCTAATAACATGAATTCAAAGGCTGTGCTTACCTCAGATGCAAAGCGGTGCAACGCTGCCATTTACTGGCATGGTTTCCTCATTACAGTTATGCTGAAGCCTGACTTTCACAGACAAGCTGGGCAAGACTTGGTTCCACATCTAAAATATAATCCTATTTTTTTCTATTACTTTTTGTGGCGTGAACGCGGCCTAATGTCACGGTGAGTGCCGTGCATCGAGCCATCTGCCGCCGAGCTCATCACGCCGTATGTTGCGGTCCCCTCTTCTGGTCTGGCCAAAGGTGCGACAGGCTACCTGAGGACGCTTCTCGCACGCACAAGCGTCTGCTGAGCCGCTCGCCGCTGGCGTCCCGTATGGCGAATGATTGAACGACGGCGCCCGGTTGCCGTGCTTGTTGACACTCGGAACGCGCTCGCTCACCCGCCTCTTCCGTGTTGTCGCTCCCCAGAAACCGAGCTCGGTGCGGATCGACCAGCTGGACCGGGAGCAGTTTAACGCAGACGTCATCACCTTCCCCATCATTGTTCATTTCGGGATACGGCCCGCCCAGCTCAGCTACGCCGGAGACCCTCAGTAAGATCTGTTGTTGCTTTTGCTAAGCGGATGCTTAACAGGACTGACGATTGCATATGTGAACAATGGCTTGACTTACTATTTTTAAAGGTTATGCAGAACAATAAGGCAGGCTCAGTTAATGGTGGCGTACTTCATGTTTTTATACAGATGTTTTCTGTAATTAGGAATCTACCACTGCATTAGTTGTAGGCACGTTGAGACTTGCGTCCAAATTTGACTTGTCCCACCGTCGGATAAACTGCGAGGAGATGAGGAATTCAGGAAAAAAAAGCTTTCTGAATTCAAAGTGAAGAAAACCAGATTGGATTAATAGGCTAATCTCCCCGTTTTGTTCACCAGTAAACCCTATACCTATGTCTTGAATTTGGGAGGGGGGATATATATATTTATTTATTTATTAATTAATTTTTCCAATAAAGAAGGGTTGGTACGACGGCATATTAGGGACGCGTATAAATATGTATATTTTTTAGAGAGTGGGGGCAATATTATGAGAAAAAACTCAGACATTTGGCACTTTATAAAGTAGCAAAATTTCCGGGGGAGAAAACAGATTTTCAAGAAAAACCTCAGAAACTTAGGAGAAATACACGCAGCGTACTACTCGGATGTCGGGTTTTCAATTAAGGAGATAGTAATGGCTTTAACCATATCATGTTAAGCATTCGCACTTTGAAGCGTTGAGTGCTGCCAGCGACAAAGACGCCTGAGGTTAATTTGTTAAAATGTATATTTACTTGTACATTTACGTTTCAAGAATTATTATTTACACATTTATGCGTTTTGTTATTTTTTTGTACAAGTAGCTAAGTTGATGTGTCGAATCTGCTGCTCTTGCATTTACTTAAAGTATGCTAGCTTCTGATTGGTTAGTGTTAGTCAGCCGATAGGGGATCAGGAAGTGCTGTCACTTTAGCTGCCGTGTATGATGAGGAAAGTCTAAATTAAGAATGAATCCGTCCATCCTGCCTTTTCATTTTATAAACAGCGTCCCATTAACCATCAATGAATCCTCACATTAGACTATAGCTACGCTACTTGTATTTCTTGTAAATTTCTGAGTTTTTTTCTTCTACCTCCAAAAAGATTAAGAAGCACTGTTCTACTGCTTGGTGTAAACAGAACTGAAGGAGATTCTTCATGTAATTCAAGATCATCATTTCATGTAATCTGAGAAACGACGTGTTCGCAACCAAGATAAATGTCATCCAGCTCCTTTTAGCTTTTTTCCTCCTTATTCAGTGGCGTTCTCCTTGGACGCCGAGTGCCCCCGCCCCCACCCCCCACCCCCCCAATGTGTGCCACGCCGCCACCAGAAGGTGGAGAGTTTGCGCAAGGCAAAGTGCGGGCAGACTGATAGATTAGAAAGGGGAATAGATGGCGGCAAGGACGAGCGGCGTGACATTTTCGCATGCGTCGTCACGGGTGCCGGCTTCCTCCGTCGGGTGGCTCCGCCACGGGAGCCGGCGCGGTTTATTTCCTCAACATAGTGATGCTACACGCACGACGCAGGCTCGCAGGTGGGAATAGTGTACTGTGCTGCTGCATAATTAACAAAAGCAATGTCGAAGATCATGAGAGCTGCAATCCCTTCAGAGTTGTGATGCAAAAAAAGGTGTGAGACTTGATGTCTTGGCTTTTAAAGGAGACATTTGTTTTTCACAACTTGAAACATTTCCCATGTGCCTTAACAACGTGTACAGTATGTGGCATACTTTTATCTACTTGCCCTAAAGGATCAAGAATGTTATTATTCTTATTCTTATTAATTATATTTGTGATTACCTTGCTGAAAATGGTCTCATTTTGCTGGCAGTTCTGTCTTATCAAGGATTCACATTCACAACTATGGACAATTTAGAGGAGAGATCCACCCTGGAGCCAGGATTCTAACCCTGAACCTCAGAACTGTAGGGCAGACGTACTCGCCATTAGGGCACCGTGCTGCCCGTTTTTGGTAATATGTCTACTTCAATTCTAACAATTTCTCCTCCTGGGCCACAGTCGGGAGGCAACATGAGGATGCAAACAGGAGGTCTATTAGTCCGGACTCATTTGTGCTCCCCCTGCCCGACTCGCCAGTGTCCTCCTCACCCCTCGCCGCCTGCCCACTGAGCGCTTTCATCCATCGCACGCCCTGCCGCCATGTCAAACGGCTCCATGTGGCACAAGGCGACAAATTTATGGACAGACCGGGACGTCATTAGTGGCGTTGGCGCATCGACTTTACCCGCCACTGCTAATGATCTGTGTCGCTGTCGATGGCGGTGACGCCGTGGACGCAACACGCGTTATTAACTCGCTAGACTAAAGACGCCCTGGTGTGTTGTCACCCTCGCTGGACCCTCAAACTCCTGTGTGGCGGATACTGAGGCGACGGGTCAAAGGCCAGGGAGGAATGCAAAAAGGAGTTGGCCTTGTGGGAGCATTAACATTTAACGTGAACATTGCCAGCTTTGACGTCGAGACACTTAGAATTGAGGAAGTGGCCCAAGTGCTTCGGTGTGCATACAACAGTAGATAGTCCTCACTACTCAGGGTCTGACGTGAAGCCTTCTGGGGAGCCAAGTTATGGTGGTTCTGTCAGAATCAGTATTGGCCCCGATTTAAGACAATTCAATTCCTTTAGTTTTGCCAGATTGCTATAACCAACTCTCTATTTATAGTAGTGATGGACCGAAATGTTTTTTTTCCATGGCCGATACCGATTATTTGTAGTCTCGGAGGCTGATAACCGATATTCATTTACAGTAAAAGAGAAAATATCAGCATCAAAATAAAATACAAATCAAAATACTTTTTCTTTTAAAGTAAATTAAATAGTTTTCATTTATTTTTTGCTATTTTATTTTATGTATTTATTTTTTCAATATTTAAAAATAAAAAATTTAGGAAGTTCCCAGTGTCAGTATCATCTTTTCTTAAGTGGAATTTTAAATAAATACATAAATGAAAAGTTCCATTCATCTCACTGAGCGCCAAATGCACACGAAATTGCTAATTTTGGGTTTTTGTCTTTGTAGACAGTGAAAAATTGTCTGAATATGTTCGAAATGTCTTTGCAACAAGTAAAAAATCTGTCTGTGAACATCTTTCAAATCTTGATGAAAACCCTAAATTTGCTCCGTTCGCAAGTACTCACCGCTCAGTGAGATACCAGCTTTATCGGCCTTCAGATTTGGAAAAAGGCAGATGCCGATATTTGTCAAAATGCTGAATACCAGCGCTGATAATCGGCCCGGCTGATTATCGGCCCGGCTGATTATCTGGCTATCCCTAATTTATAGAGCACTTCAAAACGGTCATCGCTGTTTTCTTAAGATGGAACGTAGGAGCACCAGATACAATGAAAACTGCAGAGGACCCGGAATTGAACCCTGTGGATCACCATACATTCCGTTATCAGAGGTGGCAAATCCAGGCCCAGAAAGTTTTTACAAAAAACCCTGCCACAGTTTGGCTTTAGCCATTGATGCTAGCTTGCTAGCACCTCTGTCCGTTCTACATGTGAATTCATATTGCACATATTCGTCCGACCACTTTCCTTTTTGCTCGTCATGTTAATATGAAGGGATTACAATCTCTGATGTTGTGACTGCCAAATACCGACAAACGTCATCATAACAAATAATCCCCCAGTCTAATAACACTGGAGGTGTGCAGAGGAAGAGTTAGCATATGCTAATTAATTCCGTGAGAGACGAGCTCGCCGCAGAGAGATCACGTCGGATCCTCGCGAAAGGTCACCGCCGCAGCCTGGGGACGCGTGGGCCTCCCAGACTGGATATTCTTCCCCGTCTCCGGCTCCTTTTTCGCCCGGGACGCTTCCGTGCGGAGGCGGCCAGCTGATAATCGCAGCCGTTAAGCCGTCTCATTCCCTCGCCTCGGTCTCTAATGAAGTCCCCGCTATTAAAGCTCTATAATTCTCCTATTCTGCGGCGGTCCCCTCCCCTACTCTCTCGCTCAAGCACACTCTCTATATCTCCGCGTACGTCTCTCGGCCTTTCACTCTGTCCGATCGGCCGAGCCGCAGCACCTTAATTCGCCAGCCCACCAATCATAATTGAATAATTCTGGCTAAATGAGGAGAAAGTCTGCTGAAAGGGAGCAGAACGGTCACACTCAGTGCATCAATCAGAAGGCCTGATTGAAAATGTGGGGGCACGGGGTGTGGCGGGGGGCGCGGGCGGGGGGTCTCCGCCGTGGCTCCATGTCACCTTGCCGATAACACCCGGCCCGCTTTTCACATGCAAATGAGAGCAAAGACAATAGAGAATGAAAGTGAGGAGCAGGCGAGGTGGAAAAATGAAAGTCGAAGGCAGGTGAACCCGACTCTGAGTTCAAGCGGCAGACACAAAGCTGGGACGTTTGCCGCCCCGAAACAAAAGCACCTAATGGAGCCACGTCTGCAGGCTACTCACCAATTAAGTTTAATATCAGGCCGGCCGGCAGCGACTTAAATATTAATGTGTTGGAGTTGGAATCCTCTGAGCCTCATTTTTTTCCTTCCCTTTCTTTCCTGATTGTCAGGTACCAGAAGCTGTGGAAGAGCTATGTGAAACTGCGCCACCTGCTGGCCAACAGCCCAAAGGTTAAGCAACTGGACAAGCAGAAGCTGACACATAGGGAGGTGAGATCGGACCAGCAAACGCAACAAAACAAACATGCAATCGACTTTAATGAGATGTGACGCAGGGAGAGAGAAGCGACTCAACTTGTTAAATGGATACAAATCCTTTCCGTGGATATCGTGGAAAGTCCTTAAAGGTCCTGATATGCAAGCTTTGTTTGATAGCGACCCCACACACACGGGCACATGCAATTTTGAGAGATCAGATCAGGAATGACAGTATTTTATTTAAAAAATAGAAAAGTAATGAGTGATGAGGTAACGATTACAAATGCAATCCAAAACGATAATGCCAAACGGTGAGTTGAGTATAATAATCCACTCCAGTCCTTGCTTAATTACGGTATAATACACTTAACTCATAACTACTTCACTCATTTACTTTTTTGAAATATTACTAGTGTCCCAAAGACGTATTTATACTGTATGTTTTAGAAAGATGTTTTTTTTTTTTTTTACGCTAGAGCAGGGATAGGGCACCCTGGTCCTCGAGAGCCACTCGCCGGCCTGTTTTCAACTCTTCAAATAGTCATTTGTAAACTTTTTGGCGTTGAGTGACGTCAGGTCCGATACCTGCAGTTCTTCCACCATTCGCAGCAGGGCTCCGTCCCTATCCCCCCGAACAGTGGGGGCTAACTGAGATGTCATTTTTCATTTCTGCCTCTAACGAGCTCCCTGGCAGAGGTAACATCCTAAGTGTCGGCGTTGCTGGTTTTGATGAAGCAACAAATGAAAGCGTCTTTGTGGACTTCTTCTAAATGCCAGCAGCTCATTTCCACTCGTCTCTCTCATTTCCACGCGACAAGCTTGGCGCACTCCAGCGCAGCTCGTAAATATCGCTCGACTCTTTTCAATTAATTGTTGCTGCGCTTTTTTTCTCTTCTTTTCTTCATTCTCATTCAGCGTGTAGCGCTCCGCTAAGTGCCTTGCGCCCCGTAACGCTCGCCGGCTCGTCATTTTTTATATGCGTTTAAAGCCGCCAGTGCGAAGGTCAGCGCAGCGCTGGGGATGGAGATCGTTTAGCTCAGGTAATATTCACAGACTTTTTTCAACACCGCCCATTCCGTTGCCCCCCCCCCCCTTCTTACGGCCCTCAGGGACTCAGCCTTCAGCAGCACATACACAACCAATAAAGGAGCAAGAAGTTGGACTCAATTAGTTGCTTTCCGAGGCAGCTCTCTGGCCAACAGGGCCTGAATGTCCTGCTGTCAAAGTGCAGCAATCACACACACACACACACACACACACACACACACACACACACACACACACACACACACACACACACACACACACACACACACACACACACACACACACACACGTGCGTCTAGGTAGAGCGCTGTATCTTCGCTTGCGTGCTTTAGCTGCCCTGTCAGAACGGATTACCTCCCCCAAGGAGGCTACTTTTTTCCCCCAGTGTGCTTCTATGTATAATATGTATTGTGTGTGTATATGTCAAGTAGTAGCTCGCAGATTTCCATCCAGTTTTGGGAAGAGGCGGGCTAAAGAAGAACCCAGTAACCTTTGCTGACGCATTTGGTGAACTTCATAAGAGATGACGTTCATTCATTCTTCTACTTCTTGTGTACGCAACGCAAATTACCGCCATCTACAGGACTGGAATGATTGTTATCCACCACATTTGGAACGCACAACCGAAAAATATGGTTCATATAATTTGGTAGTAAAATGAGCGTCAGTCCTATTTTAGGACTTTCCGTCCAAATGACTCCTCAACGTCCCAAAAACGTGTTCGTTAAATTTTTTTTTTTTTTTTTATGCAAGAGCATACAGAAGCATAATTTTGGTTCACTCGTGTCGCAACGTTGACATGTGTTGAACTTGATATGTGTCGTCATGGCAGCATTAACTCATTCTCTCCCAGCCATTTTCACTGAAGCAACCCCCTTCGCTCCCGGCTGTTTTACTGGATTTTGACTGATTTTGCAAGGCCCACCGAATATAATGTTCTATTGCTATAAAAACAAGGAACCTACCAAAGTCTCTTCTTTCATCAGGAAAAAAGTATGTTTGTATCTGTTTACGTTTTGCAGCAATTAGTATTGGAATATAGCTAAGTTTCATCATTATTCACAAATCTGTTTAAAACTGTGGGGAAAAAAGCCTTTTTGCAACATGGCCCCAGGTTGATCTCTTATACTCTATACTTTTTGTAATAACTACCATTGCTTCAAGCGTTCTCTTCAGTTCAGAAGCTGCATCAAAGCCTTCTGTATGCTCTAGCTACTAACACAAAACGTATAAATCCGTTTTTGGGACACGGGTAATATTTAAAATAGAACGTATTCATACGTCTTTGGGAGAAAATGAGTTAAGAGAAAAAAGACACTTGGAATCAGGCTGCTTCCAAATGTCCAATATTTGATATCTGCCAATGTCAATGTCTGTAATGTTCAAAATTTGCATCATTGTAAAATGAACTTCTGTGTTTTTGCTGCTCTTTATTTGTTTGTCGCCACCTGTGGGTTGTTTCTTGTCCCGTGTGAACGTAAACACATTCTTATGGGACGTGAGACTTCATATGTAGACGAGAATAGACTTGAGATTGTTGTATTTAAGAATCACCTGCATGGCTGCGTTCTCTTTCAGCCTTACAATAATTAATTAGTCCTCATGACCTTCCCCCTGACCATGCAGCACAAACATTTCCATGTCATTTGCAGCCATGCAGCTGTGATGGGTGCGTGCGTGCGTGCGTGCGCGCGTGCTCGTGGCGGCGTGGGCGAGCGTGTTTACTTTGATGCAGAGTTCAAAGTCAGTTGGCATTATTTATTCATGCCTTTGTTGTTCTTATTTCCTCTGCGAGGCAAAAATTCCTGGCGTTCCATTTGAGGCGGCTCACCGGGAGTCGATTGCGTCTTGTATGGATCACACACACACACACACACACCCCCACACACACACATACACGTATGCTGACATGCTATATGTGTATAATGACTTGTGCAAGGCCGGCATGGTCTAAATACGCAGGTGTGCATTGATCCGCCTACGCCAGAGTTTCTCAAACATTTTGCAAACATCCTCCATCTAATAGCTGACATTGGTTCACAATAAAAGTTAAATACAACTTCAACAAATGTACTATTGACGAGTCATTGATTATCAAATGAATTGATAGGGTTGGGTATTGATTCTAATTTCCTCCATCAATTCGCAAGAGTTCAATCCGATATTGATTAATTATGGAACACCAATTCTTCTTAAATGTCAAGGCCATGATAAAAACTCCACAAATATTACATTTTAATAATTATGTAAATTTTGCGGTGGCAGTAATTGGTTAAATTATTTAGTTTATTAATGAAAGTAACACATTATTAAGTGTTACACAAACATTGACATCAGCAAGGATGAGATTAAATTATTTTCAAAATTCTTATTGAATAATTGTAAATATAAACTAAAACGATTCTTAAATGTCCTTTCAAATTTGATTTTCTTAAGAATTTTTTGGGGGAAAAAGATGTAAATAATCAATTCATGGTTTTATGAATCGATATTGGGCTTGGAAAGGAAAATTTATTCGATTATTCAATGTATTTATTTTTTAACCCAGCCCTATTAATAGGCAACTATTTTAATAATCAAGTGATCGTTTGGAACTATTTTTTTGTTTAAAATTGTCCAAATCCACTGATTTCAGCATATCAACAGTAATTGTTCACTGATTTCTGTAGTCCTTCATGAAAAAAACTGATTATCTTCTGTTTCTTTTTAATCAAAATAGGACATTTGCAAACATCTGTTTTAATTCGTAACATAGTACAACATCAATCCCCCTTTCTTAAAAATCAATATAAAAATACGAAGTACGAATAAACATCAATCACTAGTTAATAAACAATAATCACGGAAAAAAATGCTTTTGTAATGCACTTTGATGCAAAATTAAAATAATCTGATTAATGGATTGAATAATTGATAGATTAATCGATTGTAAAAATATTCGATAGTGACTGCACTAGTACTGTACTGGATTTTAAACACGTTAAAGCCACAGTAACAGTGGCTGAATCCTGCATTTGACGCCTCTTGACAGGCCAAGCTGACCGATGGCCAGGCCTCAATTAGCCGCGATCAGAAGCAGTAATACCGTCAGTGTTCGCCGATGCATGTGTGACATTTGTAGCACGTGCCATCTGTTAGCACAGTGGGAATGAAACGGGTTGAGGCAGCATAGGAATAGGGGGCGTTGCATTGTGCGCGTGGGTGCCGTCCCCGCCGGCTTCGCTGCCATTGATCAATAATTGACCGGCTGCTTGTTTGGCAGGAAGCTCTTCAGAAGATCCGTCAGAAGAACACCATGCGCCGCGAGGTGACGGTGGAGCTCAGCAGTCAGGGATTCTGGAAGACCGGCATCCGCTCTGACGTCTGTCAGGTAACATGGTTGCAGAAAAGACGCATGCGTTCGCACTCGTTGTTTACAAGTGGAGTATACAGGGCAACCTCACTATTTGTGGCGGTTAGGGACAAAATAGCAAAGATTGGTGAATATATCGGGAAAAAAAAGACACATTTGGCAGTTGTTTTACATTTATTATTTCTTTATTGTAAGGACAAATTATTGGAAAACAGTCAAATGTTTGGCCTGCAATTCATACCTTCTTTATTGCGTGTGTTCAGCGATCGCAATCTTTTTTGCACGATACATATTTTTTTGAATGACAGTAATTTCTGGACTACAAGGCGCACCTGTCTATAAGCCGCGCTAGGTAAATTTGATGTAAGCCGCACCCGACTGTAAGCCGCAGGTGTTTTAACGTTACCGCACCGGGTTCCCGCTACTTTCTTTTCCATAATGAGGGCACAAATTGTCTTGCTCTCATTCTGTTTTGGTCTCACCTCGTTTGTTTTGCTCTTGCGCTTCCCTTACAGTGCGCCCCCTTGTGATCTGGTGGATAAGCCGCACCTTTGTATTAGCCGCAGGGTCGAATGCAAGTGAAAAAAAGTAGCGTCTTATAATCCAGAATTTACTGTAATCGGCCGATCGGTGTGTAAATACATTTGTTGATTGGTATTGTCAGTTTCAAAAGTTTCAGAAATCCACCCTACAATTATGTATGGCTATCAATATAAGAATATATCAAGCATAGCAAGCAGCAGATATGAACACAGCAAGTCGCTGGTCAAGTGAGTCGTGGCATGTTGTAAATAATGCAAGGTTTGGTGGCAGTGAGACAAGACGACAGAGGCGGCGGGTGGGCTGCGATTCGCTGCTCGGCCGCGCTCGAGACACTTGCCACGTGTTGCGTCATGCCCCCGCTCGATGTGTATGGCCAAAGTGGACTCCCCGCTGCGCCTGTGCAACCTCGCCAACTTCATTAAGGCCCAGCCACGCGCGCGTCCACACTTTGCTCAGACACAACTTGACTCCGTTTGACGAGACCACTTAAGTCCGCCTCGCTCTCGCATTGATTCTCGTCTCCATGTGTTAACAGTCTTGAACTATTCCCCTGACCTCACTCGTGATTTGGAAATGGAAGAAACAATCTTTTCCAGCGTAGGTATTATTACATACTATACTAAATAAATACAGACAACTCAACAAAATTCAGTACATTTCAGGGATACATGCTAACTTACTAACCACTTCAGGAGTCAAGTGTAGCAAAATGAGAAATTTGTATAAAGGCTCTTGGAACAAAAAGGGAAACTACTCGGCCATTACATTAATCAATGCGCTAACTCTGTAGGACTTGGCGATTATGGAAAAAATCATAATCGTGATTATTTTAATTGATACCGAAATTACATTTAATAAGCACAATTATTCATTGAGTTCAAAACTAACTGCCGAAACGCAACTTTAAATATAACTTGAAAGTACAATCAGAAAATATATTCGTATCAAAGTCAAATAATTGTATTAAAACAATAGCCGTAGAAAGCAATACATCCAAATAAATGTTGTATTTTTCTGCTGTGCGCGCCTTGGCCTCTTAGGGGCAGTGTGGTGCCATGCATGGAGATATACATGCTTACGTTCCGATAAAAAGAGTAGAAGAAGAAAGTTGCTACTTGACTCATTGAGCCATTTTCAGCAGCAAAAAGTTAATATTTTGTCCAGAATTAATTTGATAACTTCATTATTTTTCTTGTACAATTAACTACTAATTAAAAAAAAAAAAATTCCACTTGCTGTCGACTGAAGATGATATCACGTGTGCTGAGGAAGTAGCGACCAATCGTGGTTCACCTGTTTTCTGGGTTTGGTCAGATAACTGAGCCATGATTGGTCGCTAGCTACTTCCTCAGTAATAAATAAAATAAAATAAAACTGTAGCAAAAAGTTGAGGGAGCTCTCAAGGTCATTAGCATGTCTCCAAAAGTTCAATGAAAACTTCAAACAACTAAACAAGCTCCCTATTATTTTCTTCAGTAAAGTTTTCCAAAATTTTTAAATATCTAAAATGTTCCATTTTCACTTGTCTTGCAAAAACAGAAGGTGCAGAAGTTTCCAGGGTCGACAACATCTTATTTAAAATTAACTGAAAATTGAAATAAACAGTTCCCTGAAGTTAATACGGTTTTAAATCGATCTGTTATCGGCCATCAGATTTTTATAAAAGGCTGATTATCGAACTATTCCTAATGACATTAAACAGCTTGAAGCATCAAATTCAAAAGTCCGGCACCTTCTTTATGCCGCGGGTACACGACACAACCACATCGAGCGTGAGTTTGATCAAATATCACATTTTGATCAAAAATGGATTCATCAGAGCCATCTTAGACCCAAACGGGCCTGCAGTCGACAACACTGGTGAATTTGCATGTGAAACTGCCACGCTGTCATCTGCTTTTATTTTTCACCATTCTTTCTCTGGTTTGTTTTGGTCGTCCAACGGCAAAGCAATAATTGGCAGCCGTGCGCTCTTGTTGCGAGCGCCTCCAGCCGCCGCTCACGTTTGCAGAGGCATGACAGGAAAGTTGGAGTCTCATAAGCCAGACCTCTCTTGCAGCAAGGTCTAGTAAAGAGGATCCGATCCATAATTGCCACCCAATTATATTTGCTTCAAGCTGGACTGCTGCGACTAATTGGTTCATGAATAATTTCAGGCGCTACACTCTGCACCGCGCGTCGCACCGCCGAGAGATAGCGGCAGATCTCGAGTCCAAACTTGCTTTATTCCACCCCCCAACGCCCCCCCCCCCCCCAAAAAAAAGCAATTCACAGTCAAACGGGCCCGCTTGTGATTGACATCGCTCCACACTACCAAGGTTGTTTCACTTGAAAGGCGTTTCCACGACCGGCCTTCACTTTACAAGCAGAGATGGGGAATTTGCACCGTGATTCACTTGCTCTTGTTCTCCGCCTTCCGCGGCCTTCGTGGAAGGCATGCGAAGGCTGCTCGCCATTCACAGAAATGTGAAGGAAATGAAGTTTGTTTAGCATGCTGAAAAAGAGGAAAAGACGTACGGGTCCCATTCAGCCCTCCTCTGACAATATTCCACGTGTGATTCGCTGAGCATGAGCAACAAATATTGTACTTACTGCTTATGTTAAGCTTCAGGGTTAAACATAACTCTTACAAAGGTTGCATACAAATCCAATCTACGTATCAAATATCTGCCAAGGCGACTGCAGTGTTTACGCACATACTCGATATCCTCCGTGCAGAGTGGTGACATCGGAATAAGTGTTGCAATTGGAAGCAAAAGAAGCCATCGATGTCAAAGTACAAAATGGAGTCAATGGAGTCAACAATGTCCGGACACAAATTCATTATATGGCAAAGTGGACATTAATCAGATATCTTGCCTTTTAAACAGGTGAATGACCGGTTGATAAAAAAGACGGTTGGTCACTAGCTATCGCTACTCCAGAACTCCAGTAACTACTCCTGTCCCAAACTACAACAATGATAAAAACCTGTTTGGGCTTGTGCCGAAAGCTAGACCCCAAAAGATTTAGACTTTAGTTATGATTTCCTTCAAAAATGATTATCATATATTGTAAATAGTTATACTGTGAATGTATCAAGTGTGCCTATTGGCGTAGTACTGCTAAAGGGACAGAATGAGAACCAAACCTCCATCATGAGATTTGCGGATGGAATTCTCTCAAATGTATAAATAGTTTACTTTGCGTGTCTTAAAGTAATATTTTTGCAAAACGTAATTGCTAGCCTGCTTGCTAACTTCCGCTCTACAGTGCGCTATCCAGTTCAGCATCAAAAGAGCACAACTGTGCCATTAATCTGAGTAACAGAAAAGTTTGTTAATTGCTCCCCAAACCTTATAAAAATGTTCTTTTTTAAATATTGCCATGGTCCCAAAAACTTATATTTATACTTTTTTTTAAATACTAGAGCATACAGAAGGCTTTGATGCGGCCTCTGACCTGAAGAGGTCGCTTAAAGCAATGGTAATTATTACAAAAAATGGCCAGCAGGTGGCAGCTGCGTATACGAGATCAACCAGGGCCATGTTGCAAAAACGCTCTTTTTTGATAGTGTTTTTCACCGGGAATTTGAATATTGATTAAACTTAGCTATATTTTACGGCTAATTGCTGCAAAACAGAAAGAGATATAAATATACCTTGTTCCATGATGAATGAAAATACTCTAATCTTTCTTTTGCTAGGTTCCATGTTTTTATAGCAATAGAACACGATATTTTGTGGGCCTTGCAAAATGCGTCAAAATCCAGTAGGAGTGAAGAGGGGGTTCAGTCAAAATGGCTGCATGTGAATGAGTTAATTAGCTCATCTGTCCTTGGTCATGTTGAGTATTAAAGAATTTCCATCACGTCTTATTTTGAATCATCCTACCTGTTAGAATGTTGAAATCTTTTGAATTAAAGCTGAAAGGTATTCAGCAACCGTTCAACTTTTGTAGGTTAGCATGATTCATTTTTTTGTGGTTTAGCACGACCTAGAACAAACCGTATCAGTCAGTCGGCCATCAGGCAAGTTCAGGAGTCCATCGCGGCTTGGTTAATTGGCTCCTTAACGATGTCAGGGAAGCGTGTCACCTGTGCAGCCCCCCGTGACGGCCCCCGGGTTTCCTTGTCAACACCTCTTGGTGCCGTCGGACCACAGGAGTCGCCTTGCCCTGTAGCGCTAATTAAAACAAAGACGCTGGGCTCCTCTCTCATGTGCGGGCTCGGGGTTAATGTTCTGAAACCCGCCTTTGCCATCTTGCGTCTCGCGGCCGACTCGCGGCCGACTCGCTGTGAACCGCCGCTAATGACGGAGCTTCTGCGCCGGCCACCGGCTGCTTTTCGCGCCGCCATTATTCTCGCCGTCTCTCTGCAGAGGGGCTGTCAGGATTTGTGTGACAGTAAGTGTGTCAACATGGCGAAATAGGCTTCGATCCCACCGCCCTGCCCCAAAGTGAATTTTCCCTCCTGTCCGTCATTCGCCCTCACGCCGCCGCCATCGGGTTTGTGGTTATTTCATCTATGTGTTGCCTAGCACCACTTAATAAATAATGAGTGTCTGATTGATTTCTGCCCACTATCAGCTCTCAGCCTTTGCTTCTGACAATCTCTTCATCACACATTCCCCTCCAACGTGTTCTCGTCACTCGTCTTTCATATCACACATGATCCCCACTCAGGTTCCCCCCTCCTGAGCCGTCTCCTTGAGAATTCTCTTTGTGCTCCCACAGCACGCCATGATGCTGCCCGTCCTCACCCATCACATCCGCTACCACCAGTGCCTCATGCACCTGGACAAGCTGATTGGCTACGTCTTCAAGGAGCGTTGCCTCTTGCAGGTAAGACGCGCACTTCAAAAGCGTACGCGCCACAATGGAGATGTTGCACAAGCTTGTAAAGTTGTCAATTTGAGGCCTTGACAAACATATCTATCTGTCTATCCTTCTGTCTGACTGTCTGTCTAATCGTAATGTAATGTAATCAATCCTAACCTAATGTAATCTGATTAGTGCAGATAAAGCTTTAAGGCTTTATCACCTGAGTTAAAGCTTTAACTCCAGTGCTTTAAATCTTTCACTTTGACAGCACTAAATCTAATGTAATCTAATTTACTGCCGGGACTCGCACACAAAATCAGAACTCATTTTCATTCGCATTGATTAGTGATTCTGGAATCAACTCGAATGGGTTGTTTATTGTACTTTTCCCCCAAAATGCTTCATAGTCCAACAACTGAAAAATCCAATTTGATGAAAATATTAAATGGCAAATTGAGTGCCCACACAGGCGCAATAACGCAACGTATCAACCGACGGGAAAGGTTTAAAATAATTTTAACCTCCAGGATCCTGTGCCGTGCCCTGAAACCAGGATGTTGTTTTCTCTTTGGTCCCATTTTTAAATCCATCCCTGTTGAGTTCGTCTCTCAGGTCTGCCCAGCGTCCACGTTTGCAAACTAACTTTAGTTTGTCGCCAGGACGACGAGAGAGGACGACTACAAAGCAAATATTTCCGTTGCTTGGATGGTATTAGCCGGCCAAATACTCCCGTAAACACCCACAACTATTGCGGCTCAAATGTAGCGCGTACGTAGCTTCTGTGCTTTTGCAATCTAAACATTGCTCTGTGATGCATTCTGGCCTGAATGGGAACATTATCCTTTGTTATTCTCTCTATCCTTTGTTATTTTATCTAATTTGTTCAAATCAAATCTATCGGTAACTATGTTTTTTTTTTCCACGATGGTTTGCTTCATTCAGATTTGGCCATGTTGCTCTGTTGGAGGCGGGCCTTTGTTGCCTGTTGTGAAGAAAAACTAACTTGATTTGTATAATGTCTTTAGTTTTTTCTTGAAAGCGAATGGGGCAAAAAACGAAATTTATGTTTGCCGACTGTGCCACTGATCAAAATTCAAGATTCAATTTCAATTCAATTTTACTGTGGGATTCAAATAAAACTACCTTTAAAGCCATCTTCTCGTTGATCCAGTTATCAAGTTGCCGCATGCTCAGAATGCGTATAAGTCTGGCCGAATAGGACTTTAGATGAAGTTGGACAGCCAAAGTGACAGAGTGATGTGACACCACCGTGGCACCGCTGTATTATTTAAAGGCTGGCATAGTTAATAACTGCAACAAGACAAAGCCCGGCTCGCCGGTTTGAGGCTGCCTGCCTGCCTGCCTGCCTGCCTGCGGTGAGATCTGGGCTTGTGTGCGCACGTCCACGGAGGCAGCAGGCTCCTCATTATTTGGACCCGCGCAGCCTCTGCTCAGACAGTTCAGGCGGAAAGAGCGGTGCAGGAGTCACTTAAGGTAGCCGGCGCCGACCCAAGTCACAACTTTGCTAGGTCCGCTGTGACTTGCGGTGACAGTAGAGTCCTGCCAAATGCCAGCTCTGCCCTGTCACTGCCCGGGGAGTGTGCACCCCTACAACCCCCCCCCCCCCCCCCCCGCCCTAAAACCCTCCCAGCGAGATCGAGGAGGCGCCATCAGCGAGGCATTAGAGAGCGCGGCGCTGTGCAGTTGTGATCGTTAAACTCACACCTCTCTTTGTGTGTTGGTGTGAGAAGCCCGAGCGCTCCCGCGGGCTTCGCATGCAGGAATTTGCACATATTGATCGGCCATTTGTCAAGTGTGCAATGACGAGCTGTCATAATAAGTGACAAAAAGGAAACACTGGCCGGCGAGGAGGCTCGCCGCCGGCTGACAAGCACTCATTCAGAGCCTGACATGGCCTCCTCTCTCTCTCTCTCGAGTCGCACAATCCAGTTCAACCAAAGGAATGTGGCATGCGTCTCTGAATTCATACAAACTGGAGTTCAACCAAAGTAATTGGGGGGAAAGAAAGTCTGAGTTATGAGAAGTGTATGCATCAAACCTTAGAAGTTAAAATTTGGCAACATAATAGGGAAATGTGCACCTCATGTCAAACCAACTGTAGTTAGAACAAAACAAACATGATTGGTCGCGACGTCATGTGATGTCATTTTCTGAAAGTGGAAAATGTGTTTTAAACTAGGAATGTCAGGCGATTCAATTTTTTTGTCATAATTAACTCATTTGCTCCCAAAAGCTTATAAATACGTTTAATTTTAAATATTACCTGGCTCCCAAAGACGCTTTTTTTTAAAATGTTTTTTTATACTAGAGCATACAGAAGGCTTTGATGCAGCCCTCTGACCTGAAGAGAACGCTTAAAGCAATGTTAGTTATTACAAAAACGGCCAGCAGGTGGCAGCAGAGCAAAAGAGTTCAACCAGGGCAATGTTTTCTTTTTCTACTGTTTCAGATTTGTGAATAATGATAATAATTGCTGCAAAACGTAAACAGATACAAATGTACTTTTTTTCCTGATGAAAGAAGAGACTCTCATCTTTGTTTTGGTAGGTTCCATGTTTTTATAGCAACTGAAGGGGGTTGTAACTCACGATTAATAGCAAATTTGATATCTGTTCTAAATGTACAATCAAATATTTATTTTCTACGTTATACGTTATATACTCTTAACTTAAAAGTGGACAAAAAATGTTAAACTAATAGAAACATGACTACGTCTTTTAGTCATTGATACAGTAATTTCATAATAATTCATAAAATGTACCTAAAAAAATTTAAGTAATATTGATTTGTATGGATGTCATTTTTCTGCCACTAGATGGCATTATTGCATTTGTAAGACATTGCTGACATCGCAGTGCATTTTTCTTTTCATGTTAAGAGCTATCTAATCTTTAACAGGAAGTATCTTCTGAACATTTAAAAAAAAATGTAAAATACAACTTGACCCCAGCCTCCACAAATATATGCATTACTATGACATTTATTACTGCAAAATTTGGACATGGACATGTCTGCTGTGTTGCGACTGGCATTCCCCCAGTGCAGGCATTCCAAGTAAGGGGCGGTCATTAATCGCTCGTTACATTCTTTTTTACTGCCGTTAAAGGAACTTTAAATTGACTAAAAATGTATGCACTAAGTTTGACTATTTTTTTACGCTGTTAATTGTATTAAGTTATCAAATTAATTCTGGACAAAATATTAATTAATTAATTAATTAATATTTTTTCATCTGAAAATAGCTCAATGGGTCAGATATTCTTTTAAGCTACTTGTACTTTTACTCAAGTATCACTCTCAGTTACAAGACGGCTCTGCAATAAAAAAGATGGCGGCATGTGGCCCCCAATGCAGGCTTTGAAGACCCTCTTCACAGAGGCTCCCCGTTAAACATTTAACATGTAAAAAGTCATGGAGTGTGAGGGGTGTGCGGTTATCGCAGTGTGTTGATGGCCGCCGCATGCGAGCGCATCCATCAAGGCCGGCCTTAATCCTAACCCACCCCCTGTTGATCCAACCCCCGCCCCGGCTCCCCACTCCCCACTTTGGACCCACGCTGGCACAACGAGAAGCATCACAGAACATCTCAATAATTCAAGTGTACAAGTCCCCCAGCCCGCTTGCGTTGTCACACGCCCCCCGCCCCGACGCATACGCTTGTGCGTGCATCCCTATTTTATTTGTTGTCTTATTCATGGCCACGCTGGCTCTCACCACGACATTCCGCCGGGCCTCGCGTTACATTTTTACCGCATTCTGCTCTTTTCTCTGTCTGTCTAAATGATAAATGGTGTTTGACGCAGCCTCTTTAGCACGCCCGGACAGCCAAGTGGTCGCCATGGCGATGATGTTACTTACATCCGCCGCGCGGACACTCAAACGCAGTTGCCGGACGACACATCCCGCAACATGGGAAGGAGTAACTAATTCATAGGCATGTCAAATTGCTATCGCTAACATGGACTCGCATGTTAATGTTCTTGCGGCTACTTATGTTATAAAGTAATGTCAGTAGTCAGGCACTACAGTAAAATAGTCGTGTCATGCATATTAATGAGTTGGTTATCTTATAACTAAGTCATGAAATCTGAAGTCATTTGACTTGTCATGTAATACAGTAATAATGAGCATGCTTTTAATCTAATGTTTTGGTCAATGCAATCAGCATCATTTGCAGTACTGTGGCAAACACAATGCAGCGGCGCTTTGAGATACGAGTGACCCGACTTGTGAAATTGTAGAGACACAAGCCATTGTTCACTTTTTTTGTTGTTGCCTTAACTCATTCACTGGCAGCCATTTTCAGTGAAGCAACCCCCTTCTCTCCCAGCTGTTTTACTGTATTTTGACTGAATTTGCAAGGCCCACAGAATAATGTGTCCTATTGCTATAATAACATGGAACCTACCAAAGGAAAGATTAGTCTCTTCTTTCATCAGGAAAAAAAGTATATTTTCTATCTCTTTCTGTTTTGCAGCAATTAGCATTAGGATATAGCTAAGTTTCATCATTATTCACAAATCTGTTTCAAACTGTGGGGAAAAGAGCTTGTTGCAACATGGCCTTGGTTGAGTTTCTAAAACAAAATATGAAATTGTATAATAATGTGCATTTGGTTTTAAATCCACGATATTATTTAAAAGTTTGACTTTATCAAATATTTTATCAAGGTTTGACTCCCAGCCTTTTGCTGGGTCACAAAACAACACGATAAATCCGCAGGGCCTATAGTTGTGAAACTCTTTGTTTCTGCATGAATACTGCCCCTGGTGGCCAAGTTGCGCACACCATAATCAATTAATAACGATGCATAAACTGTTTGTTTACAGTCTTGTTATTAATATTGTTACGATATATAATTACTTTCTTTGTTAATTGTAATAAAGCAATTTTTTAAGGTGGGCTGGAAAGATTGGTGTCATTTTCATTCATTTCAAAGGGGTTGGTGGGAAATCATTTACGTAATTGTTCTGCAAGGCTGTTACTTTACCAAATGATATTGATTAGTTTCCTGCTGTTTGAAAATGAGCATTTAAGATCTCATTGTGTCTTAAATTCCTACGACTACTGCAGTTTCCCGTGAATAACAATTTTTTTTGCGAAAAATAAATACATCTGAAATCGTCCCATCCTATTATACATGGGTTCATTAAAAAAAATACAATAAAATAAATAAATAAAAACACCACCAACAAACATATTTTATAGATGTAAATAAAAGGCATACAACGTGACACCCACACAAGAACAGACGGGGAAGTGTCATTTTGTCGGCGTGTTATACCGGGCTGTGAGAACGTTTTTAGTACATCAGTTTTGTAAATTGATGTGAGCTCATCATTATTTCAGTGCATTTCTTATGATGTTTTGTTTGCTGTTGTGCTGTGAGAGCTTTCAAATGTAAAATATGTGCCCTGGCTGAGTACATTTTGAGAAACACTGCACAAAGCTAACATGACGAGTGGTGCACGGGACAATTTGCTCAAAGGTTAAGTTGAGTGGAGCAAGCATCGGTGGTCTTGAAAGGACCACGCGGCTTTGGGATGTTGTCCTTAATTGCAGACAAGCTGCAGTTTTTGCATGTTGACTGATGTGTTCTCTTTTGTGGAGCTGTGACATGGCTTGGGGGGGGGGGGGGGGGGCGGCTTTCGGGGTGGACTACAACTGGAAAGAAAAAAGGGGGTGGAGGAGCAGCAACTCGCTTTATTTGCTTTTTATCCAAGTGTCAATATGAAGCTGAGGCGCCAAACAAATCTGCTCGTCTCGCACACAAACCAGATGACAAAAAGTACAATGGCTGTCGAATTTTTGCGGCGTGTGTTCACAGCTTGAAAGCAGAAGGCCTCTTGTGCAGTGCAAAATATTGAAGCACTTGCGTTTTGAGGTTTTTACATATATATCTCATTGGAGCTTGAAATTGATTTGAAGTCTTCTGAAAGGAGACAAGCCAACAGGGGAGAGCAGCTGTGTTGGTTTTTGGGGGGGGGGCTGAGATTTGCCTAATGTAAGATTGATAAATGCTTGTCGGATCTTTTTTTTTTTCCCTTTCCAGGCACAGCTAAATGTCGAATAACGATGTACACGTCTGTTGGCAGCAATTGATCGAGCCTAATACTGGCACACGTCTGTCTGGTGTCTGAGACGTGTGACTGGGAAGTTATGATGTATACACTATTTAGTTGTCTAGATCATAGATATAAACATTTGATGTTTCATGGTGGAGTCGGCAACGTAACCGCTGATCGGCCATCTTAGGACAGGGGACTGCTTTGGTTTGTTGTGCTGTAGTTTTGCAGTAAAATGGATGATTTACTCACACAAATACTCCTAACTTGCTGAATTATTGACGGATTTAAAAACGGGTTGGTTTATTACAAACCTTATTAACGTGGCTATCATTCAGGCTGAATTTTTAAATCGTACATTTAAAAAAAAAAAACACACAGCATAGTTGTTTTTGTCATATCTAAAAACAAAAATGAAAATTGGTTGAGTGATGAGGGTTCAAGCAAACCCTGTCCCTTGTGGTCACGTTTCTTCCTAATGGCTAATATAAACAACTGTAAAAGAAAATACATACGCACATAAACACATAAGAAGTAGGAGAACCCAAAGGCAAGAGAAATCTAGATAGCTGTCTTGTCTATCATTGTCACTTGTCAGGAGCAGGCCAAGGACAATCTCAAGGGTTTCGTTTTTGGTGGATAATAAACGAAAGGAATCATCTTTCAGCAGGTTACTTAAGAAAAAAAAACTGCATGCAGTGCTCGGCATACAGACCATATTTTTAAAGTGTCACCATTTCCTCTATTCTCTGAATTTTCATGATGATTAAACTCACCTGTGGTTAAATTCTCTTGAACTATTTTTGTGTGTAAAATGACATTTTCAATCAATGGCCCAATGTGGGTTTAATTTTTGGTGCTGTATGCCATTGAAAATGTTGCTTCTGTCAAGGTTGAAGATTGAAGTAGTCCATTTTTTGTGGCTCGTGTTGTGCTTCAAGCTCATTCTTTTAAACACTTTCACACAAACGCAAAAAAAGTATTATGAGGAAAAAAAGAAGCTTGCTTTGAACAATTTGTCCCACTTCTCATCCTGCATTTCTCTATCTTTTTTTCTTTTGAGGGAGCTTTCGCGTTCCCCCAGAAATGCCACATTGTGCAGCCGCACATACCTTTGCATACTAGAAACTGTTTACATTCTACAAACTATTCAACCTTTGACCACCCGCTCTTTGAACAAACCTAAATGGACCTCATCGAAGTCCACTGAGTTGATTTGCAAGAATTTGTAGATCAGGCGAAGCTTCCAAAAAGTTTCCCATGAATTTGATTTCCTGCTGGAAATAGTTTTCCCATCCATCATGCTGGTCTTCCACTTCCTCAGTTGGCCATGACACATCCTAGTCACCATCTCAACTTTGGGATGAACCCCGACCACGCCCGCAACTCGCTGTCCAACTGCGGGATCCGTCAACCCAAATATGGTGACAGGAAAGTTCACCACATGTACATGAGAAAGAAAGGTGAGGACTTGCACCTTTTGTGGTCTTTTACGCCACCTCTTCTTCTTCTTCTTCTTTTTCTTTTTTTCTTATTCACCTCCTTCTCCCTCTCCTTCTTCTTTTCTCCTCCTTCTCATTCTTCTACTATCCCCTCCCTGTGTTTTGACCGGGCCACCCTGCTGCTTTTCCCTTTCAGGAATCAACACTTTGATTAACATCATGTCCCGTCTGGGCCAGGATGACCCGTCCCCCTCCAGGTAGGCCGCCTGCCGCCGCGCAAATGCGTCCTCATGCTATCGCTAACCATGGGAGCAATCGAAGGTAGCAGCCTCGTGATTAAGATTCCCGGCAGGCCCGCTGACAGGAAAATTAACTCGTAATGGCGGAAGGACGGGAGATCTCGGGGCAAATGGAATCAACTCATTTTATGGGCGTGCCAATGCCTGCTCAGGATTACCTTCACCAGGGAGGTTATGCTTTCATGTCTGATTGTAAGCAAGATGATGCAAAAAAAAGATAATAATAATAAGCCACAAGATATGAAAAAGGCGACTTTTAACTATGATGTACTTATGGGATTCTTATTTTCCCCTTAAGCAATTTTTTGGCACCATTGTTTGGTATCAGGAGAAATAAAGTCAATTTCATAAGGGAAGAAAAGCCTTGCGTCATGTCATTGGATATTCTGTAGGCGAAGAAGAAAAAATCGATTAAAATCATAAATCTTTTTTATTTTTTTTATGAAAACTCTCAAAGATTTTATTTATGCCTTTTGTCAATGTCAATGTTTCTGGAGTGCTGGTCCTCATCTTTCACTTGGCACTAAACGACGCAATCAGGGAGGACTTCCTCCATTTTCTGGCGTTGTGGTTCATCATCCACGCTCCGCTATTCCGCTTGAGCGTGCGTGCGCTTGTTCTCTGCCGCGTTTGATGTTGTTCTCTCTCATCCCTCGTCCGCAGGATCAATCACAACGAGAGGTTGGAGTTCCTGGGCGACGCTGTCGTGGAGTTCCTCACCAGGTGAGAAGAAGGTTCCGCCGCCGCACCTGATCGACGCAAGCGCTAATTGAAGGCGACTGCAATACTGTCAGCCTTTTCCTCACCGCCGCCTCCAACCACTTCACTTTTCCTCTCATCGTCTCCATCTTTGGGTGTCTGTCACAAGTCTTCTCTGCACTTTCGGCGTGTGGAGACAGTGATTTCCTGGTAATTGGAAGCGTGGATGTAATTTCTCCCTCCCACAACCACGCGCCAATCTTTTTTTTTTGCGGGCCTGAGAGCTGTCATGACAACTTGCAATTAGTTGTCTGCAAGGCTCAGTGTGTTATTGACTGCGGGGTGCGCGCAGTCGGTCACTGCTGCCCGCCACTTAGCTTAGCCTGGGACTAATTATACGTGGCCATTATTAATCGAGCACACCACCTACGGCGAGAAACCGCCCTCCACGCTTGTGATTCCTCCTCAAGCAGGATTTGACCACATGAAGTTACTCAAGAAAGCATGCAGATGGATTGGAATTACTTGCATAAATGCTTCTGATCTTTACATTAGAATAGATTCAACACAAAATGTTGACCACGTTTAATACTTGAAATTGACCCGTTTCGGACCGGTTTATCGGAACAAATCCATTCAAGGACAATGTTATAATAGGACAGTCTTGTAAGACATACTGTCCCCTCCAAAAGTGTCGGAATGCCAAGGTCTCTTCCTTTTTTGTTGTTGTATACTGAAGACATTTGGGTTTGAGATGAAAAAATGAATATGAGGCAAAAGTTGAGAATTCCAGATTTTATTTCATGGTATGTATTTCTAAATTTGTTAAACAACTCAAGAAAGCGCATCTTTTGTTTGAATCCACCCACTTTACATGAGCAAAAGTGTCAGAACAGATACAATTAATTAGTTTGCTCCCAAAAACGTATAAACACGTTCTATTTTAAATACTGTATTGCCATGCTCCCATAGACGTATTTATAAGCTTTTTTATGCGAGCAGGTGGCAGCAGAGTATAAGAGATCAACTAGGGCCATGTTGCAACAAAATCTTTCCCCCACTGTTTTAAATAAATTTGTGAATAATGATGAAGCTTAGTTATATTCTAATGCTAATTGTTGCAAAACAGAAACTGATACGAATATATATTTTTTCCCTTATGAAAGAAGAGTCTCTAATCTTTCTTTTGGTAGGTTCCATGTTTTTATAGCAATAGAACACTATATTCTCTGGGCCTTGTAAAGCCAGTCCAAATTCAGTAAAACTGTTTGGAGGGAAGTGGGTTGCTTCAGTGAAAATTACTGCGAGTGAATGAGTTAAAAGTGAATAACATTTCATATTTGGGGGCATAACTCTTATTTTCAATATAACTGCATCAAGTCTGCAATCCGTTGACTTGACCTGACCGTTACATTATGCATTTGAAATGCTTTTCCAGGCCTTTACTGCAGCCTGTTTCAGTTCTTGTTTAATTTTGGTGGTTTCTCCCTTCAGTCTCCTCTTCAGAAGGACTTGACCTTGCCGTTCCAATACATTTGGAGGGGAACGAATGATAGTCGGGGCGCTTGACGTGCTTGTTTGGGAATCAGGATAAAAACGATCCGATTGTCTTTATGTGTGTATTGTGCCTCATGGAAACATCCAACTAGCGTTTCTCTCAACCTTCCGCTTCCTTGTGCAGACACATGCCCACAATTGTACACCCTGGACTGGTCACCAGCCAATGATTGAGCACATAGACAAACATTCACACTCATATTGACACCTGTAGACAATCTAGAGTCTTCAATTAGCCTTTCATGCTTTTTTTTTTCTTTTGGAATGTGGGAGGAAATCACTGGAAAACCCACACAAGAAATAGTCTTTTTTTTTATTTTTATTTTTTTCCTGCGCTGGCTTAAGTGCAAATGGGGGAGAAAAAGAAGAAGCAGGTCTCATTGGTTCACAGCCTCTCACTTTGTGAGACAACAAAGAATTGGCCGGCACTTCCCGTCTTGCCATCCTCTGCCCACGTCTTGGATTGTTAGCGTCGGATGAGACATGCTCAGCCCGCGTTCTGGCTCTCTGAATTATTTATTAGCCTCTTGTCCAGTTAAATGGCTACAGCAGATCCAACCAACTGCCTGCTGCACACACACACACACACACACACACACACACACACACACACACACACACACTCCAAAGCACGCTGCCCCTCGGAGGCCATCTGAGGCGCTGCTGTCCAGCCAGCAGAATATTCTGCACATGCAATGCGGGGCCAGCCCGTGTGGCACCGCTTCTGCTCGTAGAGGAGTCTGGAGGACGCTTTTAAAAGCAGATGATGTAAAATAAATAAGTCCTGCCGCAATATTTGTGAGTAAATATTTCAGCGGAACTAGCAAGTAAAGTTCAGTCACAATCTTGGACGAGTTCCTCTCAGTGGCTTGGAGCCGATTCATGTTTTGGGAGCTTGTGTGTTTTTCCTCTCATTCTGGAAAGTCTCTTTTAGCTCATTCCAAAGGTGTTCTTCTGTACCAAAATCGTCCAAGCATGCCGACATGGACAGAAAAGGAAGTCCTACAATAGTTTGATACATCATAAGATGAACAATTAACTAACTTCTGATTAGTTCATTGATCAATTTATATTTGTTTTTATCCAAAGCGTTTATATAAAGTAGCTCTTGTTAGCAGGGGTGTGTAAACTTACGTGTCAAGTGCTTTTTTTAAATTTTTTAAATTAATAGAAGGTTGAGGTCATTGGTAGAATTTTGTTTTTTTAAAGAACAACAAAATAGTTGAAATGGAGAATATGCAAGTCATTTTATTTTAAAAGTCTATGTACATAGGGTTTATTTGACTAATATTTATATATGAATATGAACAAAATAAATTATTTTAATAGTAAAATAATACTTACTTTTTATTTATCTAATTTCATTTGAACTGATTAAGTTAAATGTTAAAAATATGTTCTTAATATTTTTAACATTTACAATGAAATAATTGCCCCATTATACAAAGTGAATAAAAAAGTCATCACAGTGCTGGGTGAGCTCCTGAGATGGGTACAAATGTGGATTTTTTTCCGCTTTATTCATATTCCATAAATGCAAATATTAATCAGAATTTGTGTTACGACTAGTAGGGGCACACAGAACATTTTATTCTAAAGACTTGACTTCCACTTTATTACAACATGCTCGATACAGAATGGTCCATATTTTACCATACTTTTCCCTCCTCTGACCTAAAAGTAAACTTTCTAATCATTTCCATGGAATTAAAAGTTTGTATTAATTTCAAACGCTTTGTTTCCCAGCCAACATTCCAGCAGGAATTTGGGCAAGTGTACGCCACCTGCGTTCCCGTCCCGCCGTTGATTACAAACGACTGAATTAAACGTCTGTCGGTGATTCGGATGAAATCAAAATGACACGCTGCAGGTTTGGCCGACGCCGGCTGGTAATGAAAATGGAAGCGGCTCGCCCCGGAAGCCAGCTGCGAAACCGCTGATGCGTCCGCTGGCGGGCTCCGACCGGCTCGGGTCTGGAAACGCCTTGAAAAGTTCAATGAATGAATCATGAGGGAGAGTCACTCAACCGCCCGCCTTCAAATGACAGACGACACATTTGCGTCCATTGTGGATTCCATTACGAAAGAATTATCCGTCCATTTTCAATGGCGCTTATCCTAATTAGGGTTGCTGGAGACTCTCCCCAAGTTTCTCTCAATCACCCTGGAAAGATCACCAGACAATGGGAGGGCACGTGCCAGTCAGAATAAGGAATAATTACAATTCAATATGTATTTGGTAAATACCTTGTTAAATGTATAGTCGTGTAGCTTTTAATTTGAGTCACAACAGTTTATTTAATGAGATAAATAAATTAAAATGTACAAAATAAATAATGCTTTGTATTGAAAGGAATTGAGTGGGATCTAATAAATGAAAAAAAATAGGGGGGGTGTCATAATTAGCGTGTTAATTTTGAGTTCTTTTAAAGTGCCTTTAACGCCACACATTTTTTTTAACGCGCGATTAACGACCGCCCTTTACTTGGAAAACCTGACAGTACATCTTTTTAATTGTAACTAAATTTGATGAATTATTATGAAATGACTGTATCAATGACTAAAACATGCAGCCATATTTCTTTTAGTTTAACATGTTTTTCCACTTTTCTATTAACAAGATTAGAAAATATTTTATTGTATGTTTTATTGTAGATTTAGAACCGATATAAGATTTGCAATTAATCGTGAGTTAACTATGACCAGTAAAAAAATTAATCGCCTGGCACCCCTAAAAAAAACAAATAAATACTGTATGAGGCTCACCTGTCATTAGTATCTTCAATGAAGCTAACGCCATAAGGCCATCGCCCAGATTTGAACCGCCCCCCCCAAGAGAACTGTGAAGCCGACTCGTCATCCACTTTCGCACTATGCTGCCTCCGGTCCAACTTACCCATGTTCTGTGTGTGTTTGTTTCCGCAGTGTCCACTTGTACTACCTTTTCCCCACTTTGGAGGAAGGAGGCCTGGCCACCTACAGAACAGCCATCGTGCAAAACCAGCATCTGGCCATGCTCGCAAAGGTGAGCCCCCCCCCCCCCCCCCCCCCCCCCCCCCCTCATGGTGGGAAGGTCCTCCAACTGACAGGAGATTGTTTGAGACTCCACTTCTCTTTAAGGGGGCACAGGGGAGACCCGGGATCCTGTCGAGCTGCCATCCCCCTCCCCGTTTCTTCCCTCATTTTGCCCTTACAGCTTTGTAATTGGAGTTAAAAGGTGCTTGTTTGGGAGGAAGAGCCCGGGGGTCCCGGGGGGCCCCCTGTAGGTCTTCCGGAAACACTGCAGGCTTCAAACCTGCGCGACCCCTCATCCCTTCTCTCCTCATGCCGGCTGAGCTCGTTGGAGTGGCTCGCCAGCAAAAGTCCACAACGGCACCGGAGCGAGAAAGCAATTAAAAACTTGCATCTTTCATGTCGCTCCCCGCTGAATACAAAGATGCCGCCGCTCCAATCGGCATTAGCGCCGCGTCGCCGGCGGACTTGTTTCAATTTGCCGCTCGCGCCGTCGTGAGCGCCATCCAGCGCCTCGCCGTTGCCAAGTTGCTGGAGGACACTCGTAATTATCTTTTAAAAATTATACATGTATATTTATCCTCGCAATCCGCCGCATTGAGGACTTGAAAGTGGGGAAGTCGCCCTCGGAGTTGGAGCCGTCGTCAAATGCGGCGTTTGAGTCGCAGGGGGTGGCAGACCCCCAACGGTTAGCAGCCGTAATTAAGTGGCACCCTGGCTGTTTGTTTGCACGTCGGCTGCGAGGCAACTTGGACTTTGGATGCACTTCACAGGAAGTCAACTTGCAGTTTGCAAAAATGACATCATTTCGCGCTTTCAAATGCTATTCATCAGTTCCGTTATCCCACCCACCCCCAAACAAAACCTACAATGTTTTCGTTACTTTTTTTTTTAATGATGGCTGCCTTTAACTCCTTTGCTCCCAAAAACGTATAAAAACGTTCTATATTTAATATTGCCATGGTCCCAAAAACGTTTTGAATTTTGCTTCTAAGCAATATCAATTAAAACATTTTTTAAAAAAAGATTCCAGAAGATTCTCTTTTTGAAAGTGGTCCTCTTTTCCAGAAACTGGAGTTGGATCGCTTCATGCTCTACGCTCACGGGCCAGACTTGTGCCGGGAGTCGGACCTGCGGCATGCCATGGCCAACTGCTTTGAGGCCCTCATAGGTGAGATTGTTACCTCCGCCAAGGAGTTTTTACTCCAAATGATGTTCTCAACAACAAAATAATCAACTTGTGCGTTATAATGGGTGAAAAACAGGAAATGAGAAATGTCCTGTATATGGAAGGTGTGAAAGCAAGTGATGCCCACGTATCTCCTGTATAAACAGCTGAAATAACACTTCAATTAACATTCTTAATGAGTCATGAATAAATAAATCACACCTCCCAATATTGGCCAAATAACAGAAATGCTGTGTGTCTTTGAGCTATGAGCAAATACAGTTAAGTAACTCAACTTAATTTTCAAAAGTTTTTTAGAAGAAAAAAAAAAGTGCAGTAAAAATGAAATAGAGCACATCATTGAACTGTAATGCCTTCACATGTGGGCAAGGAGAGCACCAGTCGCTGATGCACATTATTGTAATTACAAATACAAAATGAGAACACTCGCAAAGAGCTGCTGTAGTCCACAACTCGCAGCCAAATGCTCTCACATAGACGAACCAGCCAACCCAACTCCACCTCCTGGTGTCACTCACTAGGCCACGCCCCTTAAAGGCACATATATCTTTGTTTTGTTTTTTTACATTATGCTTTTATACACTGTGGAGCTTTTATTTATTTGAGTAAATAATAAATACAAAATAAAAGTTTATGTATTTATTTTAAAATGATGTATGTATTTATTTATTTTTAACATAAGATGATTTGGTATAAATGATAACTTGAGTGAATGAACCCCTTAAGTCAAGGTCCGTCCCACTGTACAAATAATGCACTTAATGCGATCCAGGTTGCTTTTGGCAGCAATTTCAATTTTATTTAACATGTTGCGATGCTTCTTCTATCTCTGTCCCATCTTGTTGTCTTTGTGTCGGATCTTTTTTCCATCCTGTTCCCTTAAAACCTTACTTCCTTTTAGCTATTAAGATCTTAATCTGAGTGTAGGTTCCTGCCGCGGCGTTTGCTCCCGGCCGCGGCAGGAACCTTTGGGCAACCCCCTTATTGCCCTTGCTCTTGGTCGTGTCTCATGCGCGCGCACACACACACACACACGCGCGCGTGCGCGCCAGTCCCGCCGAGCTAAGCTCGACTCCTGGAAAGCTGCAGCGTCTGCAGCTTTTTCTTATCTTATCTCCGTCCTGATTGCCGCCTCGGCTTTCAAGAGATCTTCCTCCTCCTCCTCCTCGCGTCAAGCGGCGGGGCGGGAAGTGCTGACTGGCACCGTGGCCCCCCTGTCGGCCCCGGGGCCCCCGCACTTGTCACGGGTTCATTATCGGCCGAGACAAAGTAGTAATCTATTCTGTCCCGCGGCTGTCGGCGGCGTTCTCATTGCGGCGCACATCCGAGCGACAATGCCATGCTGGAAGCCTCCTCGCTTTCATCCCCCCCCCCTCCCATCTCCAATTTCAACTTAATAAAAGTGATGAATAAACACGCAGTTCTGAGGGAACCTGCGCGAGGAAAAGTGCTGCCAGAGACACGCTGCCAAACAAGCGGCACACAAAAAAAATGGCAGACGCGAGGAAAAGTGACGCGCCTTTGAGGGCGTCACTTTCCCGTCTGATGTCGCTTTTTTTTCTCTCGCTGGGACTTTTTGTCATCTTCATTTCAGTTTTGGCGCTCAAACGCCGTCTTCAAGACCTTGTTAGCGAGCCGTCTCCGACTTGCTCCCCGCGTCTTTTGTGCTCTCGCTCGGCTCGCCTCTCTTCCGGCGCTCTCATCTCGGCTTTGGCTGTTATTAGCTGGGAGACATGCCACGCACGCCATGAGTCATGCTGTCACTGTTGCCGCCCCCCAAATAACAAATAACACTTTCTCCAAGTCTCAGCAAGCAGATTCACCGTGCAAGACAAGCACACTGCGTTCTTTACTTTCCGAGGTGTCACCATTTTTTAATAGCAAGAAGGAAGTGTGTTGTGTTTGACCTTTAGTAACCCTCATTGCTGCCCTGGTAACATCACAAACTCCATTTAATGGCACCTCTTTGATTTCTTCCAGGTGAAAGAATTCACATTTCTTCTTCCGGTTTTGTTTCAATTAGTGCCATTGAAGTGAAATGTCATCAACGGGAACCCTAACGAGGAGCGCGAGAGATGGAAATTGTCGTCAATTAAAAAAAAATTCTAAGGGAATGGGCAAACAAAATTATTGGCCAGCTCTGGTTTCAGCGTAAAGCTGGATAGGTAATCAATAATAATTGGGTCTCTTTTGGATGAGATCACGAAGCTCACCAACATGGCGCATCTTTGGAAATGTGACCGTTACAAGCAGCTTGTTGTGATTGATCAAAGTGTTTGTCGTGTTGAAAGGAGGGCGGGGGGAGGGGGGGTCACAAAAGAGAGAAAAATGATGCCGATTATTTACATTTCTAAGTAGAAGCTATGATGTACAGTACAGGCCAAAATTTTGGACACACCTCAGTCAATGTGTTTGCGTTATTCTCACGATTATTTACATTGTAGATTGTCACTGAAGGCATCAAAAACAAGTTCCATATGTGGAGTTATGTGAAATAACTGAAAACATGTTTTATATTCAAGATTCTTCAAAACAGGCACGCTTTGCTCTGTTGACTGCTGCGTCAAAATGCTCTACATTGGCTGGCACTTTTCTTTTTTCTTTTTTATGGCCAGCATTGATTGCAACATTCTCTTTCTTGCTTTATTCCTGTGTTGTTTTCCTGTTGCGCCTCCTTTAATCATCAACAAACTTTCTTTGAGTCAAAACGATGCCGCTCGTTTTCCTCTTCCTTTCTTGTATTTTTCTTTTTTCACCGTCCTGTCATTTCTTCTGCAGACAGGTAGTGACATGGACAACCTCGTCAGGGTCAAATCTCAATTCAATTTCACACGCCGGACACAATTCCTAATTGCTCAATTGATTCGTCAAGCCCGCCCTGGTGCCGAACTGGAAATGGCGCTTTCCTCCCTCCTGCGTTTTGAAAGGTGCTGCTCGAATATGACGCACGCATAACATTTGGAGTTGCCCGGCGGTGCGCGCTAACGGCTTAGCGTGCACGTTTTTTGACCTTTGTTTTATTTGTTTCTCTGGCGCGGTGACCGCTGAACCTGCGCTGCGTTGCAAGTGGCAGATAATCTGCTGCTTTGCATGGGCGCAGCGGAGAATGCGTCTATCTCCCGAGCCGGCGGCGGGGCAATTCTCTGGCGGGGAGAAAGAGCGAGCGAGCGAACGAGAGAGAGAGAAAGGCGGCGAGGCGGCGAAGGAATGGAAAGCAAAGGCATCTGCAATGCAAATGGCTGCCCTGCAACCCTGAATAATAATTCCAAGTGTTGAATGGAAATCTTGCTTTTCTGATCCTCTGTCATTAACTTCTGCCAGAGTGGGCCATTCTCATTTGGGCTCTTTTGGCCTGCGCACCTCCCTGTTCTCCGGCGCCCACTTTACCTCTTTGGTCTGCAGAAAAACCACTCGCCGCCTTCATAGAAACGCTTTGCCCTACTGTTTTGCCTCTCAGGTCCTCGACTCCGATAAGCCTGCCGTGGCTTCCTTCCGACTGAAAGGAATTGAGAGAAAGCGGCGCTCGCTGGCGAAGGCGAAGAAAAGAGGCCCTCTCTGTTTTTATGGCCCTAATTTCCTTGTACAGTTGATCTGTGGATTATACGCTGCCAGCAGCCATTGGGGATACAGATGGTGAACCTTTTGTGAGGGCTCTCTCTAAGCTCTTCCTATTAAAAGAACGGAGAGAAAGGATTATCTCCCGCTCGCTGAATATCAGATTCGTGCACAATGCACGCGGTGTGTTCGCTGAGCGAGCGCCGTTCCTTTTGTTAATTGCAGCAATTGTAGTTGCGTGCAGCTCTTCTTTTTTTTGGGGGTGGGGGGGGGGGTTGTTTCTCTGACTTTTTGAAAAGTAAGATGTTTGATGTTGCAACAGCGCCCGCTCCTTTTGTCGCAGAAAGTTTCTTTAATGTGTTGTTTTGCGCGTCCGTCTGCTGTTTCAGCCCCCGTTGAGCTGAGAGGGAGCTTAATATATTATTTGATGGATTAGAGTCTGAGCGTTTTTGAATAATTCATTCTGGGTTATTAATGTGACTGTCAGCCGCTGGTGTTTCGTACGCTTTTTAGTGGTCACGGAAGGCTCTCAGACATTGGAATTCTGCTCCCAAACATGGCCCAGTTGGACTGAATGAGGTTTCTGACAGATGCGGACGTTGATTAGAGGCGTACGTTTCTCCTGGACAACTTGCAGCGTGTTCTTACTCGCCTCTATCAAACATCCGGAGTGCACGTTCACTTGCTCACTGCTCTACTTTTGGCTCACAGTCGCACTTTACTGACTTGTCTTGCCCCGCCCCTTAAATCCAAATCTAACCATTGTCCGCTCTGTTGTCCAAGGGCAGCCGGATGAACGAGGGTCAGTTCAGCGTTCAACCTGTGTTTAATGCTTTAATGGTGGCGCAGATCTGAGCCCTTGTGTGCATTAGCGCTGACAACTGCCAAGTCGCTTTCACACCAAGACAAAGTCAATAAAACGCTACACTATGTGATCTTAAGATAAACACAAGAGCGCCCTGCGTCTCAATATTTCATCTCTTCTCACGTGGACAAACGTTCCTTCAGGCACTCCCAGAAGAATAGAAGCTCCAGATTTACACTTCGGGTCTGTTGTTCAAGGGTGCCTAGATGAATGAAGGTCAATTGTAGTGGAGGTCAACTTTGTGTGTGATGCCTCAAAAATCTTGTATTAGCTCTGAGAAACACCAAGTTAGCTGTCCAAAAAATCTCAACGTACACACAAGGGTCCTGAATTGTCCCTGAATTTCAAAGGACCTGTAAAGTCACAACAAATGCACTGTTCTTGCCACTAATGCCCAACGTGAAACACTAATGCCACCTCGTGGCATCAAATTACAAATTGCTGTTTAGTATATTCTTACTACTTGAAATAGCTTTAGGAATTACTTACTATAAAATGACTATCACTTAACTAAAATACCACATTTGTATTTGTTAACTATATTTGTTAACTCATATGTTAATTAACTAGAGTATGCACATTTTAAAATATGTTTCATTGTACACTTGCAAAAGATAAAACTGCGATTCATTTCCCATTAATTATATAAGTCAATCTGTTAATTATGATTAAAAACCACATAGCCCAACACTCCTTGTGCCCACATATGGTTGAAAGGATCCCCGAATCTATACCATATTTTCACAATGGACTGATGACTGGGGATGTCCCATGGCGGTAACGTGTTCCAGCTGTGGAAGACGTGCGGCGGTTTGGCCCGGTCACGCTGCCGCTGGAAACGGGATGCCGGCGTCTTAATTGCTCGGGCCTCTTTGCGGCTGCGTGCCGCGGCTGGCAGCTGCAGCTAGGCAGGCTGCCGGGTCGGACCGGAGTGCGCTCACACGTCTCCGTTTAATGATTGCACCAAGTTGTGCAATTTATCGGATGGCTTTGGGGCACATTTTTTTTTTTTTTTTTGCTCACTGACAGCCTCCTTGTCAGGGCCGCTCCGGCGTGAATTAACTGCATATCTTGCTTTCTTCATCCAAAGGCCCTTTGATTGACACCAAAGGTGTTGCTTTGAGATTTTTAATACCTTTTCAAATCCCCCCGGGGGCCCCGCTGGTTTCTCCCTGCTTTAACACCCCCCCAAAACTCACCCCCGCCCTCTTTCATGGGAGAACTTTTGAAAATGTAATCAGTGGCAAAAAGTTTGTGTTTCAATGACTTTGACGCATTCGTTTGGGAGCGTTCCAAATGTGCCGTGTCATCAAATAATGAAGTTAACTGCCTCCCGGACAGCCCGCCCCCCTCCACGCACTCACACACGCAAATATATTATGAGTGGTAGTTAAAAGCCATTGAAATTGTGTCTCCCAGCTGGTCTCCAGAGGCAACATCTGTCACGTAGCAGCATCTCAAGCTCTGCAGAAACCACAAATCCCAAGTGCCGATACTTAGCGGAGAGCATCCCGGGAAGAGTCCCGGGGAGCTTGATGTGGTCGGCCCTCGCGCCCTGCCCAGCCAAAATTACACTTGACTTGCGCATCTGAAAGGACTTAAACAGGGAGCTGCTTTTCAGACCACACGTGCCGCACGCCTATTTTTGAAAAACACTTCTTCTCCAGACGCAGGGGAGGGGAAATACATCAGCCCGCATTAATGGAGAGGTTGGTTTAGACTGCCAAGTCAACAGGTGGTGCCAAAGCATTTTACTGTAAAATCTGGAGAAAATACACAATAACAACAACGATGAATCCAAAATCCACCATCTTCAATGCTTACATTGCTTATATATATATATGAAATTGTAAAATGTAATCAAAACGGTCATTGTAAAAGTTACTTAGAAAAAACGTTAACAAGTTTTTTCAAGTAAACATTACTCTTTTTTTTCTTTTCTTTTTTTTTTTAACAGTGACATGCAGTAGAAAAAACACTTAAAAAAAAAAAAAACAACCACCGCTGCATACAGTGTTGGACATGAAGTAAAAATCTGAAATTTGGTGGAACCATGAACTTCACATCACACAACTTTCCAACTCAAACCCAAGGCCACCTGACAATTATGTTTTCCATGTCATGGCTGCGTTTTGGGTTTGAGATTCTCTTGAGATCGTTTCCAACTGTACAATTGACTAGTAACCAGTCCCGGGTTTTATCCCGCCTCTCACCCAAACTTAGCTCGCCACTCCAAGTCCCGCAACCCTAATGAGGTCAAGCACTGGAAAATGGATGGCTGGTTGAACGTCTTTTAGGTCCGCAATGACTTTGGAGATGTGAGTTTCCTTAAAATGTTGGTCATCAAAATAACTTCAGTCTTCACGTCATTTTCCAATCATGTGACCTCAAAGTGTAAGCCACATGACAATTATGTTTTGAAACGTGATTTTAAGCGTATTTAGACTCTTATGTGGTGTCAAGCTGGCCCAAAATGACTGCTTTGCCTCCAATACGTCCTTTCAGCTCTTGGCCGACGACTCGCGTACACAACAAGTGAGCCGGAGGCTGCGAAAGCAACTCGTCAGTAGACTTAATCACATTTGAACAACATTTGTTCCACGCCAGCAGTTTGCCGGCAAAGGACACACCAGCCCGCTGCCGCTGCTGCCGCAGCCGCCGATGTGTGTGTGTTTATTAGCGCTTGCCATTGTGTGTTTGTCATTTGTTTGTATTTCTTTATGGGCTTTTGCTGCGTGGCGCTGCAAATGGCCTGTTTGCCATCTGAAAGCACTTTTCCTTCCCAGATGATGAATCCCTCATATGTTTTTGATGTCTTTCATGAAAGCCGCTCGCGCCTTTCCACTGGCGCGCGCGCCTCATTTATGCACGTAATAAAAAGGGGCTGCATGATTGTATACCCAATTTGCCAGGTGGTTATTACTTTCCAAATTGAATGAGTCGCCCTAAGTGTGATGGTTGCAAGTTGCGCGCCGCTTAAAAGCACTCTGATAGTTGCGGCGAATTGAGTAAAAGAACAAAAGATGCAGAGGAGAGCTGAAGAAAAAAGAGCCAGATGCTGCAAATCATTCCCACAGAGAGAGAAAGAGCGAGCAAGAGACACATTTGTGATGTTCACCCTGCCAGCAGCGTTCCTACATTCTGGACCAGTCCTTTTGTCCAATTTATTTTCTCTTCCTCGTCTTTTATTGTGCGCTGCTTGCATACAAATGTCTTTGGTTTCCAACGCGGATAAACAAAGCTGCGTGTTATTTTATTTGTTTAAATATTTGCTGTGACTTTTATGGTTCATAGTTGGAGGAATTCAAGTCATCTATTGTGGGCTTGTGGCAGGCATGCCTCCTTCTCCTCTTCACACGAGCCCTGAGCTCATTTTGCATCCAAAAGATACAACGCAATATAAACAGGCCTGTTTTTAATGAAGCAATTTCTCCATCCATTTTCTATGGCGCTTATCGACCAATTTGATGTCATACAGATGAACCAGATAATAAAGAAAAATCTGCCAATAATAATCGGCAATTATCAACCAATTTGACATCATGCAGATACACCGGATAATAAAGAAATCTACCGATAATAATAGGCTTGCTGCATTTGTCCATCTGTTGTGGTTGTGGCTCAATTTGAGCCCAACTCCTCAACCCCCTCCCCTCTTAATTTTGCAAACGTTTATCGACATCGGCACTCTCTAAATTATTTGGTTTATCGGTATCAGTTGAAAATAGCATTATCGTGCATCCCGAGACAAACACGTCGCCAGCCAATCGCTGGGCGCTTGGGGACAAACATGCTCGCATTTGCACCCATTGGACCATTTTGTTCCTTCAATGGAACTAACGAGGGTAATTGTGGAATGTGGCAACTGTCCAATGTAATTAGTGATTTCAGTTGTGTGCTTATTTATGGCGTCAATAAAAGCGTGTGCCATGTGTGGTGCAGGTGCTGTTTATTTGGAGGGCGGCTTGGACGAGGCCCGGCAGCTCTTTGGACGACTGCTTTTCAACGGCCAGGTAATGTTTGACGCCGTCTCATCCGAAGCCGGCTGCTTTTTTTCCATTCATCTCGTCAGCCGTGTTTGTTTTTAGTCACTCCCAATCAAGGCCGACGAACGCACGCCGCCGGTCTTAGTCAAAGAAGCGTCATAAACATTGGCGAGTAAAACTTCACAGGGAGATGAAAGTTGGCCACAAGTTGACACATGGTAGGATTTGAGAACGCGGCTTCACAGCCGGAACGTCTGCTCTTATTATTTTAAGCAATGCAACCAGACATGAAACATGCCTCACATTTGCAGATTTATTTTCAACTGACGCTATTTGACTACTGATGCTCTTGGATAAAAAGATCGGGGAAGGGAATCTGTAATATTTGGCGCTTTGAGATGGAGATTGAATTTAGTTGTCTCGCTTTTAGTGGCTTTCAATACGCTTGTCAATAATGCAAAGTAATATGCACAGACACAGGCACAACATCTGAAGCCTGGAACCTAATGAGATGTAATATGCGCATTTTTGCCTCTACAAAGATAACAGTGCTCACTTTTGAATCAGAAAGTCAAATATGCTCTCATTTAGCCAAATGGGCTACACGAAATATTAAACTCAATATGAGGCAGTGCAAACAAGCCTGATGAAAGCTGGAAGGTGCGCTGGACTGGATAAGAGTTCGAAGGATGTCACGAGCGGAATTATCACAACTATTAATTTAAGCCTATGAATATATTCAAGGCAGACCAGCGATGCCCCGACAACAAATGTTGTTGCAATTGGACAAAATATGTAGAACACATTTTGAAGTGCACCTAAAAGTGGCCAAAATGGCCCTCAATAGCAGCTTCAAACTAAAATGGCCGACACTTCCTGTGTCTTTTTAAACATGGGTTTGTGCATCTACTAAGACATTCCGCTGAAATGACACGTTGCTACGTCAAAATGGCTTCTGTGGCTGAATCTAAAGATTCCAGGATGAATAAACTTAAATAACCTTCGTCGCATGCAAGGTTGCAATTTGGCCGCAACGGAGTACCGCACGAATACTATTTTTAGACTGCAAGGTCACGTGACTTCAGCAGCTTGAACCGGAAGGAGGTCAAACAGAAGCTGGCTCGTTGACGACCTTTGCCAGTAGCGCTTGTTTTGTTTGCGTTTATCTCCGGAAAAAAAACATGCCGAGTAATTATAGCTGCTACGGAACTTACAGAAACGACTCCGGACACTACGACCGTCCGCGTACGAAGGTTGTATTATTTATCCGTTTCCCGAAGCCAAAACTTCAGAGGGATAAATGTGAACGCGGATCAACTTGTACGGGCGTCTTAAAGAGCAGTTAAACGCCCGCTAAGTGAGCCTTAATTTCACCTTCATATGCCGTAAACATTTTTTGGGGGGGGGCCATGCATGCATGCTCTTACGATGACAATCCTGCTCTTGCTGGCCACCGCCGTCCCAAAGAGGCAAGCGTCTGTCTTTATTATTATTATTATTATTATTATTATTATTTGTTTGACATTTGGCACGACCACGACTGCTGGACGACAGTAATGAATGACGAGGAAAAATGCTAAAATGGCGTTGCCACTGTTATTCGAACCAGTTTTGCTTATCGCCTGATTTTTATTTTTTTTTACTTTTGTGCAGTTGTGACATGTATTAAAATGTGTTTGTAGGGCCTTTTCTGAATTAAGGAAACTGGTTTCTAGGCGGGAAGGCTATAATAATTGAAGGAATTGAGGTATAGCGAGTGTTGTTGGCTTTGCTCAAGAATTTCCGAGTAGAATTGATTGATCGCTACACACACAAAAAAGCAATACAAATTTACCCCCAACAACTGTCAAAGACGTAAGACAAGCAGATATGACAGACTGGGCATATGGTGCTAAAGGGAAGGTTAGCTTGTTGAAAGTGGAGAATGTCAGTGTCCGTTGTGTCGTACGATGTTTTGCTCTTTTTCAGCCATCTCCTTAATTGAACATTTGTATATTCTTCGACGTCTATAACAGTGAATTTGGCACCAGGGATATTATTCTCGGACAGAATTAGTAGATTTAGCGCAGTCGACATCTCGCGGACGGCCACCCCCGGGAGCCCCTCCTCACCTCAACAGTGATGTCATGCTAGCAGCTAGCGTGCATTGCGCAGATTGTTTTTTTTGTACCTGGTGCTTGGTTTGTGGCTGTTAATTTCAGCCAGAAGACATGGAATGAATATCGCAGCAACCAGAAAACTGCATTCAATAATGTTAAAAAGGTTTGCACCTCCTCAAAAGTCCGAGCATTAATTTGTTTGGAAGCCATTGTTGTCCTTTCTTCGTCGTTAATGGCAGCTGTTTTCTCGGGGTGGTGGTTTGCGCAGCTTCACATTGATGACGACATGTCTCGAACCAATCATTGGCCTCCAAAATAATTATATCACCTTTTGGAACTGGGCTACTTTGTTTTAGAACCGCAAAGGAGCAGGTACCAGAAAAAGCGAGTAGAGTAAGAGTAAGAGTAAGAGTAGATGCCGGCAGTGGAAAAGAGGCTCAAATGGACCTTTAAATGGCCACTTCAAATCAAAATGGCAGACATCCTACTGTGTCTTCTTGAGACTTTTTTTGTGGATCTTCTTACATTCCTACATTTCATGTTGTGAGGTCCAAAAAAAAAAAAAAGTTGCGTAAGTACTCAAATGGCAGTTCAATTGTCCGACGCGTAATGAAGATAAAGAAATGAAGCAATTTCAAGAGGGGCTTACTCTTAACCTCACCTTGCCTGCTCTGGACTTTTTAATAATAGATATTAAACTACAGAAGAAAACCTCCGCAGGACGGAATCTCATTAGTTTGTGCCTGTCGTTACATTATCGTGACTGGTCGCTGCTGATTTATCATGCACATAATCATGATAATGCTCAACCTGCTCATATCTGCTCAAGTCAAATGAAATGTCGGATTGTCTCATGTCTTGTTGCTGTTTTTCAATTGTTCACACTTCCTTGGGCTTGTTTGCCAAACTCAAACATCAAAATGGAAAGGAGAAGAAGTCAAAAGTGAATTATAGATGAAGTGCAGGGGGAACGTTGCCGTGTGCAGCAAGACACCTGCTGGTGCGTGCGTGCGTGCGTGCGTGCGTGCGTGCGTGCGTGCGTGCGTGCGTGCGTGCGTGATCGGCAGCCATAAATAATTGATGAATTCTTTAGTATTTGCATTTATCTTGGCCACGAGTGTTACGAGTCAATTAAAAGACTGCAGCAGATGCACACACACACACAAACACACAAAACTCGCACAAGATGGGAAGCAGTCCAGCTGAGTCTTTTGATCCAGACCTGAGTAGATGTTTGACGGAGCACATCAAAAAAGTTTGAGGACTAAATATTTGAACATCTCACAGCACAAAAACTACAGGGGAAAATTATCATGAATTATGGATCACTTTTGCCCAAAAGTCAGAGCAGCTGGAGATCGCTGCGAGGATTAAAAGTGATCTTCTTAATTCAACGGAAATTTTTCAATTTACCACTTCAACTCCCCATCTTCATTATTTTCAACGGGATATGCTTTTTCACCCGCACTTATTAAACTTTAAACAGGCGGACACTTGAACTTGATAAGTATGCCGATATTCGCCTTTAGTCAGGACGGATTCAATCTGTGCTCATTAAAGCTCTTTTATTGTTCGGCTTTCCTCGACACCGTCGCAAAGGTAATCCCTTTTAAATGTGAACCTTTTTAATCTGGCGGGGATTAGCCTGAGATTTACAGGTGCGACCCATTTAAAATAGTTTCAATAGACTGAGAAGAAAATAAGTCGTTTTAACCTACTTTACAAAGGAAGCAGTCTTGACTTAAAAACAAGTGTGCACTCAAAAGGGTACCAGGTGGGGCTCCATATTTTTGTTGTTGTAAATATATGATGTTGCGCATTAATCAAACTATGTATGTGTGTGTGTGTATATATATATATATGTATGTATATGTGTATATGTATATATGATTGCGTTGTAAGCCCTTATCCATTTCATATATGCAAAGAACAGAGATAATTCACTAATTTATTTTTTTATTAATTGTATTAATTAATTTAAACTAAATTAACATTATGCACTTGTTTATATGTCACGTCACTGTATGTAAGTAGTAGGGGTGTAACAAAAAACGTTTTGAACCGGAAAAATCTTTTCTTTTTTCTTTTTCATTTAAAAGATCCAGGCGCATTGTATCAAACCGAATGGTATCATTTAACTTTGAAATACAATATATTCTACATTAAAGGTGCATCGACATTAAATATGGTCAAAATTAGTAAGTGGTCAAAATTTTAAGGAAAGGAGATGGAATATGTGTTAGTTGAAATGTACTCTCTGTGTAAAAAAAATATATATAATAATTTAAGAAAAAGGCTTCTCGACATGAATGGTAAAAGGACACTGCAGTGTAAATGGAGCCGCTCAAAGACAAAACAAAAGTCCGTTGTGCAAAAGTTGTACAACTTTGAAAGTTTGCGTCCGCCTGTGGATTGAAATAGCTTGACTTGTAACCCCCCCACGCTGAATCCTCCTGATGGCCGCCCTGCTGCACAAAGCTGCAAGAAGGAGACAGATGGACGCGGCGAGCAGACAGGCAAGGCTGCCTGCCGGGTGGTATTGCGGCGGCTTGGGGTGGGGGGGGGGGGTGGGGGGGCGGGGATACATGGTTAAGGAGAAGCCGTGGGCTGCGAGCAAGATCCATTTCTGTGCTCTGCGTCCGAGTGGGCTTCATTATCAAACTAATGAGATGCAACGGAGAAGAGGGAGAGTGTACATCTCCCCCCATTAGAGGGTAAAATGTCTTCTATTTGTCAGTAAGGGGGTCCGTTCACACCTGGCTGAGTGGTCCCATGCTTTCCTCCTTTGTCTCTAACAACACTGATTCACACATGGCTGCTCCTCCTCATCGCATCCTCCTCCTTCTTCTTGCAACAACAACAGGATGCTGAATGTTCTCCCTCCTTGCTTCCCTTCTGCTCGTTATCATTCGAGGGGATGGTTCCCCTCGCAAAAGTTCTGCACCGCTCCTCTCCTGACGCGTCCAATCAAAAAGTTAAAATCTGAATGTGTAATTTTGTATTATTATTATTTTGCAATAGGGATAGACTGATTATCGGCCGGGCCGATTATCGCATCGGCCTTTTTACGAATCTGAGCGATGAATGTTAGCAAACGTTGCGAATTTAGGGTTTTCATCAGGATTTGTAAGATGTTGACAGACAATTTTTACTTGCCCCAAAGATACTTTGAACATATTCAGACAATTTTTCACCCTCTGCAAAAACCTTTTACGACCCCTGACGGAAACCCCAAACATTCGCATGCATTTGTCGCTCAGTGAGATACAAAAAACTTTTCATTTATGGATTTATTTTTATTTTTATTTTTTAAACAAAGCTGTCATTTATTTTTATGTTTTTATTTTCTTTTACAGCAAATGACTACTGGTTACTTGACAACTAATAATCTGTATTGGTATTGGACTTGAAAAAAACATATTGGTCTATCACTATTTTGAATGATGCAACACCATTTATTACAAATTATTTGGTGGACCTCGGGTTGGCATTAATGAATGCATCCGTTATTGTTGTTCCTTCAGCACAACCTCACCTTTTGTTTCCAAACAAACCGGGAGCGAATTTGGCTCCATCCGGCAGAAAGGCGAGATGCTAATTGGCTTAATGACGGCACAGTGGAGGTTATTAAAGCCTCTGCTGGGAGAATGGCAGCCCGGCGCGGAGGGCGGGGTCTCCGTTCTCCGTCGTCGTCGCTGCAGTCCGACCTGGACTCGGCAGTCATATTGCAGACGGAATGTTAATGCCACCGTGCGCTCCTCCGGGAATTCCCTTCTGCGGAGGAGCAATCATCATCCTGATGAATTCACTTTATGCCCATTGGCCAATCTTCGTACGTTCATTAATTCTCTCTCTCTCACACGCACACACACGCACGAGCACGCAAAGTTTTCTTTGACAACTCTGATGTGCTTAATGACGCTTCCTGGTTATGCCCCTCAGACATCTTCTCTGTCGCACCAAAATCCCTTTTAAAGCTGTCTCGGGGAACATTTATACGACAATCACCTGGTAAGAAAAAAGTATTTTTTAGTCTTTGTGATGCCACGATAAAAAAAAAACGTATCTGCTTATTCTAATGCTTACAAAAGTCCTATTTGTTTAAAATTTGATGCAAAAAAACACACAAACACAATTTGTCTCCAGTAGTATGAGCTTCGCTAGTGTTGCAGTAACAAGCAACTATGACACATAAATAAAGAGTCTTCTTCACGTAATGTAAGGCTGCCATTAGTACTCTTGTACTAACCAATGAAATAATGAAATGATGTAGAAAAAGTGACCACGAGTCACAGCATTTAAATCAGGGGTCTCCAAGTCCGGTCCTCGAGCCCCTATCCAGCCTGTTTCTCATGTTTCTCGCCTCATAAAGGTTCTGATTATTTGATTCAGATGTGTTGGAGGAGGGAGACGTGGGAAACTGGATAGGACCAGACTTGGAGACCCCTGATTTAAAGTGAGCAGTAGTGCAGTAATAGTCATTTAACTTAAATTGCGCAATGTCGCAGAAGGTCTTTGGGTACTGTGGAATAGTGATCAACTATAGTTATACAAATATGTAGAGAGCGAACGCTACAATAATCAATACAGCAATATTGTCACATAAGGATGTGCAAACATTATAAAGTGGCTTTATGAAATTTTGAGTGACGGCAAAAGGGAGCAAATTAATATTATATGTTTTTTTTAGCAGACACTTTGTAAAAATGGCTTATAAGGGTGTGCAAAAAAGTACGATTGATCAACTCTCTGAGTGAATTTCTAGTCTCGCTCTTTCGCCGACGAGTTATTAATTCCATTTCAAGCTTAACCTTTCTCTTGTGACAAAAGTCGAACGTTTGCAATGTCGGCACAAGTACAAGTTATGTGCTGTGCGCGCGGCATTCTTGCTTTTGTAACAGGAAGATGAGCAAAGTCATCGGCTCGCCACGTTGTCCCGACATATTCCCGTTTCCTGCCAACACGGCCACGCGCTCCCAAAAGCTTCGGCAAAGGAGTCGAAATGAGTTTCACTTTGATCATTGACTGACGGCAGACTCGGTTTGGGACCCGCGCTTGGCTTTTATGTGCGTATTGATCAGCCGGGCTATTTCTTATCGATCGCTCTGCTGCACTACTACATTTGATGGATTGATTGGCAGCGTGCGGCTCGAGACCAATTTGTCAGCGAGCAATCGGACCTTGTCAGAGAGGAGCGCCATTATGTCCCCATCATGGACGGCCTTCGGTCTCGCGGGGGGGAGCGTGTGGAGAAGGCGTTGCCCGTTCACGCTCGGCTTGGCATCCTCATGTGCCGGCTGGATCCCTCGGCGGGTTTGAACGCCGCTGATTAAAGCCTCTTTTGATTGAAGCAAGCCCACCTCGACATGAAGTCCATCCAGGTAGCTTCATCTCGGCGTAATTCCAGCTCCTATTAAAGATGCTGTTGAAACGCACACGCACGAGCACACACGCGTACTTGCTTCTTCCATTTCTCTGCAGTGTGTCTGGCGACTGCAGATGATTTGTGCACCCGGTAATTACAGCAGTCTCAGGAAAGGAAAAAAAAAAGGAAAGAAAGAAGGAAAACATGTTATTCTTAAATCCCCACTCCACGCCGGCTTAGTCATTGTCTGCCTCGTCTTAGCGAACGGCTGTAATTGAAACATTAGCTGTTGGGGTCCGCGCTACCACTTCATTAGGCACACCTACACAATCACATTCCCGCCTCTTGTTGCTAAGTGCTAACGCTAAGTTTAGTTGCTCCAATTACAACAGGCTAAGGTTACAGTATAATGCCGTTGAAAAAATGATCATGCGCTGTCGTGATAGTATTTATTTTACACCAGTCGGGTAATACTGTTTCTGATATTGTAATTTGCAATCGATGCATTGACATTGATTGGCACACAGCAAACATTTGAGTGTTGAATTGTTGGTGTTAAATGTTTCGGAGTTGATTTGAGCCCTCAACATGTATTTTTAACACCGTCTGATTTAAAATTAAATGGAGCAGTTTTGATTTATTTACAGTCAAACCAACTCTGCACAGTGTTCATCAAAGTAAACTCCGCCTACTTGATGAGAACTGCTCTGCTGCAAAGACTTTTGGGTTACAATTAAATGTATGTGTTTTTTGTTTTTTTGATAATGTTATGTTCATGTTTTATTACGACCGTTGAGCTCATTGTTACATCAATGTTTTAGTGTTGTCTGAGATCTGCAGACTTAGGTCAATAAGTGGAGCCCAGAGTTGAAAGTAAACATGGTGAAGCTACATTTAGCTGTTATGCTGCACCAAGGGTATTTTAGTTAATGGAAATGAACGAAATAACAAAAATTAAAATAACTATTACGTTAATAAAATAAAAACAAAATTATTATTATTATTTTTTTAAACCCCCCAAAACTAACTAATTATAGAAAAAATGTCCTTTGTTTTAGTCTTTGGTAATTAATTTATTGCCTTTGGGGATGATTTTAAATCGACAATTTTGCGTGCTTGACTTTTGGCTCCAATGGCCCGGCTCGTCTGCTTTTTCATTTAACTCAACTGAAATGCAACGCTAGGTAAGAAATGTGTTACTTTACTTTACTTTTCTTTTTACCATTGTGTTTATTAATTATTGCGCACAAGTAATACACTTTTTTTTTAAATGAAAAATAACACTGAAACTAACTACAACTAAGCATTGTTTAAATAACTAAAGCTAATAAAAACTAACAGAACCACACTGAAAACTAACTACATTTAAAAACAAAACCCAAAACGAAATAAAAGCGAACTAAAACGAAAATTCCAAAACATGAATAACCTTGTGCTGCACACAAATAGGATAAGCTGCCAACAGATGTGAAGTCAGTCTCGAGCTTTTTTTATTCTATACAATCCCAAACTTCCCCAGTTGACCAACAACATTTCAAAGATGCATCTCACCTTTTGAGTTCCTCCCGTGTGTACTTTTAACCTGTCTTTGCCTCGCGTTGTCCTTGGCAACAACCGGAGGACTCCCCTCCCCTGCCCTCCCCTCCCCTCCCCTCCCCTCCCCTCCACGCCTAGTTTCTCCTGCCCTCACCGCTATCGGAACTTTACCTCCTCCGTGCGGGCTTGAAGAACCGTGTTGATTGCTGTACACGGCGCTAAAGTCAAACGGAGTTCAGCACTGTCAATGCAGGTCTCCAAGGATGGCGTCCGCCAACGAACCTCACCTTCCGCTAGCTCTTCCATCTCGCTCCCCTGGTGGGTGGTCTATTTTCAGTCCCCTCCCCCCAACCGGGTTTGAAAATGAGAAGCTGAATGCTTTGTTGTCATTTCGCCCCAAATCATACCCACCCAGTGAGCGCTTTTTTGGACTCGGGAAATAATCCAGGTGCTCACCTCAGCAGTTTTGAAGCCACAGCATGTTAAGACTTTCCCTTTCAGGAGGATTTTCTGCAGATTTTACTCATCACTGATTGTTTGTCATATTGTTCGGATCATCAAGCCAATTTTAACAATCTAATTCAATACAAAATGAAGTTTCTAATTGACGACTTTATAAGGAGAGAGAAAACATTCCAACCCTCTCCTGGCCCTTTGTGAAAAAAGTAATTATCTCCCTCCCTTGTTAAATCACGACTTAACTATAATTAGCCACAGATTTTGAATGCAATTCCACTGCAAAACCCAGGCCCAATTTTTGTGAATCAAGAAATCACCAAAGTAGTACTTGTCAAAGTGGAGAAAAAAAAGCAAAATGCCACAAGTACTAATGATTTGTTTTTTTGTACACTGTAGAGTTTTGCGTTGCAACAATAAAAATAAATGAATATTTGCACAAATATTTACAACTAAAATAATAACATTTGCTCTTGTTTTGGTTCCGTATGTGGAATTCGGCCGTTGTTCAGCGCAGGACTGGATCTCGTTTAGTGCTTGATTCATTTGAGCATGTTTGATAAATTAAAGGCAAATCATTTTAAAGCCATTGTTCTGTATGTGGCCCTCAAACCAACGCTGTAAATTGTATGAACGTGAGTAGACGTTTCCTTGTAATTGTCTGGCGACCAGTCCAGGGTGTGTACCCCCACTCGCCCAAATTCAGCTGTGATTGGCTCCAGCTCCATCCTTGACTGGAACGAGGTCAAGATGCTCTTGAAAATGGATTTATGGATCCAATGAATCCTTTTGATAGGTTCCAATGGTGCACAAATTCCGTTGTGGTTAAGAAAAGTATGTGGGGGGGGGGGCCTTACCTATGATGATTTATTGGTTGAATTGTGCGTTCTATGACCATGGTAGCCTTTGGCTGAGGCGCCACCTTTCTATAATTTGATGTATTAACACTTGTGACCCTCCTTTTATACAGCTGATGACTTCTTCTTTTTTCTTTGCAGGACCTGCGAGATGTTTGGCTCCACTACCCGCCACACCCTCTGCAGGTTGGTTGTCCTCTGATTTATTGCCTTTCCTCCATTCGGCTTTATTTGCCTTCCAAAAAGGGCCTCTGAGGTTTTGCCGACCCCCAGCTGACATCTCTTTGCAATTTTCACCGATGTCATCAGTCCCTTGCATCCACCCTTGCCTTTGCATCATCTGCCCAGAAACACTGCACACGTCAAGGGTGTTTGTTTGGAAATTAGGATTGGGGAGAGCAGATCAAAGATGCGGTAACAGGATTACAGTCCCGGATCACACGGACCCCACAGGGATTGCCGGGCTTCCTGCTCTCTGATGTGCCGGTGAGGAGCGAGTGTTTCTTTGTGTCTCTGCCGAGGCTCGTCTTTAAGCGGCGTGTTCTTCCCTTCATCTCCCCGCGTACCGGCTCCACGCGCGTCTTTTTGCATATCCATGTTTGGCCCCAAATAACAGGGACGACGCTCTTGTTTGTTTTCATCCCCAAACGCGGCGCTTGTTTTTGCCGGATCCGCACAGCGGCGCGCGTTGCTGCCGAGTTGCGGTCCGGGTGGAGCACGCGGGTCAGCCCAGCGCCTCCCTGTGGTGTCGGCCAGAACCTCGGTGGCTGTTTGCAGCCTGCGAGCCCAAACCTCATTACCGCAAAGTGCGTGCAGGGCGGAGGTTTCCTCCGGGTGGTCGGTCCTCTGCCATCTGCGTCACGCCTGAGAAACGGAAGCAAACCTTTGATAGCATCGCAAGCTTATGATAAGGAAAAGCTGTACTCCTTCTATATCTCCTCCGAGGAGGTTCTGTTTTATTGGCATGGGTCTGTTCATTTGGCTTCCGTTTGCAATAGAGGTGCATACAAGATGTGATTACCTTGGATTCATTTTCTGTCTGCAGTCTTGACAAAAAGCGAAGTATGGTGGTCGCTCGCTACTTCACGGTTCACTTATCAGTCAAAAAATCTGTCAAAATCCAGTAAAACAGCCGGGAGCGAAGGGGGTTGCTTCAGTGAAAATGGCTCTGACTGAATGAGTATCATCAATTGACTCATTCATTTTAAGTTTGCAATTTTGCAAATGCAACATGTTCTGACTTCCCTCCTCTCATCATATCAGCTTGTCGTATGTGGACTTGTTTTCAAATCCTGTTAGATTTTCTTCCTCCCTCAGATCAAATGTAGCAATTTGGACCCTCCTGGCTTGTCTTGTTGTTGAGCGAATTGATGATTTATTGAATAATTGATGAAGGCCTCTCAGTGTTCGGGGTTGAACGGGTCCGCACCTGTTGTGAGCATCACGCAGGCATCGCCTTCCTACGCCTGCCGTCAAGAATCAAGCGAGCGAAGTGAGCGAGGCCTCGCCTTAATGAGCTTTGAGCGCACGGCAGCCATGGCAGCTCACCGTGGCGTCGAATCATACTCGCGCCTGTGTACACGCATACATTAGCATAGCGGCATGCCCTCGCCGGCGCGGCGAAACGCGGCATGCTCGACGTGTTCCTTCACATCATCACCTGCAGCTCTCCGGGATAATTAAGCGCCGTGCCGCTTACCTGCGCCAGCTTTCTAAACGTCTCTTTTGCTTTAGTCGTTGGACCTTTTCGACTGTGAACACGAGCTGAAAATGGTCACGCTTTTAGCAAGTTGATGATGATGCATGATGTTTTGGCTCAGATGGACTGTCAAGCAAGAGACAGTGATGGGTTTCGTTTTGCACTAGTCTTGTGTGTGTAACAGAAAATGTCTTCAATGGAATTATGCCATCTAGTGGCAGAAAAATGACCAACACAAATCAATATCACACTCGTTTTTTACAGTACAGTTTAATTTTAACTCAATTTTATGTATTATGCAATTACTGTATCAATGACTAAAAGATGCAGGCATGTTTCTCTTAGTTTAACATTTGTTTCCACTTTTATGCTAACAAGAGTACAAAAAAGTAGGAAAAACTTATTTTGTTGTACATTTTATTTTGCATTTAGAACAGATACAATTTGCAATTAGTCGTGATTCGTCGAAGTCATGCGATTAATTACAATTTAAAAAAAAATATTTTAATCGCCTGAAACTCCTAAATAATAGTAAAGTGACATGGATGAAAATAAAGTTAAATATGCTTCTCATGAGGACAAGAAAACGTTCTTGTTCCAATGACATTTTGGCCATCCAAAATGGTACGTACCTCTTTGTTGGCAGACCGCAACTTGGCAGCAACACGCGCCGCTGTGTGGATCCGTTTGTTAGCCGGCACAGACGCGTGTTGCACTTTTTGAACCGTGGCTTCCATTACTGCCGAGATTCCGGGCTGCGCTAAAAGTGAGTCTTTGAAGCCGTTTCAAAAGTGTTTTTTTTATTCTTTCCCATAACTCCCGTTCGCCCCCCCCCCCCTCACCCTCCACGTTTGAAGCCTCGTCGCTGACCATTACCCCGAAGGATGGCTCGCGCCCACGAGAGCTGAACTCTTCAGATGTCGTTAGTTGTGATGCATGACATTTAAACGCCTTCCGTTAATTAACTGAGGGTGGAAAAAGAAATGTTTCTTCTGACATGTCGGAAGATGGAGTCGTGACATGATCATTACAGGCAGCATTCCAATTAAAAATCTGCTGTTTAAAAATACGCTTATGGCGGAGGAGGCGTCGAGTTGTTTATTTGCAATTTTCACCTGAAAACCCAAAGACAAAACCCGAGGACGAGGGAGGCGCTGGCCGGGCGATGTTTTCGTGTTGATTGCCGCGCTGCTTTTCAGCTAACGAAGCGAGCCAGCAAGGTCGCCGGAATGCACCGCATATACTGACGAAAAAAGATGTCTCGGTCAAGCTCGCGGTTGGAGCACGCTGAGACCAATTAGATGTCTCTGGTAGCCTAATTAACGCGCCCATAAGGACGGGATCTTGATTAAACAAACATGCATATACATATTTTCTTAGCATATGACTTCTTTTCCTAATGAGCACCGACGGCAGCCAGCGCCGGTGCCGCCGCAGCTTGCTTTTTCGCCTTTTGCCGGCCCCGGCGGGCCCCGGGGCTGACGTTGAAGAACAATCTGCAGTGGCCAGCAAAGCTTCCTTTAAAGCCTGATCAAGGCTCTGATCTCCTCGCTAAAGTGTAACTGAGGCAATGGCAATATTAATGGAGTGTTTTGAGTCGCTGGCGCCGGCGAAAGGAAAGTGGGAACTGTTTGACTTCGCACTTAATGAGTAGCCGATTCCATCTGCTGCCCATCTTTTGAGTTTGTTTTGAGGCGGAGGGAAAACACACACTCGAAGCGGCGCATGTTTGATTTAAGGACACTCGCAGGGGGAATTACTGCGCTGAGGAAGTTGCTTTTTCGCTCTGTGTGCACTTGGAGGAGTCTCCCAGTGGTGTTGCTGCTTGTGACTAGACACAAATCTACTCCATTTGAGACCTTTTGGCCCAGTTAGAAAAGAATTGAGGGGGGAAAAAAATAGAAGCACAACAAGATATGTGATTTGCTGGAAAGTAGTAGGGCTGGCTTAAAAAAACCGAATAATCGATATTGAATCGATTTTCCTTTTCAAGCCCAATATCAATTGATAAAACCATGAATCGATTATTTAAATATCTCATTTTTTTCCCATAAATTCAGGAGAAAATAGAATTTTAAAGGCAGATTTTTTATCGTACTGTTTTCATGAAATTTACTGTTCACATGAATATAAAAGTATTTTCTTAAATTTATGAAATACCTGACTTAAAGACAATACAGAATAATTATTAAATTAGAATTGTGATCATATTTTCATCTCATTCTTGCTGATGTCAATGTTTGTGTAACACTTAACTAATTATAACGTCTTACTTTTATTATTTATTGTTTTTTTGGTGGAGAATTGATGTTCCATAATAAATCGATATCGGATTGAACTGAAGCGAATCGAATCGGGAAAAATCAAAATCGAATCAAACTGAATTGTTGTGAATCGAAATTGATTTGATTGAGGAAATTGGAATCGATACCCATCCCTAGAAAGTAGGCGTTGCATGATCAGGATTTTTCGGCCAATTACAGATTATCGATCAATGAGTTAATAAAATAAAAAAAAAAAGATCACTGATTCAATCAGAAGACGGTGCAATATATTTATTATTTTTTATTTCTTTTTAATCTTTTGACTGCCATTTGCAGGACTGGCCCAGCTCACATATAACTGATGGCAGTTGAAATGCATGGGAAAAATAAAACTTTCAAAAAATAACATGAATGTCTTATTTTGTAGAGCCTATCTCTAAAGTTTTCCAAAATGTTCTCATTTTTTTCACACATTTTTGTTTTATTTTCAAACATAAGCAAAAAGTGCAGGAAGTTCTCAGTGTCAGCAACATATTTTAGAAAATTAAGAGAAAGTTTAATTAAAACCATAAATCAAAAGTTCCATGAACTTTCACCCAGTTTTAAATTGCTCTTAGTGGAGCTGGTATCTAACTAAGCGGCGAACGTAACACATTTTGTGTTTTCGTCAGGTTTCGTCAAAAGGTTTCAAACAAAGCTAGCAGTGAAAAATTGTCACACAAACATTTGTCGTTCAGTGAGATGCCAGCTTGATCGGCCTTCAGATTTGTAAAAATGTCCGATGCTGATATTGTTGTCAGTGTATTGAGAGTGATCGTATCCTGTTTGTGGACGTAACGCAACCAGGTCCAGGAGCCTCAGACGGACCGGCAGCTGATCGAGACGTCGCCCGTCCTGCTGAAGCTGACCAACTTTGAGGAGTCCATCGGGGTGCTGTTCACGCACGTGCGCCTGCTGGCCCGAGCCTTCACGCTGAGGACGGTGGGCTTCAACCACCTCACACTGTAAGTGCAAACTCAACGCGATAATATATGGAGGACCGCAACTGCCAACATTAAAAAATTAATAAATGACTAAAAGTGAAAATAAAAACGGATATAAAAAATCTAGTTCAAAAATATAATAAAAATAAATAAATATAAATTGAAATAAAAACGAATAATAATATATATATATATAAATACTCATAAATAAATTAAGTAAAACTAAATACAAAAAAGAAAAACGAGATTAAAAATAATTAACATACAAAATAACTATATAAGTATAATTAAATGTCAAACAATAAATAAAAACGCAACGGAGCCCAACCCAAAACACGCTTAGGACCGCCCCCTCATTTGAATAACATTTCAACCTGACAGTGTCTGCAGCATGAAATAAATGTGAGAGCGTAATTTTTTTTTAATTTATTTCTATTTAATTCTAATATTTATTTTTGTATTTATTTCTGTTTATTTTTAATATTTGAATTAGTTTTCTTATTTTGTGTTTATTTTTACTTGTATTTATTTATTGATTAATTTATATATATTTTGTTGTTTTTATTTCCATTTATATTCATTTAATATTGTGTATATATATATTTAAATTTTTGAATTATATTTTTATATCCACTTTTATTTTCACTTTTAATCATTTCTTTCTTTTTTTCTTTCTTTTGTTCTTTCTTTTTTCATTTATTAATTTATTTTAAATGTCAATTTTGGTCCTCCATAACAATACACCGTCGAGCTCCTCGAATGGTTAAGTCCAATGGAGCACGCGTACGTCCAAGAGCGTATTTTTCGGCATCAATTTGAAACAATATGGAGGAAGGATTTGAAGCAAAACGTTCCACCAGAAAACACGAGCATGTCAGCTGCGATTTCCAGCCTCCTGATTGGACAAAAGGCTCTTGAGAGAATGCGTTTGATGTGGACAGATATTTCTTTTCAAGCCCTCGTGGCTGAGTGCTACTCGACCTCCCGCACAGAAGCAGCACGTGAAATATGCTTTTCATTCTCGCCGTTGTCCATTTACGGCTGCTACATAATCCGATTGGGCACGTTTATCTGGCGTTGTCATCATTCTCTCGCTGAAAGCATCTTTGTTGTGTCGACGCAGTAAACAAAGTACACATGTACATTGTGATTACGTCTATGATTATTCACTGTTAATTAATGTTTCCCGCCAAGGCCGCGCTGATCTCAGTATTATTATTTTTTCTCGTTAAACAAGCGTCTTTGTGCGGCAGCTTGTTACCGTGAATGGATTTTGCGTTCTGTGTTGGAAAGCTGATAATGAGACAGTTCGCTCTTGTTTGTGTTGCAACGGATGCTTAACTCGCTTGCAGTCCGGACTTTGACAGCTAAAGCAAATTAGCGTTAGCAACACACCTGAAATCTTATTGGCAGATGGCCGCTCTGCACAACGTAATTGCTTGCTTTTCTTGTTTGTATGTTTTTGCTACCCTCGCGCTACATTCAACACACATCAAGCAGGACTTACTTCCAGAAAACAAAACAATGTGGCTGATTATATGGCTTTTTATTTCAGATTATTATTATTATTATTTATTTATTTATTTTTCTCAAAAAATAATGTTTCACTTACTGGTTTGGTTAGTAATGTGAGGAAAATTGGCAATTTAAAAAAACATTTGGTTCAAAACAAAGATAATCAGTCCACTTTCATGGAGGACTACAGAAATCAGAAAATATTTATTATATAAAAAAAATCTTATGTATAATATATATATATATTCATAAAATAAAAATATTTTAAATAAACAAAAGGAATGAATTAATTAAGAATGAATTTAATTAAACTACAAAACTAAAATAAAAAAAAATAAAAAAATGAATTAATATACAGTATACGTAATAAATAAATACATATTTGGACAGTTTTAAATTCAAAACGATATCTAAACAGTTCATCAACTATCAAACATAGTTATCTATTAATTTGATCATTTATTAGTATTAATCGTTTAATCGTCGCGCTTCTAGACTCGTCACATTCAAACTCGTTCAATGAAAGTCAGCACACATCTGCCACCATTTAAAGTTCCTCTGAAGAAGCTCAAATGAGGTTCCGCTGTTCTAATCAGCTTCACCTGGCTTTCTCTGATTGGCCTTTTTGAACTGTTCCTAATTCCATCCATCTTGTCCAAGTCCGCCTGAAGCAAAACCGCCTCAAAGCATGATCCGATGCGTCACAGTAGGAATGGTGTTCTTTTGGAATTGAGCAGTCTTGTTGTTTGCACCAAATAATACCTCTTGGAATTCGGGCCAAGAAGTTCAATCTTGCTTTATAATAATCTGCTGTATCACATTCTTCCTTGAAACCACTTACTACTTTCCTATTAATCCAGCACTTTGTCAGCAACTTTTTTTTTCTCCACAGAAATATGTGGGAACTTGTGAATCTTAAAGCGCAAATAGGCGGGGGTTCACTCTTTCTTTGTGTTCATTAGCACTACGTTGGCCCAAGGTAGGTCGACCTAAATAGAGGAAATGTTCTTGGAAGCTGCAAACCTCCCAAAAGGGCAAAGGTTACCTTAAAGTGGGTCGAGCCGCAGTGAAGGCGAGGCGAAGATGAAGAAGAAAAAGCAGTAGAAGGTGAGATAAGACACAGAGAGGTCAGACAATCAGGTAGGCAGCAGATGAGGAGACAGGACGCCGGCTGACCTCTGAACCTCTCTCCTGGCGCCCAGAACTGACCTAAAAAATGGCGAGTGTGGGAGGTGACCCCGTGGAGAGGCCGCCCCAGTTCTGGGTGCCGGCCTTTCGAGCTCGGCTGTCGTCAGTGCACCGTCAACTTGGCAACCAAACTAGTTTTCTGAAAAGTATATCTTCATTTATACAGGAAATCGTATTAAGGCACGTCTGCTATGAAGCTAATTATTGGCATGGTAGCACAAGGGTTCAAGGTTATATTTGCATTGCTTGTTAGCCAATTAGTTTATTTTCCAGCTGATTTGTAGGGTCGTTAAAAAAAAGAAAAAGGTCAAGAAAGAAGCTGTGTGCGCGTATTTTTTGCGTTTTTTTTTGTGGTTAAGATTGGATGAAAAATACATTGCCCATGTCTAAAATAATGACTCCATTACCTTTTTGTGTGGATGCAAGATTTCATTTTGTTTACTTTTTATGCCATTAGTCTGCTGGCATTTGGGACAACCAGGGCAACAAGTGAGCGAGCGAGTGAGCGAGCTAGCCAGCTAGTTAGTATGATTGTTGATTTGTTGGTTAGTTTGTTTATATGCTGGTTGGTAAGTTAGTTTTTGGTGTGTTGGTTAGTCTGTATGCTGGTTGATTAGTTTGTATGCCAGTTTTTTAGTTAGTATGCTGATTGGTTAGTTTGTTTGCGTGCTGACTTGTTAATTTGTCAGTTTGTATGTATGATGTTTAGTTAATATGTTAGTTTGTATGCTATTTTGTTAGTTTGCTGGTTAGTCTGGTTGGTTAGTTAGTTTGTATGCTGGTTAGTTACTTCGTATGCTAGTTTGTTCATTTGTATATTGGTTTGCTTGCTTATTTGGTAGTTTGTTCCTCTGTTCATGTATTTGTTTATTTGTTAGTCAGATCGTCCGTTTGTTAATTTGCTGTTGAGGAATAAAAAAAAAAATCTAATTTTATTTAGATTTTTTTCTTGCAATCAGAACCAAGTGTGGGTAGCAGATGGAGCAGAAAAAAACCCGTTTGCTGCATATGGCAGTTGGCACTCACTTTGCAATGTTTTTTTACTCCCACCAACAGGGCTGGGGTGGAACAGCCTCTCCCGGCATGTCATTATTCTTCAGACGGCATGTCTAAGGTTGTTGGGCCTAGGCGGAAGTCTGCCATCTTTTAGTTTTGCCGCACTACAGTTTTTCATCAAAGCAGTCGCTCGTCGTCTTCATCCTCAGTTGACTTCCAAAAATGGCGATGATTGCAGCGAGCAGCTTGCCTCCCCATCTACTTCCCCCTCCTCTTCCTCTTCTTCTTCTTCTTCATCTTCTTCTCTTCTCTTCACCCGAGCTGATGAAGGTGTTTCACATCAAAGCGGAAGCGCCGCACTTTCCTCCCATCTCTCCCCTCCAGCTCGCTGCCGCATTGTGCCAGTGAATAAAGGACGAGTGTTTCACACAGCAAAGCCTTCCTCTCTGACCTCGCTTCTCCCTCGCTTCCATCGCCTCGTCACTTCCCCCTCTCCTTTGCCTCCTCTTCCCCTTGTTGCTTTGGAAATGTGCTGCTGCTGCTTCTAAAAAACTGTTGTCGGTCCTCTCCACTTCTACTAGTCATTTTAGCATGGAGCATCCTCTTAAGTGTCTTTTTACCGTTCTTTTATCACGGCTAATGAGGTTTACATGATCAAGAGTCTGCCAAAAGTTTTGCAGTCAATTAAGAGTTTTTCCCACTAAATTAGTTAGTTAAAATGCTTTTATTTCCTCTAAATACAATATTACTCAAATATTGGATGCACATGTGCCATAAGAAAGGACATGTATCACGGACCGTATGGTGTTCCACAGGGTTCAATTCCGGGGCCTCTGCTGTTTCCGTTGTTTCTGCTTCCCATGGGTTCCATCTGAAGAAAATGGCGGTGGCTATTATTAACATGCTGTGTAAACATAAAGTTGAGTTGAGTGACTGCATGATTTGCGATGCCAACTTGAGCAACTCGAGTCTAGTCATCTAGCAAAATTAAAGGAACCCTTCCTTAAGTTGCCAGGGGAATACAAGAACTGAACGCTTTCTGAGTTCAAGGGGAAGAGAGCCAGATTCCATGAAAAGCATACTCTCCCTCTTCCGTTTATTCACCAGTAAACCCTATACCTATGAATGAATTTGAAAAAAATCACTGTATTTTCCATTCAAGAAGGGTTCGATGAATGCGTGGGGTTCATTACCTCCAACAGGGTTAAGAGCCACTGCTCGAGATTATGACGATGATTAGTGCCTTTGTGTGCTTTTGTGATTTTGCACCTTGAAGAAGAAATGTCACCGGATGGCAGTAAATGTAAAACAAATATACTAAACGAAATGCAAAATAATGAGGGACCACCGTCGGACGCTGCAAATATGAAGCCTGCATCTTGAACACGCCCCCAGTGCAAGGCGTGACTCACCAGGGACTTTGATATGATACAAAATAAATCATTTGGAGCTGATTTTAATTAAAAAATGATGTGGCCCTGAGGAAAAGTCATTCGACTGTTTTTTAAATAATAATGGACTTTATCAGACTTAATTAAAGATGTGGCAAGTTAATGGAAGCCCAAGTATTTGTTGTCAGAAAAAGAGAAAAGAATCCGTGCAATTATTCCTATAAATGCAGAGGCTAGTGGGGCGCCTCACTTCCTTTTCCTGAGGTAAACAGAGAAAAACTCATTTCCAGGGATTTGAATAAATTCCAAGTAGGGCCTCAATTATGTGATGGACATCATTTCAATATGATTGACAATTGTACGCGTCCCTCGCTAGCCTAATAGCTCACTGTTTCCTAACCTTTATTGAGCCGAGGCACATATTTTGCATGAGAAAAATATCATGGCCTACCACCAAACAAATACGCTATGTCACAAAAATATAATAGTACACCTCTGAATTGCACCAACTACAAATAATTAAAGACCTAAGTTCAACTAACAACCCGGCTAAACGTAGCTCCTCCTCAACATACAAAGATCAGATCACTTCTACATACGATGTTGATATCACTTATTACTTTCCTATCAGTGCTCAAAACTAAATTACACTTAAAAACTACCAAATGAAAGAGCAGACTGTCTTTTCACTTTTTTCCGTTCTTTTGTCACCAGCAGTAGAACGCGAGTTTCTTTTACCCAAAAATGTCAAAAGTGAACATAAGAAGCTTTACTTTGTGAAAACAAACATGTCAAGCAGAACAATGAGTTTGATGCTCATATTTTGTGCTCAAACTGTAAAACAAGAGTGAGAAAAGTCTTTTGGCGGCAAAATAATGTATTGACGGATACGCAAGCAAGAAATGACCGTGAGCGCCGACCGCTGACTCACCGCATGACTCCAGTTGAACATCAGATGTTGTTTGTGTGCGACCTTCGCCATTCATTACGTCATCTGCGTCATCTCATCGTCATCTCATTACCAACCGCATACCAGTGGCTTTTAATCTTGTTGGAGGAACTGAACTCCAACAGTTTCCTATGCACATTCACCCAACCCTTCTTTATCACGGTATTTTAAGCCCTTCCACATTTAATTATAGGCATATAATGATTCAATCTTACCTTTGACACCATGGCGATGTCATTTTTTTCTATGAAATATTAGGTGTTTTGACGTTTTTAAACAAACAACATTTTTTAAACAAAACGGCAGAGGGCTTGGGAATCGGTGAAGTAGCTCACGTTTGGACAGCGGATAAAAGAAAGCCCAACAGCGACCTCTGACATGTTTCCGTCTCCGATGTCAACCTCCTCATCCTGTTCTCTCATCCTCGCCTTCCTTCCAGCCAGCAGCATCCGCGGGGCGGATGGATGGCTTGCTGTGCTGCTGTCTGCAAGCGACCTTACATCTGCAACGCTGATCTTTCATTGGCGTGAATGGATGGTCCGAACGGTAGCGCTCGTGGCAGGGGTGCACGTCCAGCCTGCCTACCTGTGAAGCTTGCTGCCAGAAAGTGAATTGTTAAAAAGCGGAATGTTCCGACTTTGTGGAGGCATCTCACTCTTCCACTGTCAACTTGAATCCAAAGTCAGAAGAAGTTTTTCCACAAGCAGTCTGGGAGTTGTCACGTTTCCCCCCACAAGACCACCCAATTAGTCACATTTGTTGTTTATGGATATTGACTCCATGTGTTGCCGCCATCTCTCCTTCCAGGGGCCATAATCAGAGGATGGAGTTTCTGGGGGATTCCATCATGCAGCTGGTGGCCACCGAGTATCTCTTCATCCACTTCCCCGACCACCACGAGGGACACCTGACAGTAAGAGAGACTCGCCCGTTCGCTTCTTTTTGAGCATGTACACGTTACATTGGAAATTTCTGTGGCAAATGTGGTGGGCAAATCACGAGATTTCATGTGCTAACTCAGCATGTGTGTTTTGGATTTTTCTTAAGCTTTTTTGCAGCACTTACTCCAAATGTCATTACCAAAACTGATGGGCCTGCCCTCTTTTTTTATTTCTGGAATGCAGCCTCACACAAAGCGTCCCAAGCGCAACTTTATTGAGTGTTTTCTTGTTGAGTAAGCGACATTCAGCGTCAACCCTGCCCCGTTTATCGGAAGCAACCATTTTGAAAGTTTTTGTGCTTATTTATTGACTGTGGATGTTCAATAAGTTGCGACGGAGCCAAGTGGCTGCCCTTTAATAAAGATGGAGAAAAAGACTTTCAAATTCAAGATAGAAATCGGAGCAAGGTTACGAAAATGGCAAACAATAAGCTTACATTATTTCCAATGGGGACTATTGCTTCAGACTCTTTTGAATAGATTTAACCCATTTTGGCCTGGCAAAACATGTGAAGTATGTATTCGTCTTCTATTCCATTTCAGTGCCATCGAAGTCTTCGACATCCTTGTTGTCTACTAACGTATGTCTGAATAATATATCACTGTTGACGAGTCCTGCGAGTCTGCGTCTGCCATGACTGCTCCAAAAAAAATCATGGAAATGTTGGAAAGTTCCCACATCACCCTCACATAAATATTCTGATGCATTTCATTGGCTAAGAGAATGAGAATTGGTCAAAAACAACAACAACAAAACAGACAAATTGTTTTAGACAGACCAATTTTCACGCAAATCGCTTAATGTGAACTTTTTTTTTTTTTGTAGATGTGAAACTTGCCTTTTCCTCGGGCAAGTCGACCGCTGCAAAATATTTGTAGCTTGAGAGCACATAACTCGTGTCAAATATTTCCAACAAGGATAAACGCATAAAAAATGTCTTTGGCAATGATCAGCGCCATTGTTGTTCCATTCCACTCGGCTTTTCTTGTCATAAATCAAATGACTCTGCGTATGTCTGGTTCTTAGCGCGAATGGGACTCGCTAGTTGCCCAAAAATTGTCGCTAGAGTCGCAAAGTGGGCAACGTTGACTCTTTTAACACGCAGAAGACCGTAACTGTAAATGTGTGCATTAGCGAGAACACACTTTGAATTATGGCAGTCCTTTTTCAAATAGCATGCTTGTTTTTTGTGTGTGTTTTTTTGCCCTACTAGAATAAATTGTAATTGCAAATCCACTACAGTAGGTGGCAGTGGCGCTTTCATTGTCAGAGAGTGCAAAGAATATTAGCTCCACTGCAGAGGCGTACTCACAACAATTTCATAGACAAATTATACTATTTATAGTCGCAGTCTTTCTTCCTGGGTGGTTGGGGGGGGGTAAAAAAAAAAAAAATGCTAAGTACTGAATTATTTGTAACAAAAAATTATTGTTCCATTGGCATATGTTGGGCAAGCATTTTCGTGTATGTCAGACATGTGCGTGAGATCTAAAAGTGTGTCTGTTGATGTTAACGCCATATCTGATGACATCACATCCTGGCAGTGTAAATCACTCGCACGCCCTTCGTGTAGTTCCCCGCGTGAAGACATTTGGCCTCCGCATGCGTGACAAATGTCTTGGCAGCTTTCTTTTTTTGTGGAGTGACGGATCTGTTGAACTTTCCGTCAGACATTTGCAACAACAGAAGGCTGTTCGCCTGCGAATCTTGTGTCACCGGCGCTCTTTTGACACCTTTGTCACACACAAACACGCACGTTTTACATCAGCGCGTTTGTTGATCTCTTTGCTGCTTTTTTGTGATGTCTTTTTTCACTTCTGTACTTCCTGTCAGTCTTTTCAGTCCAAAATTGTCAGTCAGGTAAGTATTCCTCCTCCCCGGAGTGCAGTGTTTACTTTACCGCGCCTCGTCAATTGTCGCGGGACCGAAGCCTCCCAAGGTTTGCAGTCGCGCGTCTTTGTCGGCATTTTTTCCCTGCCGAGGCTGTCAAGTGTCTCGCAGATAAAGCGAAGCGCCTCGATTTTGCGTGGCACAAAAGCGAGCGATCGCACCTTTTGAAAGGCGCGTGAGGCCATTTTTAAGAGCTTTTTTTTTCTTTTTTTTACCCGGCAAGCATCAGCGTTTCTCTCTTGGCTCGCGACGACTATCAGCTGCGGGCTGCGGCGTTTGAAGTGGGCTGAAAGCAGCGAACAAGAGCTCCCGTTGGTTGGAAGATGCTCCTCGCAAGATGGAAAAAGGCCTGACGTCAGCCTTGTTGAAAGGCTGCATTAAGAGGCCCGATAGCCGCAGCCATCCAGATAAGCTACATCTGAAATGGATTTCAATAAAAGCGCCTATTCAACTAGTGTGTGCGCGTGTGTGTGTGTGTGTGTGTGTGTGTGTGTGTGTGTGTGAGCGGGCGACATAGCGAGAGAGCTTCACATCATCTTGCATTCTGTTTGCTCCCCCGCCGCCTCCCTCTTGTATGCATCTTGCAGCTATATTTAACATGTTTGTGTTTTTTCCTTTTGGGGGACGTGGATGTTGTACCTCAGCCGGCAGAACACGACGCCGTCCGCTCTGCCGCGAGTCAAGCATGCAATATTTACCAGAGCGACTCGCAATCTCCCCGAAACATTTACTGGAGAATTACCATTTCTGTCCGTGATGAATAATTTCACGTGCAGCGTTATTGGGCTGTTCAGATGCGCACGTTTTCCCATTCAGAAGCTGGTTGGTACCAAAACCCGATGTGCGGGTTACGCTGCAGTCTGCGTTCGTGGGCCAGGTTGGATGAAAATTGTTCACGATCAGGCCAAATCGTTCAGGAAAGCGGCCATTTTCAGCAGCCTCTGATCTTAACTGATTTCAAGTAAATAAAATCCTACATTTAATTCTTCCTTGGCCTCACGTCACGCCCGCACAATGTTTGCTGGAATTGGACTGGCTTTGTCGTAATTGCCTTGACATTTTACGCCACGGCAAATTGGGCAGGAGCAGAGCACGAGATTGGAAATATGCGATAACACTTACATCAACAGGCAAGGAACAAGAGCAGAAAGAGCGAGCGGCAGCAGTGTATGTGACAAGTGTATATAAATAAAACATACTGTACATATGCAGATGTCATTGGTAAACTGAATAAATAGATTCTGATATACAGTTGATGTGAAGTGGCTGGAATTAGATTAGCATTCCACAACTATTAATTTCCTTAAAATAAATTCCAGTCATGACACCTTGTGGGTGTTTTCATTTTTGTTCCGTTTGATATGACTGAGTCACTTACGAATATCATGAAATTATGACTTGTAACACAAAGCAAAATATCAACCAAGCAACGGCTTTCATCAATTGTAATTGAGGTCACTTGTACGTCAGCGCACCACTGCATCTAGTTTAGCACTCAAGCGCATGTGACACCACTTGTTGAAACTTTGTGTGTTTTGCGGTAGCTTCTGCGCAGCTCGCTGGTCAACAACCGCACACAGGCCAAAGTGGCGGAGGAGCTCGGCATGCAGGATTTCGCCATCACCAACGACAAAACCAAGAGGCCGGTGGCGCTTCGGACCAAGACCCTGGCTGACTTGCTGGAGTGTACGTACAAACACACACAATTCCCAATACCAATTGCTCGGAATTTGAAAAGAAAAAAATGCACTGTTCCTGTGACCAATGTCCAACATGAAACACTAATGCCACCTAGTGGCAGAAATGACCTGAATACAAATCCGTGACTTAATGTTTCACACTCCTTTTAACCATATCTGCTAACTGTAACTTGATGAATGATCTACTATAAAAACAATGAACTAAAAGATGCGACCACATTTGTGTATGGAAAACTGGAAAAAAAGTATTTTGTTGTACATATAATGTGTGATTAATTTGTGATTAATCGTGAGTTAACAATGGAAATCAATCAACTGACAGCCCTAGTATTTTAACAGTGTATGCATACATGTATGTATGTATATGTGCGAGGGAGGCATTAAATTCATTTTAAAGGAGCATTAAAAAGCCTTAAATTTGACTTACCTGCAGAAAACCCGTAAAAGGCGGTTTTACCGTCTGAGCCCAAACATGAGAGTGACAACATGGTACAGTACGTCAACCCTGAAGGTGGAAATACAAACGTGGTGAAGAACAGCCAGGCTCAGCAAGCTCCTCGCAGCTGCTGATGTGAGCCTCGATGGTCACAAATAAGTCAGGAGAGAGCGAGAGCATTGCTGGAGAAAACGCTAAATAAGTGATGTTGTGCTTGACAGTAAGTACAACAGGAGCGGACAAACTTTTGACACATGGGCCAGGTCATTTGGAGTTAGGCTTAAAAAAAAACAAGCAAAGTTGAATTTGATTTGTAAAATATGGAAAACGGTGTGTTTTAACTCATTTGCTCCCAAAAACGTATAAATATGTTCTATTTTAAATGTTTTAAGTGTCCCAAAGACGTATTCATACGTTTTTGTGTTTTGTTAAGTTTTATTTGAGAGCATACAGAATGCTTTGATGCAGCCTCAGAACTGAAGAGAATGCCGAGCAGCTTGTCATGCTGCCACGTTAGCAATTTGAAAAGCCCCTGAAGATCTGAAAGGGTCACACTTGCAATGTGCAAGTTTGCAGCTGAGAGATCAAATAATGTGCTTGTTTAGTCGTTAGATAGCAACCCGCTGTTGCAATGTGTTCCTGTAGGTGTCAGCATCTCCAATAACTTACATCTTATTGATCTCAGCGGCCCGATATTGATTGTGTGCATATGCACAGACGCCATCCGTTCAAATAAGCACAGACATTAGGAAGCGTTCAAAAAACAAAAAAGTTTCCAAGCGCCAACTTTTCTCCATCATGTCTGGAAGGCTTCAACTCGTTTGCACTCAATAGCTTTTAATTAAATAGCTCGTTATTGCTCAATATTTTCTTTTCCAACGCGCCGTTCCTGGAGTGTGACTCAAAACGATTTGGCTGGCACAATAAACAAGATGCGGCGAGTGATTCACGGACAAACAAGTGCCCAATTTAGGCTGCTGACGAGACGCGTCGTTAAATCTTCATTTTTTGCAGCTCTCGTGTGGGACTTGCGTCATGTAAACGTTGTCATTAGTTGCTTTTAGTAAAGCCTCGTGTTGCTTCCCTTCACAATTGTACAAACGACTGCATGGAAAGCGCAATCACACTAATGATACGTTGGCTAAAAATACTTTGTCTTTATTGTGTTCATTTGCTGATACGCTCATATTTTATTCCCAGTCCGAACACTTAATGCTCCCCACACGTTGGAACATTTCATCATGCCATGTCAGCCCTATGCTCAAGTCTTCTGGGGTCCCTTCAAAAGCCACTATATAAATCTACAATCTTATTGTTTTTCCCGCTCAGCACTTGCATTGATACGGTAGCAAATGTGTTTTTTGTCGCCGCATGGTTTTGTACCAAACACTTCAAAATCTCCAACAAATGAACTTTATTGAATACAAAAGCGTCGCACCGCCAATGTGGACTCAACATTTTTGCCTGGCAAGTACATTCAAACGTACTTGTAGGCTAAATGCTACAAACATAGCATTTTCCCATCATGCCACGGGGTACTACTTATGCATATCCAGTTGCGTTTTGGGGAAAAATGGTGATCCTAAATCATGCACTGCATGCATAATAATACATCTTAAAAGTTACGAATAAACTATGTTTTGACTTCATTTTCCAATGTATTGGTATAATGTCGAACAAATGTTTAATACTTTTATTTTTCCAATTGTGCATGCATAAGTAATACCATGTGACGTTATGGAAAGATGTGCTACATTTGTAGCATAAATAAATATATATATATATATTAGAATAGAAGAATAGAATTGCAAGTGGAGTGTAGAGCTCAAAGGAGAATCATCATCAAGTGGCGCAGCATGCTGAGAATCAATCTCGTGGCGAGTGCAGCAAGAGAGAAAGTAGCCATCAGTGATGCAGGAAAAGATAAAAACAAAACACCTCCCATCGTTTGCCTTTCAGATCGCGCCGTCGGGCCGCCATCGTAATTGGCAGCGCGGGAAGGAGGCGGCGAGGGTCAGCTCGGAAAAAGGAGCGCGCGCCTCTTTTCCGCATATGAACGGCGGCGCCCCGCGGCTACGGCCGCCCCGCCTCAAATATTACCCATCATTCCTCTATGGGGCGGCTAATGGCCAGATGCAACTTCCATTTCAAATAGGCCGCGTGCACACTTAGACTCAGCTTATATCTCCATTTCACTTTTGACTTCTTTCCGCACATTAAACTGGAAGCAAAGTGCTGAGCAAACAATTCAACTTGATCCTTGGTCAATTGACATATTCAGAGCTATGCTAAATAATAGGATTTATCCTGGCCCAAATTCAGGCATATTTTCTTTTTATTTTAAAAATCGTTTTTTTCTTCTTTATTTTCTCACGATAATTTCAAATCTAAAATAAAAATAAAGTTAAACCCCTCATATTCGAGATTTGCCATTCACAAACATTTTTTCCTTTGGAAGTAACTGCTAGTTACCGTTGGAAAAACTCACCAGTTCTCGTTTTTCCGCCACAAGATGGTGCCAAATCCTTGGCTAATAGGAGAATAGTAATGGGTGTTAAGAAAGTAGTTTTCAAGTGCTGCATCCTGACAAATGTCAGGGAGGATCTTCCTGTGTTGTTAGCGGAAGTTACTGACGTCTATTTGGTGGCAATTTGGCAACTTCCAGGAAAACACTGTAAAAAAATAATTTTTCTCTCTTTTAGCTTTTATCGCGGCACTCTACATTGATAAGGACCTGGAATTCGTGCACACCTTCATGAACGTCTGCTTCTTCCCCCGACTGAAGGTGAGCGCCTATTGATAGGCTTCCACCGCCGGCGCCTGATCAATGAGCCGCTGAGAGAGCCCAATTGGGTGAGGCGGGCGGGCTTGGGGGGGGGGGCTTAATGGCGCTGGCCTAATGGTGCGAACATTGACGCAAAGGCCCCGTGCGGCGCTGAGATCGCTATTTTCGTCGTCCTCAATGGGGATCGTGACGGTGTCGGGAATCTGCTATTGGCTTGTTAGTCGCCTTTTTTGCCATTGATTCCGACGACCGCTTCCACAAGTGGCGCAAGACGAGCCGCTTTCATAATAAGATGGATTTTGCGGGGTGGTCCGATGCGTTATTTGGAGGTGAAGTCCGCTTCTGGCTTAGTATCAGAGGTGCAAGTCTGACAAGTCTTACCCTCTAGTTTTTAAGCCGGTTTCAAAAATTGTTCACTGTATTTTTGGGCTTATAAGTCACACTTGTTTTCATAGTTTGGCTTAAATGTACCAAAAAGTCAAAAGCAACAACATGACTGTGGTCCTCCATTTTTGTTTTGGTCCTCAAGTGTTTTCCAAAACAAAACACTCGTACTATATTTTTACAAGCGGGTGTTTTTGCCGTTTTACTGCAAACACTAATGCCGACTTCCAAGCGGCTTTGTCGTGCAAATGAGCGTCCGAAGCGCGCTTGCACAGCGTCGACGTGAGCTAATGGCGTCGGAAAGCCGCAAAACCCGGGGACGAAGCGCCACATAAGGCGGCGGCCTCCTCCTGTGAAGCCTCCGCCGCGGTCTGCTGTGCCGGTCTAATTGCCGTCTCGGTGAGCCTCTCCGGGGAGAACCCCCGATTCTGCGTGGCGGTCGCCTCATTTCCACTTGCAAGAGACAAAGTTTTGGCGGCGGCCGGCGCGCGGCCTCGCCTTTCATCCAATTTGGCCGGAAACAGAGAAACAATGAAGGGCCCTCCCTTATAATGACTTCTTCGTTTTTTTGGTGATTACGCGTGGAGAGCGAACGCACTCCAGCCTCCAATCTGCCGCCGCCCCCAAGAGATGAAGAAGTGGGAAGCAGAAAAAAGGGGAACAAAGTGCGCCGCGGCAGATTGTGAGAGGTTGGGAGCAATAAAGCGAGAGAGCAGGCAGCAGAAGCACTCTTTGTGGGAAATTAATAGGAGCAGACAGTTCTGGATTCAAAGTCTGCCGTTTTATGACAAGGTTGCTTCCTGTTAATGGAAGAGCTTTTAGAAGTCCCCCCTGGATAAGGAAATGTATCGGGGCGGCACACCTGGGAGCAAGACGCTTCGTATTTCTGGACGCGGATTGGCTTTTGTCTTAAGTAGCCTGTGATTTGTCCGCGCAACCAAGACCAGATGGAGAGTGCTAGCATGGCGGCCGGCAGTGGCGGGGGGAGGGGGGGGGGGAGGGGGCGGGTGGTCACGGGGGCAGAAATGAAATAAAAGCCAGTGCAAAGCGCAGAGTTTGTTATTTCTTAGCTCTCTAAAAGGAGGCTGTTGTCATGACGTGTTCCCCTTTCGGCCGTGCGTGTGTGTGCGTGCGTGTGTGTGTGTGTGTGTGTGTGTGCGTGTGTGTGTTGCAGGAGTTTATTCTCAACCAGGACTGGAACGACCCCAAGTCTCAGCTGCAGCAGTGCTGCCTGACGCTGAGGACTGAGGGCAAGGAACCCGACATTCCGCTCTACAAGTAAGACGCTTCTTTCAAAAAGCAAACGAGACATGTTCAGTTCATTAAAGACGATGTAATCCATCTTTTTTTGGGGGGGGGGGGGGCAGCTGACTTTCAGTCACTATACTGATTGCGAGAAAAAAACAAGTAGATTTGCAAGAAAAAAACCTTTCTCTGAATATTGCCCCCGCCCTCTAAAAAATCTACATTTATACATGGCCCGAATACGCCATTGTATGTCAATGGCAGTGAATGAGTTCAATGTAAAATTATTATTATTATTTTTTTACTAAATACAAGACCAGGATGCACAGTCAAATCTTCTGACAAGCTGTCCGCCAGCCACCCAGTTGACGTCATCAATTCATGACATTCCATTTGACTTTTATAAAATTATAAAGAGTGAAATTACTCGCATGCTTCCTCCTCCTCGTCTTCGTCACTCGCGCCGGCTTGCAAATGGGTACGAAGAGGGTTTTACAGGATCCCTGGCCGTGTAAAAGTCCCCGTTGTTGTGATAAATAAATGCCCCCCCCCCCCCTCACCCTCACCCTCACCTTTTGACAAAAAAGGTCAAGGCCAAAGCATCAGTTGACAAAGCCGATGCTTTCGGAGCGCCGCCATCAGGCTGGATTTGTTGCCGTGGTGACAAACAAACACGCTTTACACTCTCCCTGTCCAACTGTGTTTGCTCAGCTTCGAGGCTCAAAGGGAAGGGGAAAAAAAACAAAGCTGCAAAGCTCTCAAACCTCAGGTAGGATTTCAAACTAGGTTAAGGTCTTAAATAAGGGTTTTCAAATCAGGGATTAGGATTTCAAATTTGAGTTAGCTTACTAAATTGGGGTTTTCAAACCACGGTAAGAGTCCCAAAATAGGGATTTAAGACAAGGTTATGGCTTCAAAGTTAATTGATCAAATTAGAGGTTCAAACAAGGGTTAAGATATAAACAGTTTCAAATAGTGGTTCCTGTTTCCAATTAGGGTTTTGAGCTAGTGTTAGTGCTTTAAACTTCAGTGGTTAAGGTTCGAGTCTGAAGGTATGGATTCAGGCCATTGTTCTCATTTTTATATTATGCTTTTTAAAAAGTGATAGAGTTCAAAGGCCTCTCAGTTCAATTTAGGCTTTCAAGCCAGTGGTGGGGTTGCGAACAAGGGTTAAGGCTTCGAATGAAGCTTTCAAACGAGGTTAAGGTGTTCAAATAGGATTTAAAGCCAGGGTTATGCTTTGAAACAAATGTTGGGTTGTAAAAGCTGATCCGGCTTGTTTTCTTGATGCTGGCGAGCGCCCCGTTGCGCGCGCGCCGCCTCGGCCACTTGTCGGCACGTCTCGTTTGCAGCGGCAGGTGAATTATTGATGAGGTGTCATAAGTGACCAGGTTGCATTAAAAATGGATCGCGTGCTCTCCTCAAATAAGTCAATTGCGCGTCAATAATTCAGGCAGGCGTTCGCTCGGCGCCTGTTTATGCAAATGTTGCTGTTTCAAACTCCGCCCGGGTTTGTTCACAAGCCCGTCTGTCCCCGCAGAAGAATCGCAACGGACAACGCGTCGTCTTTTTTTTCTTCTTTTTAAGTGAGGAGCGTCGCCCCCTCGCTTCCTTCTTTGGGTTTGTGCGGCGGTGCCGTACGAGAAGGAATCGAGATGGACACGTTTCAATTGTATTTGTTGCCACGGCAACTGCCAAACCTGCGTCCGCGCATCGGGTGCCTCTCAAACTTGTGGTTTTGTAGTTAAGTGTCAGTTGACTGTGGTGTTTTTTTTATTTGTGTTTGTGTTTTTCAGGACGCTGCAGACGGTGGGTCCGTCGCACGCGCGGACGTACACCGTCGCCGTCTACTTCAAGGGCGAGCGCATCGGCTGCGGCAAGGGTCCCAGGTCAGGAGACCCGCGTGCTTTCAAATCCCTACCCTGGCTTTGAAACCCTAGCCCTGGTTTCAATCGCCACTCCGGTGTTAAAACCTTCATTTGAACCCCAAACCATGCTAATGAAACCCTCATTTCGAACCCCATTTTGAATCATTATCTTCATTTCGAACCCCGTTTTGAATCATTATCTTCATTTTGAAACCCCGCTTTGAAATCCTAACCTCGGCTGTCTTCATGGATCGGAATATGGGAATATGTTTTGACGAAAGCCCGATTGCGTGACTTGACTTGTGAATTGCGTAATCCAAGGTCGAAGGTGAAGTTCTGACAGGCGTGCACGACTTTGTCCTCCTGCAGCGCCTCGGGGCCGAAGCCGTCGTCTTGCTAATGGGCCGCAGACGAACGGCGGCGCTTCATCGACGGCGTTTATTACAGCAATGAAGCTCTTGTCGGCTCCTTCCTATCGGGAGACGCATTATGCACAATGAAAATAAATCGATCCATTATTGATTTGACGTAAATTGCGTTATGGAGAAATGGGAGCGGCGGGCAGATGGCGAGAGCAGGCGGCGACGCTGCTTTGCTTCTTCCCATCAGGTGAGAGCGGCGAGCTGCCGCAAATGCAGGAAATTCCAGGCACAAATAAGTTTTCCAACAATTTGTTTCAAGACGCCATTTGCGATGGGTCAAGACAAAATAGCCGCGGTTGGGTTTTCATGTCTTGAGGTTTCAAAGGTTAGGGTTTCAAATGAAGTTTTAAAGACAGGATTAGTTTTGTTTAATAAGGGTTCCAACTCAATTTGGGGCTTCAAATTCGAATTTCAAGCATTTGGGTGTGAGACAGTTTTGAGGGTTTCAAATGAGAGTTGCAAGGCAGGGTTAAGGTTTTAAACAAGTGGTATGATGTCAAATGAGGTTTTCGGGACGGGATCAGCCTTTCTGTCAAATTCGGGTATCGAATCTGGGTTCGTAGGGTTTCAAGTCAAGGTTAAGGTTTCAAATGAGGCTTTTAGGAACCCACCTTGAATACAGCAAAGATTCTTAAGCAAATCCCCGACGTGAGCTCGTGTGCTGATAACTTTGGATCTTTCTGCCTTAAGCCTCCCGGCAGCAAAATGTGCACGTAAGCCGCTTGATTGTGGCGCCGGTGCTGCTTGCTGCCATTGTTCCAAACCAATAAGACGCCACCTGCCTGCCATAAGATTTCTTTCAGGTCAAATATGCTAAAGGCCTTACCTCTGCTTTTGCGTCTCCTTTTCTTGTAGCATCCAGCAGGCGGAAATGGGAGCCGCCATGGACGCGCTTGACAAATGTGAGTTGCTTGTTGACACGCACGCACGCACACAAGAAAACGCACACTTTCAGAGTTGAGTAACATTTTTGTAACAAAATTGGCATATTTAACTCATTTCAACCCAAAAACGTAAATATACGTTTTTTTTAAATATATCTTTTTTTTTTTTTTACACTAGAGCATACAGAAGGCTTTGAGATACAGCTTCTGACATGAAGAGGTTAATTAAAGCAATGGTAATTATGACCAAAACGGCCATTAGGTGACAGCAGAGTATAAGAGATCAACCAGGGCCATGTTGCAACAAGCTTTTTGTCGGTCATTAATCGCGCACCCCAAAAAATTGTGACATTAAATGAACTTTAAATTAACTCAAAATTAATGCAATCAGTTTGACACCCTTCATTTCCAAAAAGGTCATTTTTGAGCTGTAACTTAACTCACGGTTCTCATAATAATATTAATATCATTTCCAAAAATAGTCCTGTGGTACCTCGCTGACAAAACCGCACATTTTCAGTCTCGGTTTTGAAAAATTGCAGCAACAATGCTCTGCAACTGTGTGCCTTAAGTGGGCGGAGCTTCTTTCAATATGAACAAGATGGAGACATAAAATAGAACGGCTAAAAACCGGTACGTGTTCTCCAATTTCGTTCAATCGAGTTCACCAAATTGCTTTTACGTGAGCAAATATTCGGGTTTGAAAAGGTTTTACCTCAGGGGTCTTACTCTGGTTTTTAAAATCCAGCGAACACACACGCACACACATCAGCATGTTCTTCATGTTGTTGTTGTTGTCGTGCTTGTGTCGGCGGGCCGTGCACACTTTGTATGTTTGCGTTTGAAGGAGAGCCCTCGAGGGGCCTCGAGGATCAGAAATCTTCTTTTGGTCCTCTTCACAACATCTCTTCTCCCCCTCGCTCCTTTTTTTTTCTTCCATCGTGTCCTCAAAGTCCGCTTGAAGAAGAAAAATGCGTCCTTCACTCTTTCGTACATTTTCCTCTTAGGAAATAAAATATAGCATTTCTTGGTCAATTTACAACATTTCAATTTGTCTTGTGTCATTTAAAAGACCTGATCTCTTTCTTGTCTTTTTTCACATCAAATCAGAAAGCGGGCTCATTTGCAACATTTTAAACCAAAAGTTATTGCAGGAAATTGGAACTTTACGAAGAAATATACTGCTTTAACAATTAGGACATAACTTCAGCACAGTACTAGGAAACTTACCAGAGAACTAGAAACTTTGCCACAAAATTTGAAGCTTTACAAAATAACTCAGAACTTGTCCAGGAACCTAATTCTCATTTGCTCCCAAAAACGTCTAAAAACGTTCAATTTTAAATATTGCCATGGTCCCAAAAACGCATTTATACGTTTTTTTTTGTTTTTTTTATGCTAAAGCATACAGAAGGCTTTGATGCAGCCAATTCTAGTTATTACAAACAAACGACAAGCAGGTGGCAGCAGAGTATGTGTGCTGATTGGCTGATTGGGCTTCAGAGCCGACAAATCACAGCTCTTTAAAAATATCTGTGCACGTGCGCAATCCATCCCGGTGCCTAATGGAGCACAGCACGTGATGGAAGCAAACATGAACGTACGATGTCATCCGTTTCATCTTTGTTTGTTCTTTTTTGAATTATGAATGTGGCGAGTGCGTAACCAGCCGCAGGTGAGCGCGCGGCGCAAACGGAGGTCAAGCTTTGATTGGATTTGTCTTGTTAAATGAGGCCTCAAGCCACCTTTGATGAATGCTCGTTGGACTTCCCGTCTGCAGCTGTTTGCACAATCGCGCCTTCCGGCGTTAATGCACAAATACGCGCTTGACATTATTAAGTCATTGAGTGATAACACGTTTACATTCAAACACTGCATGACAATGTCAGTGCTCATCGTTGACTATATTGTCTTTATATGAATTCAATATAAGCGCACGCAATGTTAACATGCTTAAAAATAATTTTGCTGCCGTTTTCGTGCCCCCATTTACATAATTGAAAGATATTAATGTGCTTGTTGACATTCCAATTTTAGTCGTGCTGATCATTTTTAAGTGCACATAGTGTGTCTACCTACATTAGTGCAATATTGCTAGCATGTTTACGCCGCAACATTATCGTCTGCATATTTCTGGAGGACGCATTTGCATAATTGAAAGATATGAATGCACATATTTGGACTGCACAAGATTAGTGCACGTACTTACATAATGCTGGAATAACACAACCCATATTTCTTAACAATATCAATATCAAAATGCAAGAATGGCATTTTTTTTAGATTTTAGGGTTTTGCCGGTTCATTAAAAGTCATTAAATGGACGGTGCTAAAATTAAGGCCTTAACTTGATTAAAGAGGCATTACAAATGCACGCACAATTGTTGTTCATACTTTATTTTACATACAATGTGTGAAGGAGTCACTATAAGACAATTTAGCAATATGATAAGAAAAAAAATTCTGGCCCTGGTGACGAGTTGTAATTTACAATGACCAAAATGGCCTGAAGTCCACGAGTTTCTTCATTTTCCAAATAACAATTGCTCTGAAACTGAAAAGAAAAATGTAGTGTTCCTAGTTGCCAACATCCCACATAAAACACTAATGCCACCTAGTGGCAGAAAAATGATCTCAATACAAATCTATGACTTCATATTTCACACTCCTTTCAACTGTAACTGCTAGCTGTAAGTTCATGAATGACTTACTATAAAATCACTGTATCAATTTGTATTTGGGAACCATATCTGACCAGCAGCATTAAAAAGCATTCAATTCAATTTGATGATACCTGCAGAAAGCGTATTTTTATTCACAGCGTGACAAGACGGCTTCTTGCTTTCTCGAATATGTTGACTTCCCGAATAGTCGTTTGCCATCCGAGCATGTGCGTTGATGCTCGTGTGTGTATGTGACATTTCCCATCCTGGCTCATCAAGTCCTCCTGATGTTGTGAGGCCTCAGCGTCGTTTGTCCCCACATCGTGCCTAATCAAGGACACGAGTTCTGGCGCCATTGATGGTCCTCTTGCGTCGGGCTCGTCTTGCGCCGACGTCGACCTGGTCTTACACGGCCGATCGACCCAAACATTCCTGCTCGCTGTGTCAGGATTCGTTTCCATGTTTTATTGAAGCCGTGCGAGCCCGACTCCACTTTTCTGCAGGCTGACAGGAAGTGACTGCAGCCACGTCGGAGGTCAAATTCGAGGATGAAGAAGAGGTCGGCCCGAGTCCGACAGCTGCGGGCTCATTAAACCGGCCTTTTGCGTGTTTCTGTGTGTGTGTGTGTGTGTGTTGGGCCGGTCCACTGGTGTGGCGCCGCTGATCCACATCTGGCATTTTGACGGGCCGCGTTTTGACGTGTGCTGCCTGAACACGTCAGGGCGGAATTAAATGTTAATCAGGTCGCAAACCGACGGCAACATGAGTGCAAGCAAATGGAGGCCAAAGGCAGCCAGGTGGGCAAAGTTTGGCCAGGTAGGCAAAGAGCCGTGAACTCGGTGAGGAATGGAGTCGTAGTCAAAGAGCTGGACAAAGAATGGCGTAGCAATGGGCCCATTCTGGATTATGATATTAATATTATTATGAGAACCGTGAGTTAAGTTACAGCTCAAAAATGACCTTTTTGGAAATGAAGGGTGTCAAACTGATTGCATTAATTTTGAGTTAATTTAAAGTTCCTTTAATGTCACAATTTTTTGGGGTGCGCGATTAATGACCGACAAAAAGCTTGTTGCAACATGGCCCTGGTTGATCTCTTATACTCTGCTGTCACCTAATGGCCGTTTTGGTCATAATTACCATTGCTTTAATTAACCTCTTCATGTCAGAAGCTGTATCTCAAAGCCTTCTGTATGCTCTAGTGTAAAAAAAAGATATATTTAAAAAAACGTATATTTACGTTTTTGGGTTCAAATGAGTTCAATATGCCAATTTTGTTACAAAAATGTTACTCAACTCTGCAAGCAGCCGATCATATTGGGCCTGCTTAGACGTGACTTTTTAAAAGTATGTTTGAAACGGTCCAACCGGTAATCAGCTCATGCCTCGAGTAGTTGTTGGCAAATAGCGGCGATGTCGTTGAAGAGCGTCAAAATATGACAAGTGTGATGAAATAAGCAACGAGTGGCGAGATTGTGGCAACGAGCTCGGCGTTGGCGGCCGGCCCCTCGGGCGCCAACGCAGTCTTTGGGCTCAGACTGCGCGAAAAAAGCACCAGAGGCTTCAGCGGCATTCATTTGCGGCTCGCCCTCTCTCCTCCTGACAATACGGTGACGGCTGAAAAAGGGGCGTCGTCTCAATGTTAGCTCGAAGGCAGCTTCATTCCCTGCAAAGCTCCTAATCTGCAGATAAAAGCGTCTGATGTAACGCGAGCGAGCAAAACCCTGCGTGAAGGATCTTCTTTTTTTTTGCCCTTTGACGAGGAAGCAAATCCCTTCATGGCCGTTTGGCGTGCGTTTGGCGTGCGTTTGGCGTGCGTTTGGCGTGCGTTTGGCATGTTGACCCACTTGCGGCTGAAAGATGGAGCTTTTCTCGTTTGAAGCCGAGCACGCGGCGCCGTCTTGCCCACACGCGTTTCAATTGACCGCTCTCATGTCGGATGTTGTTGTGAGCCGAACGAGTTTCGTCATTTTGGACCTCACACTTCATCGGAGCAATCCTTGAATTTTGTGCGAAAAAATGTCCACACTTTTCCATGAAGTACATAGCAACTGAATTGAAAACAAAATTCCGTTAACAAAATAAAATAAAAACAAAAAGGCTTTTTGAAAAACGAAAACTACATTTTACATTTACAAAACTAACTAAAAAATAATTATCGTGAAAATATCATTAGTTTTCATCTTTGGTAATTCATTTCATGCATGAGCCTTTGGGGTTGATTTTAAATGTGATTTAATGTCGATTTATTTAACCGGAATAACGACGTTTGAAAATGTTTCACGTAGGGCTGCTTGATTATGGAAAAAATAATAAGCACGATTATTTTGGCAATAATTGAAATCACGATTATTCAAATAATTAGTTTTGTTTTGGTACAAAACAAGAACCTATTTAAGCATTTACAAATATTTAGACCAATTTAAAAAAAAAACTGAAACACTATAATTATGCAAGTTCCTTTTGGATGAAACATTTATTACATTTGTTATTTAAAAATTTAAAAAAGGTGCAAATGTATAAATTTTAACAACTCATAAATTTGTATTAGTAATTGTTTTTTTACTATTATGCTGATTTTGTAATTGTGAAGTGTAATAATTGAAATTGTAATTGAATTATTATCGATTAATTAACGACGTCATCTCGCAGCGGCCAATAGAAAAGAACCTTCAGATGATGTCACTCCGAGCTGACAATTTTGCGTGTTGGATTTTTGGTGCCTTGCCTGCTTTTTCATTTAAATGAACCAAAATGCAACGCTTGGTAAGAAATTTGTTTGTTTTTTTCATTTTACCATGATATTTATTAAATCTTGCACACAAGTATTACACAACATTTTTTTAATGAAAACTAATACTAAAACTAAACTAAAAGTAACAATTTTTAAAGTATGTTTTTTGGGGGGCTTTTAGCCTATAATTTAAATAAATAAAACTAATAAAAACTAACAGACACCCTGAAAACTAATTAAATCTATAAATGACATGGATAAGAATGACGAATTGTGTATGTGACGTGTCGTGTGCTGCGTGAATTGATCAGCATGCGGACGACGTTCGCGTTGTCCTCCGAGTGACGGACAGCTGCGATTGCTCAACATGTCGGCCTGTGTGTTCGTGTTTGAAATAATGGAAGTGCCTCTTAAGGCAACAAGTGCTGGTTGGCGCATTTGTCAGCGCCAGCGTTTTGTTTTGTCAGACAACCTGTTGAGAGGCGGAAGTCGTACGAGACGTTGGCCAGCCTTGTTGAGTGTCGGGTCAAAGTGCAAATTACAAACTGGCCAGCGTCTTTTAAACCCACTTCAGCCCAAAGAAGAAGAAAAACCTCACCTTTTAACACTCACAAGTACACGTTCATGTGTTCACCGCTCGCTTGAGATGGAAAATTGGGTCAATTTGCTTCAAGTGTGAGCTTAAGTGTCCAAAATGTCTGACATGAAAACATTTTGTAGAACGAGTGGAAGACTGTCGTCTACATCCTGGACTGGTTGACAGCCAATCGCAGACCAAAATGTCTTTAGAAGTGTCAAAATGAATCGATTAATTAATTAATGATCAAATTAATCGACAATTATTTTAATAAACGAGTAATCGTTTGGAGATATAAGATATTTGCAAACATCTGTTTTTACTTAGAAGAAACATAGTACAACATAAATCCCCTCCCCCCTTTTTTTTTATTACTATACAAATACAAAGTATAAAATAAACACTAACCAGTAGTTAATAAACAGTAAACGGGGGTGGGAAGTTTATATTTATACACTTTCATGAAAAGGAATCATTAATTATTTTTAAAAAACTGGAAAAAAATTATAAATATTTTTTTCAAAATTTTTGGGGGGTAATTTTTTTCATCCTGTTTTTCTGAATATTACAAATATTTAAAAAAAAACGGAAAAAAAATTATTCTGAAAATTCCAAACAAATACACAAAAATCAAAGGTTCTCGCGGTATTTGTGAGAAACTCCGGAGAAGACATCTTTTACCGCTCCCGCTGATACGATCTTTTCTCGATCGGACCAATCAGGCGTTGTTTAGGCAGGACGAAACCAATAAGCGCCGATGGCGGGGGGGAAACAAACACACCTAACAGACGAATGGATGCTGCAATTAATTCTGTTCTGAATTACTCACCGTATCCTTGTTGAATTTGGAGTTTTGTGCATTTTAATCTGGTAAAATATTGCAAATATATTTCTCTGCAACAAATAATTCAAGTGGCATCATTTCCAAAGTTTGCGAGGGATCCGGTGCAAGATGGCCGCATCTCTTTATTTGTGGTGACGTCGTGCGAACGAAGGCCCGGGTAGCGGACGAACAGCCGCGATGACGACATGCCGCACCTAATGAAGAAGTCTTCCGCTGTTAATTAATGATGTCTGACACCAAACAAGCTCGTCTCATTTCACGCCGTCGTTAATAACCAAAGAACAACGTGGCGGGCGCACCGCCTCCAATCTTTTCGCTCACTGGACCGAAGTCGGAGCGCCGCCGCTCAACGGCGACTCGCCGCCGCACCTTCCTCGCGCTCAGCCTCGTCTCTTTTCTTCTCTCTCTCTCGCCGCAGATAATTTCCCGCAGATGGCCCATCAGAAGCGCTTCATCGAGCGCAAGTACCGGCAAGAGCTGAAGGAGATGAGACGCGAGCGCGAGCGCCAGGAGAAGGACGGCGACGATCCCGACGGCGGCAGGAAGTGAGGCGGCGGCGGCGGCGGCGGTCGCTGATGATGCCGAGAAAATCCAGACGGACGGCAGGTTGGTCATCTTTGCCTGAATCGACACAGCAGGAGCGAGCGTCCCCGCAACACGCAAAAACACCTTTTTTAAGTTTGAACGTAAATAAATGAAATTAGAAACAAGTTGTCTGCAAATCATGTCGGTAATTAAATATGGCCGCCACCAAGTGTTTAATACGCCGTCGCCATCTGTCTTGCATCCGACGCTCATCCCACTAATCGTCCAAATCGCGTTGTTTTTCTTTCTTTTTCTTCATCTCAAATCCGATTGGCTGTCAACATCATCTTAATTAGAGTTCGTCTAATTGTCTACTTGCTCTGCCAAGGAGATTCTTCGTACATGAAAATAGCAGCGACTCGTTTCCTTTTCGATAGACGGCAATTGTGTTTTCTTTCACATTTGGCCTTTCAAGAAGTCTGCGAGCGACTTTTCTTTTCATTTCCTTCAAGTGCTTTTTAAGAATCACATCATATTCATTGTATTCTGTCCTGTTGCGTCAATTGTATCATTTAAATGCTAATATTTAATACATAGAATAAATATGACAAAATACTTGAATAGTGAAAATCCACTTCCATTGAAATGCATTGGGAATTTTTTATTTTTTTTGCAAACCCAATAAATTCTTCCAAAAACGCTAATGACCATTCAAAATATTTGCTTTCCACTAAACTTTATGTGATATATATATTTGTATAAGTTGTTGTCCTGTCTGTGTTTAATGAAGTTAAATGGGGGGTAAATCTAAAACAAAATATATTTAAAAAATTCTCTCCATTTTATGTATCAACCAATATTATACTGTATTTTACATGATTATTATTTTCTTTATTTGTCATTTTTACAATGGATGCACAGCACAAGAGTAAGGTTTAAATCAGTGCTTCTCAAATTGACGTACGCGAGATTTTTAAATATAATTTAAAATGTGTCATATATGTATATGTAAATATTTCAGAATGATATCATTTCATATTCAATTTCAATGTCCTCAAAAGCGCAAGTCCCCCATAACAGAATGGTTCGACCCAACTCGTCATTTGCCACCTAGAATCATCTGTCAATCAATTTAAAACTCGGTTATTTCTTTTTGAGAACAAAGCTTTACTTTGATCCCAAAAGATGACACTTTATGTTGATAATAATTTGTATGTGCACAAATCGTTATGTATTCATTTATTTTACTTATATATATTTTTTCCAAATAGTTCAAGAGACCACATAAATACAAATAGAGTTCCAAAGTTTAATAAATGAGACAATGATGGCACAGCACTTTTTTTAATTTGTTGTTGTTGTTGTTTTTTTCCCAATCAGAAATGCTTTGAGGTGGTTAGGGGATTCTTAGCTAAAAAAAATAAAATCAATTCACAGGGTTGACAATCACTTTTTTAAATAATGAAATCGTTTCAAGAGTGGTTAAAGAGCGTTACTTGTAAGTTGTGTAAAAGCAGACGAAGCTCATCTTTTGAAGAGATTTAATGGTGTCATATAAATATCCAGTACAAAATGTCACGTTGTACAAAGCAGAATGGCGGCGCGGGCCCGCCAGGCTACGGCGAGCCCTGCCGACGCCTTTTTCTACGCTCACAGAGACTCCACCACGTTTGTCACCAACGGCCCAACGGCGTCTACACATCGACAAGCACACGTCTACTGGATGGCGCCACCACGTTTGCGTCGGGGGGGGAGAAAACCAAAACCAAAACCAAAACCAAAACCAGGGCGTGCTCAACACTCCACGTCAAAAACGATGACTTCAGTGTCGGAACGCACGTGTTTGTTTCCTTCTTCCATCATCCGGCTGGATCCGAACGTCTCTTTAAGGCTGTCCCTTTTTATTTTTATTGTTTTGCTGCTGTCGAGCCAAGGATGCTTTTTGAGTTCGTCGTTAGCTGTCGACATCAAAGGTTAAAATCCCGCATTTGTGAAAAAAGTGAGTGAGCCGTTCCATCAAGTCCGTCTGGTGTCTTAACCGCCCCAAAAAACAAACATCTACAAGCGCCGTCGTCGGTCTTCGTCGCATCCCCGTGGACGGTTTTCAAGAAAGATCCGATGGAATCCACACGAGCAAACACGTCTGCGGAGATTCGCAGTCGTCCAAGCCGTAAAAGTTGGATGGAGGCGACGTCTTGGTTCGTTCACACAGAAGGACTTGAATTGCTGGAGCCGTGTCCTGTGGTCTGATGAGACCAAGTTAAACTGCACATGGTGTCAACTTAGCTTGCAAGCGTGTGTTTGGTTTTCATTTTTGTTTTTAAAGCATTTATTTCATTCACATTTTTTCCCCACGATTTTAGTACGAGATATTTCACTAGTTTTCGTGAACTATCATAACCTTGATTTAGAAATCCAAATATTTTTTTAGCGAGTACGTGGTTTGAAGGGATTGTCAAAATGAGTGCGTTAATTTCAAGTTCCTTTAACACAACTTATTTTTTTAACGCCCGATTAATTAATTAATAATGAGAAAAATGACCAACACAAATCAATATTTTTTTTACAGTACATCTTTTGAATTCGAACTCAATTTTATGAATTATTCTGAAATTACTGTATTAATGACTAAAAGATGCGACCATTAGTTTAACATTTTTGTCCCCACTTTTATGTTAACAAGAGTATGAAAATATGTTATTTGTACATTTTATTGTACATTTAAAACAGATATAAAATGTGTTATTCATCGTGAGTTAACTATTGAAGTCACGCCATTAATTCCGACGAAACATTTTAATGGCCTGACACCCCGAGTTGAAACATTTTGGAGAACCAACAAGAGTCCAGTTGCCTCCATCCAACACGGACGCAAAAAAAAGTCAATTTTCCTGCTCAAGTTTCCAAAAAGAGACCAGCTTGGATTTCATATTCAGTGACATCACCATCGAGGAGGAAACATTCGCCGGCTTCGCTCGCCCGCTACGCGTGACAACCGCACCTCCCCAAGGCTAGGGGGCGCTGTGAGATGACGAAGATGAAGGAAGTGGCTGTACAGTGTATTGTATCATGTAACGTACACAAGCAGAAGATCACAATATATGCAGCAGGAGTTTGTGGCAGAAACACCGACAAGTACGCCACCGCTCAGCGTCCGTCGCCAAAACGAAGAAAAACATCGGTAGATAGACGTGGGCGTGGCCTACGCCCGATATCCTAACACTGGGGTGTCCAAACTTTGTCTTCCGGGGGCCGCGTGCGGAAAAATGGATGAATTCCGGGACCACCTTGACATTCTTTTTGTTAAAAACTAAAATAATTAAATAGGTAATGGACGGCTTTTTTTTTTTTTTTTTAATATCGCGCTTTAACGACACACATATTCATACGCCAGTGCTGCCATCTTGGTCCACTGGGAGCAAATTCAACTTCAGTGTGGCTTACACATGGTCACAAGGGCTGAGGATCGAACCCACAACCTTCCTGTTGGGGAACGACCACTGAGCCATTCCATGCCCAATCAGACAAAAAATATATTTTGTGTCATGTCACAGATTTCTGCTAAAGGCAAAATTTTCAGGATTTTTTTTTTGTGTGTGAATTGCGCTAGAAAAGATGGACGAGACTCGCTCACATCTTCACATTCAGAAGCAAAACAAGCTTTGAAGTGAGATTCTTTCAAGCTGCGTTTACGAGAGGATCATTAATGTTTACAAATCCAACCTTGACCTTCGGATGACCTTCATTTACGGAGGCTTTGTGAAGAGAAATGTCGTTACTGTTGACATTGTAAATGATGACATTACAACTGATCACCAAGTTTGCGTAAATGCAAAATGTCTGCCGATCCGATCCAGCCGATCACTTCTGCGTATAGTCTAGTTGCAACTCGTGTCCTTTTTCGACACCCACACTGTTGCCCCGCCCCCTTTTGCTTGAATTGCAATTAAAAAGTGGACTGGGCAGTAAATGGCCCAAGGGTCAAAGTTCAGATCAAAATGGTGTTATTTTTTGTTTGGGAAATAGCGATGTGAGCCGTATTTTATTTTTATTTGTATTTTTTTGAGAGGGGGCAGTATTTGCCACTACAAAATGGCCGACTGGTGGCAAGCGGCCCCCGGCCTTCAGTTTGGACACCCCTGCCCTAACACTGGACGGGACACACGAGGCCGACGTCGTCTCAAAAGGGTTCGTGCGCAAGTCCTGCCGTCCCGCACGCGGCGAGACGCCGTTAAGAATCCCCGTCGCTGTCCTCGGCCCCGTACATGTCGGCCAGTTTCTTAAAGCGCGGCCCCCACTCGCTCAGGTAGTTGTAGTCCTGCTCGCCCTCGGTGGTGGCCGACTCCAGCGAGCTGAGCGACTCGGCCACCGAGCCGCTGCCCTCGTAGGCGTACGTGGCCAACGAGTCGTAAGGCGGCGCCGTGGGGTCCACGTCGTTGTCCTGGATCTTCTGGTTGATGAAGTCCCGCACGTCCCCTTTGTTGTCCCTGGCCGAGGCGGGCGCGGGCTGGCGGGCCGGCGGGTAGTAGGCCTCGGGCACGATGTCCCGCCTCTGCTTGCCGTCCTCGATGGCCTCGGGGTTGCGCAGCGTGCCGATGTCGAAGGCCTGCGTGTCCTCCTCGCCGCCGCCCTCGTCGTTGTAGCTGACCACGTTGTCCCGCACGTCCTCCTTGGAGATGATCAGAGGCTCCTTCTTGCGTTGCCTTCTCAAAGCGGCGAACAGAACCACGATCACTGCGGGCGCAACACAACAAAGTCAGAGCGGCTCCCGGTTCCCGAGGGGGCGAGCGTCCACTGATGTTTTCGGACTTTGTGCGGCGAACAATGGCGTGAGTGCAACGGGCGGGACAAGGCGGGATGCGTTATGGATTTGTCCGACTGCCGCTGCTTAACATCGCGTTTGAACAAAACGCTCCTCTGAAGAGTGCAACTCAAACACGCAACCTCTTGCTTCTGCCCGGCGACTGCACACAATATCAATATTTATCATGTTTTGCTTTTATTTAATTTCTTTTACAAGCTCCGTTCCGTTCCGTCTTCAATTCCGCTTATCCGGGGTCGGGTCGCGGGGGCAGCAGCTTTAGCAGGGAAGCCCAGACTTCCCTCTCCCTAGCCACTTCAGCCAGCTCCTCCGACGGGATCCCGAGGCGTTCCCAAGCCAGCCTTGAGACGTAGTCTCTCCAGCGTGTCCTGGGTCGTCCCCGGGGCCTCCTGCTGGTAGGACATGCCCGGAACACCTCCCCAGGGAGGCGCCCGGGAGGCATCCGAACCAGATGCCCCAGCCACCTCAACTGCTTCCTCTCAACGTGGAGGAGTAGCGGCTCGACGCTGAGTCCCTCCCGAATGACCGAGCTTCTCACCCGTTCTCTAAGGGAGAGCCCGGCTACCCTGCGGAGGAAACTCATTTCGGCCGCTTGTATCCGGGATCTCGTTCTTTCGGTCACGACCCGCAGCACCTTTTAGAAGCTGCTGCTCTGAAATCCAGACCAGCGGGCAAGACATAAAGTACTCAACCTCACTTCTTCCGTAATGTATTTTCGATAGAGATAGACTCCGTCGACAGTTACCGACGTACCGCTGCCGCTTTCATTTTTTTTTTTTATAGATACTATTTTACAAACCGGAGTTTGCCGAATACTCACTGAGCAGGATCATGACACAAAGCAAGATGGCCACCAGCGCCCCGGTGCTGAGCCCGGCACTGGCCGTCAGCGCCTCGGCGTTGCACAGCTTCATGTTGCCTTCGCGGTCGCACGTGCACACGCGCACGGTCAGCGTGCCGGTGCTGCTCCGCACGGGGTCGCCGCCGTCCGAGATCACCACCGGCACGCGGTGGACGCTCTTCAGCAGGTTGCTGTAGCCGTTCCTGCGCGTCACGATCCACGCCGTGTTGTCTGCAAAAGACGGCGAGCGTCCGTCGCCACCGGCTCGCTTGGGGAAATACGGCGCGACGGACGGCGGGCTACCTTTGTTGTCGCGGACGGAGAAGTTGGCCTTGCCGCTGGCCTCCTGGGCCAGGCTGAAGAAGAAGCGATGTCCTCCCGCCGGCTCGTCTGGATCTGTGGCGCTCACCGTCTGGATTCTCTGCAAGCACAAACAACACGGCTAAGAAGAAGACCAAAACAAGAGTAAGACCCACGAAAGCGCAAAATATACTCAACAAAAGTATAAACAAGGGGTGTCGGCGATTCACATTTTTTTATCCTAACTTCAATTTATATTATTTATATATTATATCTGTTCTAAATGTACAATACAAGTATTTTTAGTTCTTTTTAACATACGTGTGTGTGTGTGTGGGGGGGGGGGGGGGGGGGGGGTTATAGTCATGCAGTAATTTCATAAATCGGAAAATGTTAAAATTAAAAAGATGTATTGTAAAACACGAGTGATATTGTTTTGTGTTGAGGTCATTTTTCTGCCACTAGATGGCATAATTGCATTTTTAAGATATTGGTGGCAGTTCAGTGCATTTTTCTTTTCATCTTCAACATGAAGTAACTTGTGAAATTCTCCACAAATTGTAAAATACAACTTGACCCCAGTCTCCACAAATATATGCATTATTATTATGACTGCTCAATTTTGACGTGGACGCGTCTGCTGCGTTGCGACTGGAATTCCCGCATTACAGGCTTTCCAAGTTGTGCATAAAAACTAAAAAAAAAGTGGCGTTAAAGGAACTTTAAATTAACTCAAAATTAATAAACTAATTTTGACACCCCTAGTATAAATGCAACACTTTTGTTTTCGCTCCCATTTTTATGAGATGAACTCAAATATGTAAAACATACACAATATTACCATTTCTTTTAAATATTTATTTTTATTGAACCTTTATTTAGAAATGTTTGAGAACCAATTCTCATTTCCAAACATGACCTGGATTTCTCTCAAATATTGTTCACAAACCAGTCAAAGTCTGTGATAGTAAGCGCCTCTACTTTGCTTTTTACTATCGGCAGTCTAAGGCACACCTGTGCACTAATCATGGTGTCTAATCAGCACCACCTGTGAGGTGGGATGGGTTATCTCGGCAAAGGAGAAGTGCTCACTATCACAGACTGTGAAGAATATTTGAGAGAAATCCAGGTCATGTTTGGAAATCAGAATTGGTTCTCAAACATTTTTAAATAAAGGTTTAGTACAAATAAATATAATTGATGTTTTTATGTATGTGGAAGAAGTTTGACATCTTTGAGTTCACCTCATAAAAAAAAATGGGAACAAAAACAAAAGTGTTGCGTTCATATTTTTGTTGAGTATATAAAGATAAAAGCCTCGAGGTGTTCCTCAAGGGTCAACTTTGGGTCCACTTGTTTTTACTTCCACGTCAACGCTTTGGCGCTACACCGTCACTCTGTGATTTCAAACTCCAAACCTCCAAAAGGACGTGTATGCGTAACCACGGCGAGGGTGGCGTACACGCCCACCTGATTAGCTTTGGCGTTCTCGCACACGAACGTCTCGTAGTTGGTGGCGAAGGTGGGCGCGTTGTCGTTGATGTCCAGCACTCTGACGTGGACGGACACGCGGCTCATCTGGTGAAGGTTGTCTGGGAAATGCGCACACACGCACACACAAATAATTTCATTAGCGCTTGATTGGAGGACGTTGCTACGGTAACCAGTGACTGCCGTTTATATCTTATTGTAATTAGGGATATTTGATACCACTTTTTTTGTTCCATGCGAATATCAGTATTCCATGCATCCGTTTACTTCTGCTTATCCGTCAGGTCGCCTCTAATACTTTTGATTTATCAAATTTCATTGTACAGTTACAAAAAAAAAATTGAGCAAAGACTTGATGATGATTCCCTGATTGTCAAACGGCCACGGTATATGGGGACCAAAACTGTCAAAATTGAAAATATATAAATGACTACATAAATGAAAATAAAAACGGATATGAAAAATATATTTCAAAAATGTTATACAAATAAAATAGAAATAAAAACAACAAATAATATAATGTGAATAAAAGAAAAAGAAGACTAAATACAATAAAAAACGAGATTCAAAAATATTAATACATATAAAAATTATTGTTTAAAATATGTTAAATTAATACATTTATTTAAAAAATGTTTCAATGTAAATATTTATTTTTGTATTTATTTCGACATTTATTTTTATGTACTTATTTTTTTAATCTTGTTTATTTTATTTGTTATTTTTACTTTTATGTATTTATTCATGTTATATTTTTTGCTGTTTTTATTTCCATTTATTTTATTATAACATTATATATATATATATATATATATATATATATATATATATATATATATATATATATATATATATTTATTTTTTATATCAGTTTTTTATTTCACTTGTATTCATTGGAAGTTTTGGCCCTCCATAGCAGTTTAGCGTCTGCCGCAGTGTCGTGCTTACTTGATGTCAAATTCTAATTTTTTTGCCTTAAGTATTGATTGCTGGTATTGGCAGCCTCCACAAGTACTCGGTCTCGTAAAATGAGACCTGGCGAATGCCCGCGTTGACTCACTGAACTCTGAGGCGACCACGGAGATGTTGTGCCAGGCGTTCTCCTCGCGGTCCAGTTCTCGCAGGAGGAACACGGAGCCGTTGACGGCGTGCACGTCGAACACGCGGTCCATGTCGGTGCGTCGGTCGATGGAGTACCTGCGGACACAAAATGTCTTTTAAAAGTAACCAAGACGTTTGAGCGCTTGTCGTCATCGGGCTCGAGGGTGGACCCCGAGTCTGCTTTGCTAATTACTGCCAGAGACTCAAACCCTGAACCTTAGATCTGTGAGGCGGACGTACAAACAACTCCTCCACCTGACGTTTTGTTAAAAAAAAAAAGTCACATTTTTTCCATATTCCATTTGCTTTTCAATGTGATTCAAAAAAAAAGTCCCCCAGAGACTTTGTTTGCGTGGAGTCATCGTTGAAAGGAGAGGCCATGTTTGCTGAGCGGCCGCAAATTGCTTTTTACAAGTCCAAGTGGAGCCGCGCAAAAGACTTCATCAACACTTTGCCGCCACCGCCGCTTAAATGCTTGCAAATTCAAAACAGGACGCTTCGATTACCGCGCGGGTGCGCACACGCACACACGCGCGCACACACACACACACACACACACACACACACCAACAGTCATGCAGTCCACTTCAATCTTTTAAATTTAAGGAAGAAAAACATGCCTTGCACAAAACTTCAAATTACAGTTAAGTAAAAGCACCAAATGATGAATTATTTTCATTTAGCCTATTAGTCGCATTTCTGAGCTAAAATATATATATATATATATATATAAATATCTCCATGCTCTAACAAATCTTTGATAATATGAGAGGTGCAAAGGCAAAAATGACATTTTCAAAGTTGGGAACGAGCGCATCTTTGTTATCCTCATGCTACATATAAGGCCCCCCCCCCCTTTTTTTTTTTTCCATTTCCCCTGCCTTCTTCCTCCAGCTTCTACCTCCCCCTCTGGGTGTTGCAGCCCCCCACTGACACCCCTCCCCTCACTGACACCCCCCCCCCCCCTTAAATGCCACGGGCCAGCTAGCCTGCTGATGATGGCCGATAAAAGAGAATCATATCATATTTGACACCTGCAATAAAGTGGCAGAACTTCAACCTTGAGAGGCAACTCCCTCAGCGCGTCATAAAAAATACGAAGCCGAGGTGAAGACCGCCAAGTGGAGAGCCCCCCCCCCCCCTTCAACCTCTATTCTCCCCACCCTCCACTATTTCCAGAAAAAGTCAAGTCCAAGTTCGACCCATCCTTCTGAAGCTCCTCCCCCTTTATTTGGGAATATTTGCCATTTGAATCACTTCCTGATTGATTGAATTGTTATTGAATTATTTGATGGAAGTTCTCTTTGAGGCCTTATCGTCACACTTTTAAATGATGCAAAGAAACATGCACGCAGCCATCTTGCACTCATTTTGCGCGTCTTCTGGAAGTTTACGCAAACAAACCAAATATTGCAGTACCGCCATGTAACCGTGGGGGGCAGTGTTGAGATCAGATTTACAGAAACGGGGAAAAAATGTCTTCAACTCGAAAAGTGAAGGTTCCACCTCGAAGAAGTTGCTCGCGAATACTTGCACCAACGTCTTATTTATGCCATCTAGTGGCAGAAAAATGATCTCAACACACATCATATTAAGTATTATAAAATTATTATTATTTTTATTTTTTATTTTTTTCTATAAAGAGTATTATAAAATTATTGTCTCAATGACTAAACAATGTAGCCATATTTCTATGTAAAAAAAAAAAATCCCCACTTTTATGTTAAGATTATGGAAACGTTTTTATTGTATAGGAAAGATATAAAATATGCGATTAATCATGAGTTAACTCTGGAAGTCATGCGATTAATTTACGATTACAAATCGTAACGGCCTGACACCTTGTGACATATTTATTCGTGGAATGCGAGCTTTTACCTGACGGGACTGCGCTTGACGTCCGGGTCGGAGGCGCTGACGGATCCGATGACGGCGTTGGGGGCGGCGTCCTCGCGCACCTCCATGACGTATTTTGCGCGCTCGAAGACGGGCGGCTCGTCCACGTCCTCCACCGTCACCCTGACGGACGCTTCGTCGCGAAAGGGCCCCATGGAGAAGAAGCGAGGGTTGGCGTGGACGTTCTCCACCTGAACGCGCAGGTTGAACTGCCGCTTGCGCTCGAAATCCAGCGGCTGCCAAAAAACGAGCGCCGCGTCAGCGTGCTTTTCGCAGGAAAACAACATTTCTATATTCTAATTATAGGAACTGACCAATGATTTAGTCAAATAAGTTAAACAAGCTAAAATGGTTTCTGTGAAGTCGTATTTTTATTATTTACAATTATTTAATGAGGAAACTATCCAATGAGTAAGCACACTTTAATGAATTAAAAAAGATAAGAAAGCAAAAAAGGGAAACATTGTCCAATGCAATAAATAAAAGTTAATTTAATTAAAAAAAAAAAAATCATTTCAAGGTTTATTTAAAATGAATGTCATTGCAATTAAATTGATTTAAAATTGCTTATTTAAGCAAAACTAATTTTGCACGTTGACTGAGATTAATGAATACAAATGTTTTATTTTAAGCTACTGAATGAATGCGTCAAATATCTCTTAATACCTTAAATACTCGGTTGGCCCAATTCAAGAAGTCGGTGAGCCAAACGTGACCCGCAGGCCTTTCTTTTCCTACCCTAGTTTGACCTCTTTCCCCCAAAAGGAAAAATGATTATTATTATGATTAGTTTTTCTTCCAAATGCATCCAACAAACGGATGTAAACACAAGCGCCCTGGCGGAGGTAACCGCGGGCGCTCCTGGCTTTGCCTTTATTTGGCATCTTTTGAGGCCCAGATGGGACTTACTCCCTCTTGACGAGCTCGTTTAATTAGCGGCTTGAGCGCTCGCTCTGCCCACATTGCCGCCGCCATGGCAACAGAGGCCAATTCTGACACGCCAAACAAACGGGCCGACAGCTCGCATGTACACAATCCGATGTTGGTCAATAATTCCGAGAGGGGGGGGGGGGGGTGTTGTGATTGGACTGACCTTCCTGAGCACGATGACGCCGTCCTGCGTGCTGCGATTGGTTGCGATGTCGAACATGCCGGGCCCGTCGCTCCCCAGGATCCTGTAGTCCATCTCGGCGTTCTCGCCGATGTCGTTGTCCACGGCGCGGATCGCGCCCACCGGCGAGCCCAGCGCCGTCGACTCGGGCACTTTGAGCTCGTAGAGGGCTGAAGGAAAACAAAACGTTGATGTTCCGTGGATCGTTTGGGAGGAATTGCTGACAGAGATGGATGCTTTATTATTATTATTATTACTACACTCCAAAAACAGTAACCCAAATTGGGTCAAAAATGGAAAGTTGGGTCAAATTAAATGAGTTAGCCCACAAAACAACCCTAAAATTGGATGTTGTGTGGGTTATTCATTTGACTCAACGTAACCCTAACCCTGGGTTAGTTGAAGAACCCAAATGAATTAGGTCAAAAATGAACCGACCCAACTTTGAGTTTTTTAGCCCAAATGTTAGGTCCAATTAAATAAATAACTCCAACATCAACCCACTTGTTGGGCTGTTTTGCGGGTTATTCATTTAAACTTGGAATGATATGTTGATTATTCATTTGACCCAACTTTTTGGCTTAATTAAATAACTCAAAAAAGTTGGGTCAATTTGGGTTCATTTTGACCCAACTGTTTTTAGCGTTTATTATTATTATTATTAATACTATCCAAATATTGATAAATGAAGAAAAAAAATAGTCTCCAGTCAAAAGGTGCTTTTGTGATGGGATGTGGTGCTGGACACGAGGTCGTATCTACGTCAAGATTTGAATCCAGAACTCATGAATGTGAGGCGGACTTGCAAACCACTACGCCACCGTGCCGACCGATGTTTTTCCTAACAGAGACAAAAGAAGATGTTCCATGAGGGCAATTTGCTGGTGACAATGCCGTTTGTGTCCGCTCTCTGGATCTTCATCATCATCATCTTCACGCGCGCGACCAATCGCGAGCGACATCCCGGCCAGCCTCGTCGGGCATGAAGGTCGATCTTTCGCGGGCAATCAATTTTGTTAACGCGCGGATGAATTCTTCTTTTATTTGGGCTTTTACCGGCAGGAAGCGTTTGTGCTCCAAACGATGGCCGCCTGTCAGCCGGCGTAAACAAACGCCGGCGCCGCCGCCATAAAACACAGCCAGTGTTTTCCACTCTGAGCAACATCAAGCATGACTCTTTTTATGATGTCATCATGAGTGAAGAGTTAACACAATTTTCTATCAAATAGTCAAATAAAATAAAAGCGCCTTGAGGCGACGCTTAAAAAGTCTTTTTGTGATTTTTCTTGCGACTCACTTTTGGTGAAGCGCGGCGGGTTGTCGTTGACGTCGGCGAGGGTGATGCTGACCGTGGTGGTCCCCGAGAGGCCCCCCATCTGTCCGGCCATGTCCTTAGCCTGGATCACCACTTGGTACTTCTCCTTCACCTCCCGGTCCATGCCCGGCAGTGCCGTCTTGATCACGCCTACCGCAACCAAAAACAAAATTATTCACAGCAAATGCAAGTCCTTTATAGTAAATTGTTTATTTTTTATTTGAGATAACGGACAAAAGACGTGCGAGTATGTTCTGTTTTTCACAATACATGCGCAGCTAAGCCATGTCTGCCATCTAGTGGCGAATGGTGATATTACAACTTCGAACGACATTGGAATCATATTTGTCGTTTGGAACCTGTGAATATTCGCAGATGTATTTTCGTTATTTATTTCTATTTATTTATTTTTCCCCGGATTTTTTTCCCCATTTAACTTCAGCTTTCCGAGGAAAATGCACATGACTATTTAGCAGTGTAAAAAAAATAAAAAATCTCCCAAAAACCTTTTTATTTAAAAAAAAAAAAAGATCTTTGAAAATTAATCGTGGAGTGAATTTCTTAGTTTTCTATTTTTAATACATTGAATAAAAAAAATTCAAAAATAATAATAATAATTCAGATTAATTGTAATTGGGTGTAGTGTTTAAAATTTAGAAGAAAAAAATGAATGTAATCGCTTATGGAATAAATACAAATTATTTTAATTTTGTTTGCGTAACAAACAGAACAAAACAAAAAAAAGAGGATTCATTTTTAAACAAAATAAATAAATAAAAAATTCAAAATGCTCGATAAAATTCGTGAATACTGTATGATTTCTGTGATTTATTTTTATGTTCAAGCCAATCCGGCAGCCCGAATAGTTACGATGACAACAACAATAATAATAATAACAATAAAGTGTATATGGAGTGAGCTGTTGTGCTGCGGCCCCCGCCGTGTAATTGGCGGCGGCTTTTTAAAGCGTCATCGTAAAAATAATGAACTTCCTCGCCGGCGCATCAAACATCCCAGCGCGCACCTCAAAATAGTCGCCGGGAATTAACGACGTTTCAGCCGGGAGATTTATGCGCCGCGTAATGAAGTCGGCGAGACGCCGTTAGCGCCCTTTAATTCAGGGGTCGTCGCCGAGTGATCGATGCGCCTCGTTATGCGGATCGTTTGCACAAATTAAGATTTCTGATCGTTAATTACTTTTTATTGTCATGCATTTATTCAAAGAAGCGGAAAAAAAAAAAGCCGCTGAGTCGTCGTGAGCTCAACGTGTGAAACAGAAAGTGAAGGAGCTCGCGAACGTTCTTGTCATCAACTCGTTTGTGTGCGTGAGAATCCACCGACCGCTTTCGGGGTCCACCGAGAAGTAGGGCTGCCCCTCCAAGATGCTGTAGACCACCCTGGCGCTGTTCCCGTAGGTGGCGTCGTCAGCGTCCAGCGCCGTCACCTGGATGACGGGAGTGCCTGCCGGGTTGCACCAAAACGCCATTCAGCGCGCGGCAGCCATTTTGTTTTACAAGTGCAATGCCGCCATCGCATTTCACGTCACCATTTTCTGCCCTCTGATTGGCTCGTCAGAGCAAAACTGTTTGGCGAGCAAAACATCGGCATACATATTTCGGAAATCTCTGCTTTTTAGATCATTATTGAGTCTATGTGCTCTTATATGAGTTTTTTTTTTTTTTTTTTTTTTTCTATGATTGTGTTGCAAGAAAGTTGCCGCTGAAGGCCCCGGGTACCAAATGCTTGCTAGCCTAAGTGCTAACTCCCACGCGGCGCCGCCGCGTCGCCTCATTACGCACGGCACCAAATCAATTGAGGGGAAACATTTAATGGGCGACAAATCCAAAAATAGAAGCCGCCATCTTGGCTCATTTGGCGAAAGTGCAAGCTTCCATCCATCACGCCCAGATGCTAATATGCTAACATGCTAATGAAGCGCTTGTGTTGACATCACACCTTGGCTCGCTGCCGCGGGAACCAGCAAGCGACACCTTCAATAGGGGCTCAATTGTTCATTTTGATCATCAAATTATTGAATAAAGATTCATAAATATGCTTTTATTTTGTTTACTATTATTAAACTAATTATTGAAGAAAATTATTAAATGTTATATATTTATGTTAAATTGTTTATAATCATGCTTTTGATGACTTACAAGACATTAACATTAATGTTAAAAGTATAAATCTGTTTTCATTTGAATAATATTTTTATATTGTTGACTCTAGTCCTAAAACAAGTAATTAAATAGTCCCTTATCACTTTGTAGAGATTTTTATACGGTGGACTTTATAGCTGACTACTCTTTACCTTCGTCACTATGACGTTTTTTTTTTTTTAATAATTGTGGACAATTACAACACTAAAACGATTAATCGAATACTCCCTAACCAATTTGTAGGGATTTTTATCTTTGTTAGGGATTTTCATCTCGTGAGTAATCTTCTCACCGATGTCGGCCATCTCGGGCACCCTGGCGACGTAAGGATCTTTGGTGAAGCGCGGCTCGTTGTCGTTGATGTCGTGGATCTTGATGATGAAGTCGGACTCGCCCTCCAGCGCCTCGTTGGTGAAGCGGTTGACGGCCTTGGCGTGCAGCATGTAGTAGGCCTTCTCCTCGCGGTCCAAACGTTTGGTGGCGTGGATGTCGCCCGACTTTTCATCAATCTTGAAGAGCGTGCCCGCGCCGTCGCCCGTCAGCACGTAGCGCACGCTGCCGTCCTCGCGGTCCGAATCCGAGTGGAGCTGAGGGCAAGACCGGAAAGACCTTCATTACAAACCCTAGCTTTGCTTTCAAACTCGAATTTCAAACCCTACCGTCATTTGAGACCCGAGTCTCATTTTCCGCAGCAGGTTGAAACGAGCGTGCTTGAAAAAGTACGTGTTGGCACGTATATATACACGTGTATTTATATATATATATAAATACGTGTATTTATATATATATATATATATATATATATACACGTGTATTTATATATATATATACACGTGTATTTATATATATATATAAATACGTGTATTTATATATATATATATAAATATATACGTGTATTTATATATATATATACGTGTATTTATATATATATATACACGTATGTATATATATATGTATATATAAATACACGTGTGTATATATATATATATATATACGTGTATTTATATATATATATACGTGTATTTATATATATATATACACGTATATATATATATATATATATATATATACACGTATATATACGTGTATATATATATATACGTGTATATATATATATATACGTGTATATATATATATATACACGTATATATACGTGTATATATATATTATATTAGAGTATATGTGTATTTCTATTTCTATTTCTATTTATACAGTGCATCTATCATCTATCAGACATGTGCAAGTAAACCAGTAGCCATCTTTGTTTGGGAAGTGAATCCGCCGGGAGCGCAGCAAATGTTAGCAACCGATCGATGCGTGCCCGGCCGTGAAGATGGCACTAGAAAGGAGCCGGGGGGGTGGGGTTGGGTGGTCGAGCGGGTGGGTGGGGGATGGGGGGGGGGGGGGCGCTGAGGGCAATTAGCCAGTTAGCCTCGCGGGCCTCGTGTCCTGGCCTGTGGAGGACTGGCGGCCCTGGAGTGGCCAGATGGTCGCTTGGTTCACAAACGGAGAGAACCGTGTGCGCTGAGGTGGAAAGAAAATGAACACTTGAAGGTGCAATTGGCTTGATTTGATTTTTTTTTTCCTTCGAAATGGTGGACTTCCTCTTGTTTGTTCCATTGCTGTGTGTGGAAATGTTCTCCATTTGAAACAGGAAATGTCAATGCATGAAATCGGGTCTTATTTTCTTAACGGTGAAAAAACAAGTAAGAAAACATATTTTGTTTTTATTATAGTTATGTTTTCAACAACAAAGGAAATCATATTTGTAAGAAAAGGTTGTTGAGGTAAACCTGTACTGATCTTTCATTTAAAAAAAAAAAAAAGGGGGGGCAGCAAATATTCAAACAATATTTTTCATAATTTTTTAAATTAAAATTTCTTTTAGATATTAAAAAACAAAAAACGTTCAAAATATTTTTTACGGTCGACGTGGATATTATTATTATTAACTCATTCTCTGCCATCAAAATTCATTTCAACTAGTTTTATTAGTTTAACATTTTTTTCCATTTTTGTTAGCAAGAGATAAAAACCTAGAATTAGTTTTTGTATTAGAACAGATATAAAATTTGTGATTAATCGTGAGTTAACTAGTGTTGCGATTAATTACGATTACAAATTTTAATTGCCTAATGCCCCTAATTTTTAATAACCTTTTCTGAAAAAAATTAATTTATTTTTAATAATGTTTTTTTTTTAAATACTTCTTTTGTAAAAATTAGGGGGCATTGGGCGATCACAATTTGAAAAGGTAATTAATCGCATGACTTCACTCGTTAACTCACGATTAATCACAAATTGTGTATCTGTTCTAATACAAAAAAAATAATTCTAGGTTTTTTATGCTTTCGTTAACAAAAGTGGGAACAAATGTTAAATTAGAAATAGTTCAAATTAATTGTTGACGTCTATAGCCGTCAATGGCAGTGAATGAGTTAATATTAAAAAAATTGGGTGGGTGGGAGAAGTCATTTATTAATAATTTTTTTTATTAAAGGAAAATAATCCTTTAAACAAAGAAAAAGGAGGAAAATGTGTGATTTCCTAAATCTTTTGACGCGGCTCGCTCGCCTGTTCACTTGCTGGCCGGCGTCGCATAACGAGTGCTTTGATGACGGCGGGTTCGAGATCACCTCAAATAAGCACGCGTTATGATGTTCATTATGATATTAATATCACGTGGGCTCGTGGGGGTCGTGAATCCTCATCTTCGTCGTGTCTCCTTGCGCTGCAAAGGAGATGAGCGTTATTAAAAGTGAGCGCCCCCCGTGTCCCCCGTTGACTCCCCCCTCTCCACTCACCCCTCCTCCCAGCACACAATATTATTGTCTGATGATGATGTTATATTTATATTATATAAATATATAATCGGGGGGTGGAGCAAATATAGTGCAGCATATTTTTTGTTTGGTGCCAAGACAAGCAGCTGGTACTCCGTCACCGTACTGCGCTGGTTTCGGGCCGACATTGACGTCTTTGCTGCAGCCGCTGAGTCACGCAACGCTCACGAGCTTATGGGGTAAATGCCACGGACTTCCGACACCCGGGTTCCATACATCGGCGTCGTTTCCGGCCACTGATGGACGCGTTCCAACACTCGCGCCCCCAACCGCGCAGGGCGTCTCTGAAACTCTGAAATGCTTCTGGCAACTGAGACGGACACACGACACACTCGCACCCGTGGTCGGAAAACGCGCAACGGAGGGGCACAAAGGCGAAAGCGCGAGAACCGGGACGCGGCCCACATGTCGCAAACAGGAAAGGAAAGCAAAGCTGTGTGAAAACCAGGAAGTCAGAAGTCCCGCCTCCTCCGTGGCATATACCCAATTTAAGACTCCGCCCACTGATGGCAACTTAGCATTTTTGTAACAAAAATGAGTGGTGTTAAGGGAACTTTAAATGAACTCAAAATTATCATTTTGACAGCCCTAATAAAAATATTTGCAAATTTTTTAATTTTTTTGTCACTATCGCAAAAAATAGAACATCGACAATGATGCTATTAAGTTTAGTTCTGGATCAATTCAAACATGCCCTGAAAATGACTTGGCAACGCTGGGCCCCCCCCCCCCTAAACCTGAGCACCAGCCCGTCCGCCCGCCCGATTCGCTCGCTCACGCAGGCAACATGGCGAGGTCTGCCCAGCCGGCCCGCGAGCAGTGGGGGCCTAACAGGGGTTGTAAATACTTGATGAGATATGATGTGCAGCACAAACACTGGCACGCCACCACAGGCCATTAAGCGCGTGCGTGCGTGCGCGCGTGCGTGACGCAGGCAGACGCACGCGTGCCCTTTGGTGGAGCGGCCCCGTAATGAAAGAAACAAACATTCTCTTCCCCCGGTGACAGGAAGGCGAGGCCCTGCGAGGCCCAGCGAAACCCGCGTGCGGCTCGCCTGCTAATGAGAAGCTGCGGGCGGGAACGCGACGCCGTCGGCTGACGTGGGAAGATGAGTGCCCCCCCATGCGCACCAATCCCACAGACCACCCCCAAAACAAGACGCTGACACAGGCAGATTAGCAAGAAAAAACTCGGAAACGTATGAGAAATACTCGCAGTTTATTAACTCATTCACTGCCATTGACGGCTTTAGACGTCAAAAAGGATCAATAACTATTTCTATTAGTTTCACATTTTTTTTCCACTCTTGTTAACAAGAGTGTGAAAACCTAGAAAAAAAATGGATTGTACATTTAGAACAGATATAAAATTTGTGATTAATCTTGAGTTTAAATAATGAAGTAATTCAAGGCGTCAGACGATTAAATGTTTTAATTGTAATTAAACGCATGACTTCAATAGTTAGCTCATCACATTTTATATCTGTTCTAAATGTACAATACATTTGTTTTCCAGGTTTTCATAATCTTGTTAACAAATGTGGATTTTTTTTTTGAAACTAATCGAAATAATTATACCTGGCCCACAAATAATTTCATACAATTATTTTTAATGACAAACTGTCAAAAAAAATGTTTTGGGAAAAAGTAATTTTGTTTTTATTAAAAACAATGATATTCAATAATGAGAAAATTTTTGCATTCATTAAAAAAAAACATGTTTTTCCAGGAAAAAGTAAAAAAAACAAAAAATAATTTTTTTAGAAAGTTAGATTATCTTTTTTATTTTTTTACATTTACATTATTCAAATGAATAATTCTGTCGAATTTCTGTCACTGAAAATGATATGTATTTTTATTAATGAGCAAAATGTTAATCATTTGACGTTCACGTGCACCTAATATACATACATACGCGCTGCTTTTGAACCGCGCTTTGTTTCCTGGCTCTTCTTTTTTGGACTCGTTGTGTTGTCGGCGATGTAATCCTTTTAGAGGCGCGCTCAAAGTCACGGCTGACTCGCCGGCCGCCTCGAGGAGGACGTACGTGGTCCCATCTCATTTGCCGGACGGAGTCGATCCTGAGTCCATCCGTGCCGGCGGAATGCAAAGTAGGCGAGTCCATTCAGAGGCACGCTCAAAAGCGCTTTTATTCCGCCGGCCTGACCTTGCCGCCGCGGCGCCGCCGCCATCGGATGGATTGGGAGGCGATTCCCTCGGGACGCGCCGCCGCCGAAAACTACCATTTGGACATTCTTACCTTGTCTTTTACGTTGGACACGTTCACAGTGATCTCGTCACACGTTCGCAGGAAGTAACTCAATATGTCACGTGACCAAACCCAGAAACCAATAAAATTGCAATGCAAGCCCGAAGGCACTTTGACGTCAATTTCTGTCAGCAGCAGAGGGCGGTAGAGGACAAAAATGGCAGCGCCCTATCAAGGTTATATTGAAAAGTTAGCGCGTTACCTTGCCGACATATTGCATGTCGTTGCCGGTGTACTCCTCCAGCAGGAAGAACTGGTTCCACATCCAGCCCCGCTTGGAGCGCCTGAGCGGCACCCCGTTGGCGTCCTGTCCCGTCAGGCCCGCCGACATCTTGTGTCCCGTCGCGGTCCTCCTCGCCGGCCTCAGCCCCGTTGCGGGCGCCGTGCCGAGCTGGGTGGCGGCCCACAGTGCCATCAGCACGCACAGCGTCTCCATGGAGACCGGGCCTTGGGTCCTCAGCCCGCACCCCCCTCCTCCCTCCCTCGGCGCTTTGTCTCCGGCGGTCTTCGGGTCAGAGTGACGGGTCGGCCGTCATATTGGATTGGAAGCAGGAAGTGAGCCGTCACGCGTCCCTGCAGGCGAGAAAAAGGAATTTCAGACCAAACCAGTTGAGTGCAGATAGGGAGGAAATACGTCATCAATAAGAGCAAGTAAGCCAGAAATTTGTAGGCCATCTTTGGGAAAAGGACGCACAAGTCCGGTCATCTGGCCCGGAGTGCTTCATCGGAATTTTCTGACGAATTCCGGTTTCTTTGAAATCAGCAAATGTACGTTCAAAATGTGTTAGCAAATGTAGCAATCGTTGAACAGGAACAACATTGGAACCAACAGGAAGTGCAGAGTTAGCTTAGCAATATCATTGGAGGGAATGCTAATCTATTTGAGATCAATACACGTCTTGGTTAAAACCTTGTGAAGTACGTCAAGTGAAAATAAGTCCCACCCCCTGCTGGGGAGGGACGGCCTTTTTTTTTGTCTGGGATCGAGAACTGCCGTTCGGATGCGGCCCTTTTTTGTACAAACTGCGAACAAAGACAAGTCGAGTTTGACGAACACTTCCTGCGGGACCCGTGCCATTCGTGCCGCGGTGCTTTGACGGACGGGCCTCTGGTGATAACGAGATTAGAAAAGTCACACGCGCACGTACGCGGGTGCGACCGCACTTTATCTGCATTGAGTGCGAGAATCATCACATCATGGAGTGGCGGGCGACGTTCGCCGATGGCGGTTTGAAAGCATCATCACACGTCGTCATCTCGGGCGGAAGAATGACCACGGCAACGCCGAGCTCACTTCGTTACTTGAACGTAGCGCCTGACAGTAAATGAATGTTTGCCAAACGCACGCAATGGGGCGGAAGCGGCGCCGGGTGGAAGGAAAAGCAAGAAGGCGCTCATGTATAGTTTCTTCCCCATGATTCTTTTCTTATTCCCAGTTTGGAAGGAAGGTTATCAGCGGGTCCAGCAGGGGGAGGGGGAGGGGGGGGGGGTTCAGCAGTGGTGTGGTGCATGCTGGGAAACGTGGAAGTGGCGTCTCTGGACATGAATTAAGTAGCCTGACCCGCACGGTGAAGCGCCACCGAAGACTCCGAAGGGAAGGCGGGAAATGGAGCGAGAAAAACGGGCCAAGGAGGGGAGGGGACGGGCGGGGGCAGGGGCGGGGGCGGGGGCGGTCGTGGCGATGTCACCGCAGCGCAAGTGTTACTTAGTTAAAAGTCAACACTTGTGGGAGTTGGGACAAATAAAAAAGAGCTTTTTAGAATGTTTGTAAACAACAGGCAGGCGACGGGCTACTTTCAGGGTCCTGACTTGAACCCAAAATGGCTCAAACTTGTGTTTGGGGTTGTGTTGCCAGATATTAGGTTGAAGGGTTTTTTTTTCCTTAAAAAAATCTAAATGAATCCCGGAGAAGAAAAGAGGAGAAATTGTTGTTGTTGTTGTAAAAATGTCAAGACTGTCTGCCGGCATAGTAACCGCCTAAAGCAGCGGTTCTCGATGAGCTCATCAGCAAGCTCTGCATGAAGCCTGATAACGATGCTCAGGTGTGTTGGCTGAGAGAGAAATGAAAAACAGGCTGGGTAGGGCTGAGAAATAGTGACCTAAATATAGGTGTCAAACTCCGGTCCTGGAGGGTCGAGTCCTGCAGGTTTTGAATGTTCCCCTTAGAAAATTGACAGGCTGGTAACGATCCTGTTGATGACAATCAGCTTGTGTTAGAAGAGGGAAACCTCCAAAACCTGCAGGACTGCGGCCCTCCAGGACCGGAGTTTGACACCTATGACTAAGGCATAGGTGTCAAACTGGGGTCCTGCATGTTTTAGAGCCAATTCCGGTCCTCGAGGTCCGGAGCCCTGCAGTTCTTAGATGTTTCCGCCCACGAGCACGCCTGATAACGATTCTGATCTTTAGTATCAGGTGTGTTGCTAGGCGGAAACATCTAAAGCCTGCAAGACTCCAGACCTCGAGGACCGGAACTGGTGAATCCTGTTTTAGAGGTTTCCCTCCTCCGGCGCTGTGCGACTCGCGACGTTCTGGATCAACAATGGCCGCGGAGTCGACTCTTGTGACCTTCCAAGTGCGCTCTTCCTCAGAATGTACTTTGTCAGAAGGCCAATCGAACAACTTTGGACTTTTGAACTTCCCCGCAGCACGAAATGGATCTTGGGACTTTTTCCCAGCCGCGCTTTCACGAGTATCCAATTGTTGCGTCTTTGGTTTAAGCTCGAAGTCAAGAACGACATCCGCGTATTCCGTTTGTTCTTGGTTTTTACCTACTTTGAATTGGAACTGGCGACCGCGATCGCGAGGACAGAAGACGACTGAGAAAATGGCCGACGTGTCCCGGTTGGCCCGAGGAAGCTTTGGGATTGCCACGGGACCGAGCGGCGAGAGGGACGGCCTGATGACTCTCCGCGTCATTCCGACAGCTGCCATCTTTGTTGCAGCAGCGCAAAAGATGTGCTTACAATACGTAGAGACGACACGAGACAAATTCCGCGTGTGTTTTGACAAGCTCGGAAAATAAAGACGATTCTGATTCGTGAGGGAAAAAAAATAATCAGCTGTTGGACATTTAAGCAAACGTGTTGGCGAAGGTCGCGCTTTGGTCAGGGTTCGTTCATGGTTCTAAAATGTTTGCCAGGCGTTGGCCTCATGTTTTTTGAATTTTTTCCTTGTTGCCTCGAGAAAAAAACACGAACACGTTGCGACCTTGAACGCACCCTGACGAGAAATCAACATTCACAAGCGTTCGGGACACGTTCGGCTTTTCGAGACTCACAAAGTGCAAAAAGACGCTGACGGCTGCGCTCCTTCCGATCTTCCCATTAACCGTGTGTGTCGACGGACTCCCAACGCGTGCGTTTGTGACGGCAGACGAGTTCTCGGGGTTGGCGTGAAGGGGACGTCCTGTCAGAGCAGCGTCAGCAGTCCGGCAGGGGACGCCGGTCCATCCATTACCGTCTCCGCCGGGCCACCGTGCCCTCGTTTCCCCTTATGAGGCAAATTGAAGCTTCGGTTTTTTTTTTTTCTTCCCTGCGTTGCACTTTATAGCATGATGCCCCTCCCCTACCCCCCCCCCCTCTTTTTCCTCCCCCCACCTCAACCGCTTGCTTTGCTTGCACAGGCCAAAGCTGATATGCATGACGGCTCCGCTTGGCTCCGAAAGCCACTCACTTTGCATGCGTCCTCTGCCGGGATCAGCGGCCACTGCGGGAATTAAAAAAAAAAAAAAAAAAAAAGGAGAAGGAAGGAGAGTCGAAGAGCGGCGGCGGGTCGAGGAGGCGGGTCAGCGGCGGCGGTGCTGACGGAAGCAGGCGGAAGTGAGACGGCGGTTTAATCATGTCCGTAGAGGGACAGACTGTGACCGCCGCTCCGGGTTCCATTCCATCCGAACGGGCTAAATGGCCGCGCGGCGTCCCTCCTGCGCTCGCTCCTTACTCGACTCGATCAATTGACTTCATTGACGGACGGCGGGGACGCGCGCCTGCGGTGGACAAAAAAAACCCGAAAGGAAACGTGGAATTGGGACGACAACAGCAGGAAGTGGAAGAAATGTGGAGGCGGGGGAAAAAGTACGAGCGCGTGAAAAGTGAAACGAAGCAACGTTTCAACAAGGTGAGATGGACGTGAACCCGAGGTGAAAGTCAAGACATGGCAAGCTGGACAAAAAGTGTCGGGAATAAAAGTTTAAAAGTCCAGAAAATGCGGAGTATGGACAAAAATATTGGGACGGCAAGTACAGGATATGAAAAGTCAAGAAAATGCAAACTAAAGTGTTGGGACAGTAAAATGAAGCAAAGTTCGGACAAATGAATGGATAAGAAGTGAAGGTGAAAGCCGAGAAAATGTGGAATTTGGGCAAAAGTATTGGGACACCGAGGACAGGAAGTGGAAGAAACGTGGCGAGCAAAAGAAAACAAAATTTGAAGCAATATGGAACCTGCAGGGATCAAAACAATGGACGGCGCGTCCTTCTGGGTTCTACTCAGGATCCAAATCCACTAAATGACGGCGCGCTTTTCCCTCCCGCTCCGGCGCACTCTTCACTTTATAAATTGACTTGATTGACGGCAGCGGGAAGCACATGGGACGGCGAGATATCGATTAGCTGTAGGTCTGGACTGGCTGGAAAATACCAGCGTGTCCCTGGGGGGGGGGGGGGGGGGGCTCATGAAGCTTTGCACTCGCCGCCCCAGCAGCGGCGCAGCCTGCCTTTTCCATGGATTTCCTCATAATGTCACTGCGGGAAAAGCTAATGCCCGCGCGTTGGATGGAGCGCCGCCGCCGTCGCGTCCTCGAGGAACGCTCGCCCCTTGACCACATTTGTCAAAGCCCGGAGGCCATGTTGTGCCCCCCCCCCCCCCCCCCGACCACATCATTCTCCTGACAAGGCACCGGGATCGGGAAGAAGTCGGCTTTATTTGGCCACGTCAAAAAAGAGAAAAAGAAAAAATCATACAAATGTCACAGCCGGTTAGGAAAACCGCGAAACCGCGTGTCGCCCGGTGGCGACGACAAAATGCCCGCCGTGCTACATTTGTCCTGCGCGAGGCTGAGGAAACCAAGATGGAGGCAGACTGGAAGGAACGTTCTGCTCGCAACATTCCGCTCGCAACGTCGCACTCGACGCTCGCAGCACGACGACTGCATTTATGCAAAAAAAAAAAATGGAAGTGAAGCTCAGTCACATTCGTGCTACAGAGCAAAAGTATTGGGACACTTACGAGAATCAAAACGTGGATGTGCAGGAAAACGAAAGTGGAGGGAAAATGCAAAAGTATTGGGACACATGCATTCATTTGAATAGTAACAGAATTCTGGACCTGCTGGACGAAATTATTGGGACTTGAATGAAAAGTGCAAATGTGGAATTTGGGACACTTACAGGAGGCCAAATACAAATAAAATGATTGAGCCCTGATGAAGAAAAATTGAAGCAGCAGAGCGCCTCGACGATTCCGGTGTTTGTCGCCCGAAAAAAAGTTTGGACAAAAAACTTTTTGGACACCAAAAGTATAACAAAGAAGAAGGAAAATTAAGAATGAGTCAATTCTTGAGAAACGAGACAATTTCTGCAGAAATTGCGTGGAAAATTAATGCTGGACAGCTGATCAAATTTGAACAAAAGTATTGGGACACAAAAGTGTTTGGACACCACAGGAAGTGAAAAGGTCCACTTTGAGCAAAAGTATTGGGTCACATACGAGAAAGCGTGGAAGAAATATGGAGGTGGCCAAAAATATTGGGACGCACACGAAGCGAAAAAGCGTGCGGACATCGACAGGAAGTGAACAGTGAAGAAAATGTGACATTTGGACAAAAGTATTGGGACAAGCATCGAACCTCTTCTGACCTTGTGCGCAAAGGCGGAAGCAAGCAATGCAATGAAGAAGCAGTTTCACACTGAGGGAAGATTTGCAGCATTTTCTCGCACTTCCCCAGAGTCCCGCCCCACGTTTGACCGCGTGGCCATCGGTCCGTGAACACACCGATGATGTCAGGGATCAATCCGGCCAGCGTCGCTATGACAACCGAGTGCGGAAAAAGGTTCTCCTTAAGAGCAGCCGATGTCTTGTGTGTGCATAAAAGGCGTGCAAATGAGCCTTTTCTTAACGCACCGCTTGCTCTCTTTGCCTTTTATCTCCCCTTAAGAAGACGAAAGCGTCTCAGCCGGATCGTAAAAAGAGGCCTTTAAATGAACGGTGATCATTCGAACCCGCCGATTTCAACGCCTTGAAAGGCCTTCTGGGAAAGTCACGATTTGGGAGAAGACGTCGCAAGTCGTGAGTCGTTGGCCGAGCGCGCTCGTCGCGACGAAGGTGTGAAACGGAACATGACAGCGTAATCATCTTCCGGCCGCTGTTTACGCCCGGCGCCCTTCGTTTTCTCGGCCCGGCGGCCTCTTTTGTCTCGTGGCGGCCTCATATCGTGTGCCGCCTAATTGCATAAGCAAAAAAAAAAAATGAAAATGAAAAAGCAAATTGCTTGAAATTGCGTGTCGCGGGTTTGCGGAGCAATAAGACGCCGGCTCGTAAGCAAGATGAATGCGTCTGCCGACGATTGGACGCCGGAACGTTTGCAATCACAACAATTAGCCATTAAAGGTAGCGATGGCTTTTATCGAATGCACTCGCCGCCGCCGTGGACACAAACGCGTTCGTCAATACGGGCTGGACGTGCGCCGCAAATGGCCTTTTGCATGTGCGCCGACGGGCGGGGTGGCATTTTACATTGGAAGCGCCACACCCCCTCATCCCCCCCCCCCCCCCCCCCGCACGGTGGCCTTCCTCTGAATTTGTATTTCTCCTCTAACGAGCGACGTGAGCGACACGGCACGGCACCCTATGGCGCCCGGCGAGACGAGGCAACCTCGAACGCCGCCCCGGGGGTGCAATTAAAAGTGAGGGAGGAGAATGTCAGCCAGGTGGGCGAGCGAGCGTGATGGAGGTGAGGAAGAAGGGGGAGGTTTGAGGGGGAGGGCGGCGCGATGATGCCACCGATAAACATGGAGACGTTGCAAGCTGCAGGGAAGGTTCTTCACCAGTTTGGAAGATTGGGCTCAAATTTGACCTTTTGACCTAAAAAAAAACGAAATGTCATTTGGACCCTGAAATTTGATTACTTTCGGTAAAATCACAAACGCCGCCACCCCCTCAATACCGATTCCTCTCGTACTTTCGATGATACTCTTTTCTCAAATTTACTGAAAATGTCGTAACACCTGAAAATGCAATCAAATTTGCACTTGACGCAATCAAGAATGTAATCAAATCGAATAATGTTAATAATTCAGCTAATAATGTCATTAAAAATGCTGAATGATATTATAATACATTTTTTACCGATAACCTAAGACTTTATTATATTATTGGAGATGTCTTACAGTTGACATGTATTACATTTAAATCCAACAAAATGCACTTTGCGGGTTCAAATCAACTTTTGCTGTGAAAGTCTTAGATTCTCAAAATGTAGAACTTTGGACCTAAAATGAACATATATATATATTACATTCAAATAGTATTAATAATAAGAATAAATGTTATTATAATTTCACATTGGATTTTTTGGGGTGAATTTTTGAAATAAATAAATAAATAAATAGAGGGTGCCACATTCTCTACGTATCCCAAAAAAAAAAGACCGATCATTTCAAAAGAACGGCCTATTTATCCCAATATAGCATTTATCCTTAAAATTGCATGACATGAATGTCAATTTTCAATTCTTCTCATTTGTCATTTTCTAGCTCCCGTCAAAATGGCTGTCGTGAGCCCCGATAACTTGGCCCGATACGATACCTGATATCAGTACTCGCCCATCCCTCGTAACATTGGCGAAAGGAAGAGCTTAGAACGGTCCCGAGAACTGTCTGCGTAACCATCACAATTTCACAGCTTCCCACAGAAATATGCACGCGTGGCCGAGAAGGTTTTAAAAGGTGGACTTAAATGCAAGCGGGTCGCTCCGCATTTTGGTTCAAGTCGTTCGAAGTCCTCGTTTATCTCGACGGCAAGATCTCATCATCGCCGCTCTTCCTACGCAAACGGAAATAAGTCCCTCGGAACCTCATCAATACGTATTGATCTGTTGTAGCGCCGTCTAGACTTCCTGCAGACGCAAAAAACACCAACGCCGGTTCGCGTGAGATTTATTGAAGCCGACGACGACATGTTTTTGACATGAAATGTAAAATCCAACGACACAAAGAAGAAGAAGAACCAAAAACGCTTTTTGTAGGTCGATCTTAAAAACTGAAATTGAAAATCTCTCAACAATAAAATAAAAGACGAAAAAGACGGACAGATGGATGGACGGTGCTTCACAGTCCGGATGGACAACGATCAAAGCATTCTGCCAAATCAGTCCAAAAAAATAAATTCAGAGCAAAAAAGTGGAATGTTATGCAATGGCCAAGTCAATCCCCTGACCTGAATCCAACTGAGTATGCATTTAAAAAAATCAAAAATAATTTCCATTTTTTAAAATATTAAAGACATTGCAAATTTTTGGGGGGGATTAACTCATTCACTGGCAGCCATTTTCACTGAAGTAACCCCCTTCGCTCTCGGCTCTTTTACTGGATTTTGACTGACTTTGCAAGGCCCACAGAATATTGGGTTATATTGCAAAAAAAATAAAATAAAAATGGAACCTACCAAAAGAAAGAGTCTCGTCTTTCATCAGGGAAAAATGCATTTGAATCGGTTTCCATTTTGCAGCAATTAGCATTAGCGTATAGCTACGTTTAATTCACAAATCTGTCGAAAAGATCTTGTTGCAACATGGCTGATCTCTTATACTCTGCTGGCCGTTTTTGTTGTTGTAATAACTGCCATTGCTTTAAGCAGCCTTTTCAGGTCAAAGGCTGAATCAAAGCCTTCTGTTCTGCTCTAGCATAAAAATAAAAATAAAAACACATCAAAAAATGTATAAATAAGTTTTGGGGACCACGACAATATTTAAAATAGAACGTCTTTATACGTTTTTGGGCACAAATGAGTTCAAACGGGTCACATTGACCCGTGAACATTATTAAGGAACAAACACGACATGCACGAATCCTAAACGCCATTTCCATATTTTGTTTGTCTTAACGAATCATGTGGTCATCCCGCCACGCGCCAGCGAGTGAGTGAGTCGCATCCATTTGGCTAAAATGCGTTTGCCGCCGCCAACTCACTCCTTCGCTCTCTCTTCTCGCCGCCGCATAGCAAATAAGTGGAATAAATCACACAATCTGGGCCAAGTTTGTGAGAGCCCCCAATTTTCTCGCCTGGCATCCGTCAGGCGGACGCGGCGGACTGGCCCACTTTGGAAGCCGCAGAGGCCTGCCCGACCGACTCGCTCGCCCGACCGACTCGCTCGCCCGACCGACTCGCCCTTCATTTTGGTTCTGGACTCTTGTCTTCTTCCTTACGTGGAAACGGCACCAGCATGTCCACATTGTTGCAGTTTTTGGGTTGATGTGTGCAGTTTTTTCCTCAAATATGTCAGCACGTGCACGATCTATTTTTTTCTCCCGCTAATGAACTCATTTGCTCCCAAAAACGAATAAAAACGTCCTATTTTAAATATTGCCATTTTTTTTTATAAAAGAGCATACAGAATGCTTTGATGCAGCTTCTGAAGAGAATGCTTAAAGCAATGGTAGTTATTCCAAAAATGGCCAGCAGGTGGCAGCAGAGTATAAGAGATCAACTGGGGCCATGTTGAAAAAAAGCTTTCCCCCACAGTTTTCAACAGATTTGCGAATAACGATGACAACTTTGCTACATTCTAATGCTAATTGCTGAAAAACATTAACAGATACAAATGTGCTTTTTTTCCTGATGAAAGACGAGACTCAAATCTTTCTTTTGGTCGTTTCCATGTGGGCCTTCCAAAATCAGTCAAAATGCAGTAAAGCAGCCGGGAGCGAAGGGGGTTGCTTGAGGCAAAATGGCTGCCAGTGAATGTATTAAGAAAATCCACAAGAACTAAAGTGGCAACAAATCACTTTTTTTCCCCTACAAATTAAGCAAAGCTCCTCCTTTCAGTTGAATGCACTTCCTTGACCACAAGATGGTGCCAAAGCTACATTTTTATATACATTTTTCATACATTTTCCTTTCCCTCTTGTGGTTCGATCAGGGGATGTCGTTGATTTTTGTCAACTGTGGGCATGTGTGATTAATAAACTAGACTCGACTTATACTCTCGTTAATTAACATAAAGGTGGAAACACATGATTACCAAATACAAATGTAGTTGTTAACAGTTACGATTAAAAGTGTGAAACATAGTCACAGATTTGTGTTGAGGAACATTTCTACCACTAGGTGGCATTACTGTTTCATGTTGGACGTTGGTGACAGGAACACAACATTTTTTTTCTTCAAATTACATTTTGATCACTTTTACGATGACTAAATTGTGTTTTTTAACAACTCTTATATTTATTTATTTTTGAATGCTTTAATGCCTTAATTTGAAACAAACAAACACGTAATGACATTTATTGACCCCGCACCGGAAAGCCTGACATTTTGTCAGCAATTTTAGCTGCTCGAAAAAAAAAAGGACCCGACTAAAACGTTTCCATGTCGATGAGACGATGTCGCCGCTGAATGAATAGAGGCCGTCTGTTGACATCAAAGGCGTGTTTGGGCTTCTTTATCTTGTGGAGTTCGCCACCAGCTCGCACACGAAGGATGGACAAAAGTAGTTGAGGGCGGGTGGGAGTAAGGGGGGGCGGGGGGTGGGGGGTCCTACTGGCTTCCTGCTTCCCCCGCTGTGGTCTTTGTGGTCCCCAGCCAGTCCTGATGCGAGCTCGCTCAATGCAAATCAACCCGCGAGTCGGTCAAATGCGCAAACGTCCATTTTGTGATCGACTTTAAAAGTCCGCCGCTCTTGAGGGCAATTTGTTGCCATTTGCGACAATTAATGACATCATCGGGAAGATGCAGACATCCTGGGGGGGGACTTTGACCCCACGCACAGTGGACCTCTGTTCCCACGTTGGTCGCCACGGTTACCAGAGGGGAGGGAGAGGGAGGGGAGGCCATGGGGAGGGGGGGGGGGCATCTTACGTATTCATGGGGGTGCACGTTAACTGTAGCGGAGGGTCAGCGACAAGAAAGCACGATTGCCACACGGCACTAAATATTACAAAGCGCTAAAACGAAAGGCCGGCTAAAATACGGCCGCAATAAAAGGAACGCGCGCAGGAAATGGTTTCCTCCTCGACGGAGAGTAACGACCTTTACGCCGCCGCCGCCATAAAACAACACGCTGACAGTCGGGAGGGAGCGGCCGTTTTTTGCGTTATTAACGACCTCACATGCCGCCTTTTTAACGCCTCTTAAATTGGAGCAAATTTCTCCCAAACTGCGCGCCAGCATCGAGGCGAGCAGGTGCTCGGGAAGTCGTTTGTCACCGGCCGGCAGGCAGTGCGCGCGCCGAAACGCACTTCTGCTTTTTACATTGAATCCTTTGCATGGATTTTTTGTCCATATATTTCATATTCATCCAACCGCTCAGTTTCTGTTCATTTTTCTGAGCTGGAGCCGATCAGAGCTGACTTTGGGCCGACGCAGATGACGCTCTAATTTTTCATTCACATTCCACGTAATAATCACTTCTTGGCTCATTCAAACCCAAAAACGTGCTAATACGTTTTTTTAATACTTTGTCTTTCCCACCGAAAAACGTGTTTATACATTTTTTATGTTGTTATTTTTTGTAATGCAAGAGCATACAGAAGGCTTTGATGCAGCTTCTGAAATGAAGAGGTGGCTTAAAGCAATGGTTATTTTTACCAAAAAAAACGGCCAGCAGGTGGCAGCAGAGTAGAAGGGATCAGCCAGATCTTTTCACCAGGAAATACAAAATTTTATTTTTTTTCCTGATAAAAGAAGAGACTTTAATCTTTCTTTTGGTAGGTTCCATGTTTTTATAGTAATAGAACACAATGTTCTGTGGGACTTGCAGAATCAGTAAAATCCAATAAAACAATCGTGAGTTTCAGTGAAAAGTTGCTGGGAGTGAATGAGTTCATGAAGTGTGGACAGCGCCAGCTATGCTAACGTAATTTAGCTGAATTTGCACCTGTAAAGTAGCGATGAACGTATTTTGATGAGTACTTAAAGTAGTTTCCGCCTGCTAAAAAGTAGTAGTGAACATCCCTCGTTTAAATCGGCGCAAAACATCATCTTACTCATCTTGCCCCAAGCAAGTCCTTTTTTTTTTCACAAACATTTTTGTGTCGCGAATGGCCGCAACTAATGTCGACTAATTTCTGTGATTGACTTGATCGAGTTAGCCGATTTTTGTTAGCAATTATCTTTATGAAAATAAATGACCAGCGCGTCCGAGGATTGACTGTAATGTGTTGACATTGCTAGCTCTTGCTCCTGATTGGCTGACGCAAATCAAATAATTCATTGGAAAATAGACCGAAAGCGGCAAAATGGTTCCTCATGAGCGTGTTTCCGTGTTTGGCCTAAAGCCGGCGGCGGCGTCGGCGCCGGCGCCGGCGTCACATTGCATTTGCTGCTTCCTCGCCGGCGATGCGCTTTCGACCTTGCCGGTGACTCACCTTTATTTACCTCGCCGAGTTGCCCCCCCGGGGGCGCCGGCCGCTTGGCCAAATGAGGCCTGTGATGAGCTGTTTTGCTTTTATCGCCACCTCGCCGACCCCCGCGGGCGCGGACGGCTAATGAACAAAGAAGCGCAATTGATCAGCGTTAGCGTTTGATTCCCGAGCGGCGCGGCGGCTTCTCCGATGGTCGCCGGCCGGGATGCTGAATTGCTGATTGCTCGCGATGAGGGAGCAAAAAGCCAGGGGAGAGTTCAGGGAGACTGGAAGTGGACGTACGAGGGGGTCCGGGGGCGTATTGCGTCAGAATGCAATAAGACCAAAGGGGACCGTGGGAACGCAAAGACTTTAGCGCTCGGAATTTGCCCTCAAATTTGAAATGAAATACGAGGCATCAGATGAAGGCGAGGAGATGACAACTGCTTCTTTGTTGCCGCTGCCGTCTGCTCGTTTCATTTCGCATCGGACTTTACAGCGTTCAAATTTAAACTTGCTTTGAAAATTCACGCCTTCTTGGGAATGTATTGTCTTGATTCCACACTATTTACAGTTTTCGCACAATTTAATGTTAAATATCAACTTTTTCCCATTCATTTTCAACGGGACAGACGTTTTGACCGCTAAACGGGAGGCGATGGTTCGAATCCCAGACAGATTGCAGTTCAAGTTTTCTTTCTTTCTTCAGCTTTCAGCATTTCTACAGAAATTGTACTTTGTCTAGTTATTATTATTATTATTACTATTAAAGCCTGGTGTGCAAGAGAAAAAACGAGGACAGATTCAGAATCAGCGCAAGAAAATCATCTCAAAAAGTTGACTTGAATCTCTGATTTTAAAAATGGTGTGATTTTTGCAAAAAAAAAAAAAAAAATTTTTTAATGTGTTGACGATCTTTCTGCTTGCAGTTTAAATGTCACCAAATGTGCTCCCATTGCCACAAAAGAAGAAGATCACTTTTATATTTAGCATTTTGTTGCGTTACTGCAGCCTGCGTAAAGCGGCGTGCTCGGGTCCAGTCTGTGCTACGCCTGCAGTTCCGAGTCGCCTCGAGCGGGTGAAAGTTCAGGTCGGTTGTAAGCGACCACCCGAGCGAGCTGTGACGACGTTGGCTTTTCCGGGCCGGATGCGAGATTGAATTATTTGTCCTTATCGCGTGGCCGGCACATTGCGGCCCACTTTCTATTTCCTATTTCACACCTGGAATGTTGCGAGATAGCTCGTGTTCCTTTTGGCCGCGATTGACAATCGGCAGTCAAAAGACGGAATTATCTATCGCAAAGCGACCGCCCACAAGCCCCGCCCCCCCAACCCCTTCCCCGGCTTCATCCGCCCGCATGCTGTTATTCGAGATAAACAATCAATACTGCATTAATGCGTCCCCCCTGGCCGGCCAATGTCACCGGCTCACTTTGAGCGGCTAATCTTGCTCAGCAAGTGGAAAAATGATATATTGCAATTTTGATGCTTTGGGCCGTTCGTCCCGTGGTCACGTTTGAGGTCATCGCGTGTTTGGTTTGCTTCCTCTTGCGCCGTTAAAAGACGTATGCTGGTTTTCTTTACAGCAAAGGTGACCACGTTTATTGCAGGGGGGGGGGGGGGGGGGGCGCGAGGCACGCAATCGATTTACAGCAAGGAACGGACATTTTAAACACGATTCCCAGCCAGACGTTTAAAAGCATTGCGGCGCTCTTGATTTGATGAGCGCTCGCTCCCCTTACGGAATTCTGATGAAGTTCTTGTTCCTGCAGGAGGGGAGGGGAGGGGAGGAAAGGGGGGAAAGGGGGGAAAGGTCGTGCGGCCGCGCTGTGGTCTCACTTCCTCTTCGCCAGGCGTCCGTGCAGCGCATTAGCATCTGCATTCCCAAAGCTGCCATTGAGGGGGGGGGAAAAAAAAGAGGGAGCGTTTTGTTGGGAACCTCTGTGAGAAAAAAACAAAACAAAGGCGCACTTATGAAGAGGCCCGACTCGCCTCGCCTGCCCCCAAACGCCAATCAAAAACTCTCATTGCGTCCCTTTTCATTAGGATACGCCCCCCCCAATAAGACCGAATAAAAGACTTGGCTGGGTGATTACGAACGCTGTTTACCAGTAAGCCGACCGAAAAAGAAACAAGGGCAGGGAGGAGAGGGCGGGAAATGCTTGGCGTTGCAACGTCACCAAAAACGTCGTACCCAGGAAGATGTTCAAGTCTTAAACTGGGGTTAGGGTTTCAAAGTAGGGTTCCAGAGTAGTAGTAGGGTTTTCAATTCAAGGGTCACAATTTATTTATTGGTTGAAAGAAATGTGACTGTCAAAATGTGTGATCTTAGTTTTCAAAGTAAGCTTTGAAATGAGGCTTTGGTTAAGGTTTCACAATTGAGATGAACCCCTCCCGCCGCCGCCCTCCAGTGCCAACTGTTCAGTTTTAACAGAAAAATTAGGGAAGTGGGGCTTGAGGGTGCCGCGGTTGCTGTTGCTGACAATTATAAACAAAAGACTGCCGAAGATGCCGTGAACGCTGGGACGACGTCCCCGTCTTCAACGTGCCAACCCGGTTGTTTTGCCACACTGACTCACTTTGGTCATGTGAAGGCTCCTTTGTCGTTTTGTGGAAGAACTCACAACACGCAGCAATGTTAAGTGCCAAGTTTCCCGTTTTGAGAAGAATTAAGGGCAAAGGGGCTGTCGGTTGGGTTTAAAAGGAAGTAACTAGTAACTGTAACTAGTTCCTTTTTTTTTTTTTGTAACGAGCACAACACTGGTTCCCAACCTGTTTACCCTTCCCACAAACTCTCTATAAAAGTGTGAAACCAAAATTTACCTGTACAAAAACAGGAATTTTTTTATGCAGTGGTTCGAACCATCTTTCCTACAAAGTTAGCTTGTTTTGCTTGTGTTCGTAGATCCCTTTGGAGGAGTTTTGTTCTTTCGCTTGCTTTCCAACTTTCATCACAGTAAAAAACAGTCGCCTGGACGTGCACATTGGACAAGACGCGCATTCAGCAACCCACACAAACGAGAACGCGCAACGCAAAGTGGGACGACGTATGGAAGCGGGAGCGAAACGTGCTCATAAATAATGGAAGCCGGCGAAGCATCCGTCAGTTTTCCTGTCAACGCTTCTTTCAGAAGGGCCGGGTCGGGGCAGCGTGTTCCGAACACCGCCCTGTTTACTCCGCCGCCCCGTCTGCGCTCACCGACACGCCTCGTCCCATCTGCTGATTTACGGGATTCACGCATTTCTTCTCCGACAAGCTCGGCGGATAAATTCAGTCGCTTGTCCTCCTCGTGCTTCCATAAATAAAAGCAGCGGCGTGCCCTCCCCCATTCGCCTCGTCGAAATAAACACGATTCCCCGCAAGCCTCAAGAGTCGGCACGGTCGGTGGGGGCGGCGGCGGCGGCGGCGCTGAGGAGGAAGTAAACACACACCTCCAGCTAAACGCACGCTTGTGGACTCCAATACGCTCGCCGTCACTTGACATTAACATTGCTTGCGAGTTCTTCCCAAACACAAGCAAGAAGGTTTCGCACCAGAAAGGGAACGCGACGAGGGAACGCGACGAGGGAACGCGACGAGGGATGTGACCGGCGTCCCAACTGGTGTGTCCAGTTTTCACGTGGTTCTCATCCAACGGACACACTCTGATCTGTCCACTGTGTCTTCAAGACAGGAACATTTTGCGAGACCTTCGTCGGTTGTCTTCTTCTGTTTTACGCCTGACAGATTCACTTTGATCTCTGGTCCAACCGATGCCTCAACCCCAAATTGCAATCCCGACCACTTTGCTGATGGGTAGAGCTATTCTATACGACGGTGTATTAGTGCCACGTATAAATATGTTTTTTTAGAGGGTGGGGGGAATATTCTGAGAAAAAAACTTGGTAAAGTCGCAAATTTTGCGAGTTTTATTCAAAGTGGCAAATTTTGCGAGTTTTATTCTCGCAAATTTGCCACTTTGTAAAATGGCAAATTTTGCGAGTTTTATTCTCGCAAATTTGCCGCTTTGTAAAGTGGCAAATTTGCCGGGTTTTCCTCGGAATATTAATCACCCCTCTGAAATTTTTTTTTTTTTATACATTGCCCTAATACACCGTCGTAATTCTACAGTTTGCTACGCTGTAAAACAACGGAGAAACTGGCAGGAGCTGAAATACATGGAGGAGATCTTTTAGTGTATTTAGGTTAAAATTTTATAGAGGAAATGACATAAACAATTTAGAAATCCCTGCTGTTCACTTGACCTTAGCATCTTTTTAGCGCTTTTTTATTGTCAAGCACCACCTGCCGCTGTTAGCTTACCCTTTGACCTCTGCTGTGTCACCTAATCTCACGCGCTCCCCCGTCTCGGCCCCCCCAGCCCCCTCAGACTCTCTTAAAAGCCACTTAGAGGCTCCCAGGCCGCCGGATTGAATTAAATCTTTGCTGAATCAAATTAGCGTCCGAGTAAGCAAAGTCTCGCAGGAGCATCGCGCGTCTGGACGTCGCGTGTCATGAAGTGACGTCATGGCTGCCGCTCACTTTATAGAAAGAGGCGGGGGGGCCACCATGGATACCATAGACAGTTAAATGTGTCCAAGTGAAATGATTGGCAACCGTTTTACAGTCTAAACCAGATCAGGATTAAGTTGAAACATGACTTTTGATTGTATTTGACAATAATAACATCATTTTGTGAATAGAATTAGCTGACGTTGTGGCTAATACCATATTAAGTTACCACGCTAGTTTATGAACAAAGAAGTCTTACCACAAAAGTTTTGGGGGTCACTTGAGAAGTTAAAAAACATGTTTTACCATATTAACAATGTCGAGATTGTATTTCTAATTCATTTAATATATTCATATATAATATGTAGCCTATATCCAAAACGTATTAAGGGTTAAACGTATACAATCAAAATATTAAAAGTGACAAATCACTTCATAAAGTTCAGTCCAGTCACTTGCAGTCGTTTGCGGGGCATTTCGGCCTCATCCAAGATGGCCGACGCATTGACTTATTGCAGCAACAGGCCAACACGTTCAGTGAGATGTCTATATATATATATATATATATATATATATATATATATGTGTCTAAAACCCTCAGAGCAGTGATGCTAATGAGATTATAATTATAATGAATACAAATGGAATGTTTAATGCCATTTTTCCATTTCAAAGAAAGTCCGGCGGCGCCGTTGCCCGAGCACACAGCGGGATTATCCTCTGGCAAACAAGAACCCAAGTTTGCCTTCATTTGATCAAACTCGCTCAGGGCTCTCGACACTTCGGAGGGGGGGGGGGGGCATGGCGCCGCCAAGGCTCCGCTGGAAGGACCTGCCCCACTTCCAGGCCCTTCCTGGCATCCTTAATTGAGTCGTCCTCTGTTTTTTTTTTTTTTTTGTATCCGACATACTAGATCTGATCTGTGGTTCAGTCGCTGCCCCACGCCGCCATCCATCGACGACGCCGTCGATCCCCAGCCACAGCCCCGCCCCTCCAGCTCTCTGCCCTTGTTTCTTCAGAAAACCGGAAGATTGCCGTGTGACATCAACGCTCGTGAGTTCTTCACAAAAACAAGAAGTCCGCTGGACTGACCCGGGCCTTGAAGACGGGAACGTCCTTCCGGGACTTCGTGGAATCGTCAATTGAGTCTTCCCCTGGTTTTTAATCCAATAACCGCCACGCAGCAGCAGCATCCAATTCGATGCTGCCGCCTCCCGTCCTCAGACTTTCCCGATGGCGCTTGCCAGAAAACTGCAAAGCTTCCATCTTGACATTAACAATCTTCCTAAAATCAAACATGAAGCTTCCAGAAGATGTCAACCGGGGGAGGGTAAATGGGTGCCTTGGAGACGGGGGTGTCGTCCCGATCCTCCGCGGTGTCATCAGTCTCGTCTTACACTTGGTGTGGACATCATCCAGGTGGTTCGTTTCTCGATTGGGCGTCAAAATCGATCGCTACTGAACTGCTCAGTTTGTCTGAGAAGTCGTTTCTCGTGGTCTGTCCGAAATCTTTTCGCACGAACTGAAGAAGCTTTCTGCGATGAGGGCCAAAACCACTTCAAAGACCACCAGAGCAGATCAGTTGCGATCGAGCCTTACGCTAGTTTTCCATCCAAACAGAACTGGCTCAGATCTTTGGACTGCTGCCCCCCCCCCCCCACCCCCAGACACAGCCCCGCCCTCCAGCCCCCCCCCCCCCCCCCTTGCCCTTGTTTCTCCATCAAACTGGAAGCTCGCCACTTGACGTTAACAACCGTTGTGAGTTCTTCACACTTCAGAGTGAGTCCAGTAGGGGGGGGGGGGGGGGGGTCAACAGAACGGACCCTGGTGGGAGGTATCAACCGTACCGGCAGATGCCTTTTAGACGTCAACCAGCAGTTGAGTCTTCTTCTGGCGCTCTGTGGCCCCACCAACCCCCCCCCCCCCCCAACCCCCTTGTTTCCCTACAAAACTGCAAACTGCTACTTGACTTAATTAACACTCAGTAGGAGTTGTTTCGCAAAACAAGCAGGAACGATTCACAACTCCGAGCAAGCCGCTGGGAAGTGTAAACAGGTTGGGAGCTTCTGCAGTATCTCCAGTGGGGGGGGGGGGGGGGGGGGCGTCATTACACCGCCGGCGTCGGCTGGCAGGACCTGCCCCATTTTTCCCGCCGTCAAAGCGTAATTGGAGGCCCGCGAGACCCCAAACATCCATTTGTCACGTATTGTCGTCAAAGCAGTGCGTCGGGGCGCCTCCGAGGATGACCTTTCCTCAAAGTGGACATCTTTTGCCGCCCCCGCCGGCACGCGCTTGTACGACAGCTCGCTATTATTAGCGCGGGCGCGCGCGCCGCCTGCTCCCGTTCGACAGGTAGTTTGTTTTGGGGCGCCTTCCATTTTATTTTCCCGGCTTGTCAGTGAGGCACAGTAATGGCGGAGAGGGAGCCCACAATGACGCCCGCTTTGCTTATTTCACTCAGGGGGGGGGGGGGGATTGAAGGAAAAATAGGAGCTTTGCCGACGTGCCGCCTGTTCATTTACAGAAAAAAAATGATAAGAAGAAAGTCGCAAAGGCTTTTTGTGCACACAATGGAATCCAGATATCATTCACCAAATAGACAGGAGACCATTATCCACAGGAGGAGGGGTGACAGGCCCGCGGGGAAGAAATGTGCGCACCAAGACAGCCAATCCCTCGCCCCCCATCTCCCCCCCCCCCAGCCCCCCGCCCCCACTCAAGCCTTGCAGGAAAGAGACTCTTCTTTATTTTTTAAAAGCCGCAGTGTTGCTGTCATCTGCAATAACGCCCATCATTCCTCCTGCAGGCTGCTGGAGAGCACAAGCAAATCACATGCGGGCGCGCACGCACGCGCGCACGCACGCACGCGCGCACGCAAACTATGTGGCATCCGAAGGAACGACCTTCACAAGAAGCATCACGACTGCTAACCAGCAGGCAGGCGTGACTAATCGATTGTTGATTCATCAATTTTGAAGACATTTGTCCATCACGTGGCAATCAATTTAATAGACAGCTCATCGCAGCCTGACAATTTGCTGCCTCAACGGGCAGCATTTTCAGGTATATGTTTTTGTTTTTGGCACGAGATTGCTCTCACACAAAATGGTGGCATAGGCAGACCTGACTAATCGATTATTGATCCATCAGCGTTTTGTCCACCGTGTTCCATTTGCGGCATAGAAGATGGACGAAAGTGTTTCTTTGCAGGACATCGGCAAGGTCAACTCAGCCCAACCAGTTTGCCGCCTAAATGGGCTTCCACTTCGGAAAAGTGGCACGAAATTTGAGGCGCATTTGGAAGGAAACGTTTTGGTTTCGTTATGAGACGGCGTTCGCACAACACGCGATTGCTGATTCATCAATTGTGAAGGATTTTTTTTCCCGAGCCAGGCAAAATGGAAGCCATGTGCTGCAACCCGACAAGTTTACGACTTCAACGGGCTGTGGCAGAAATGTGACTTTTGTTTTTGGTGCGAAACTGATTTATTTACGTTTTTCTCAAGTTTGTTTGGTGCATTTAAATATGTATTTTTTTGTGGTCTAAATTATTTATTATTATTATTATTATTATTATTATTATTATTATACCCATCCATCCATTTTGCATACCACTTATTATTACTATGGAGGAACCGATCATGCAGCTTTTTACTGTCCCCTCTAAATAACTAAATAACAGCCTGTTTTGTTTCGCTTTTGTAGGAGTTGGATTTAGTTTATTATGGATATGTTTGTTGTTTTTGTCCGTGGTTGGTGTTTGTCACGTTTTCCTGATTTCCCCCCTCGTCTCGTTATGTCCGATCACGTCCACCTGTGTTTTTCCCTTCCCAGTGTGTCTGACCAATCGGTGCCCTCAGCCTAATGTGTTCCCCAGGTGTGCCTCATTAAGTGTTGGTGTATTTAGTCTGTTGTGTTTGTCCGGTCTGGGTCGGTCCATTGTCGTTTCCAAGTTTTGTCGTTTCTCATCATGTCTTGCTAGTTCCTCGTCATGCCGCTTGAGTTTGCTTTGATTTCGGACTTTGTCGTTTTTTGTCGGCACGTTGTGCACCACCTTGTTTTTGTTTAATTAATAAAACCCTTTTGTTTTGGACTTTACCTTGGCCTCCTCGCTCTGCCCCCCCCCCCCCCCCCACACACACACTTGGGTTCAAAACCACAGCCAACCGTGACACAGCCATTAATGGCTAAACAGATGGCAACAAAAGTGAGCACACCCCTAAATGAAAATGCAAATTCCGCCCAATTTGTCAAGATTTTGTGTAGCCGCCATAAACTTGCTTTAACCCGACTTTAGAGATTTTGTTGTCATGTCTGTATAAGTGCAAGTCTTCTTTTTTCTTTCTTTGCTTCCCTGTGGGAGCGTAACAGGGGCCTTGTCTTTTTGCCCCCCACCGCCTCGCTCACGATTCTTAACTAAGATGTTGGGGTGCTTTTTAGCTACATTTGATACACCAGATTGTCAAAATTAGATTTTTGGTTATAAAAAAAAAATCATTTCAAACGTTTTGAGGACCAAATTTGCGTCCCGAACAAATGCTCCCCCCCCCCCCCCCCCCCCCCGGTCACCTGACTCTGGCTGCGCTCTGCAGTGCAGCTGTGCTCATATTGGACTCTCTGATCCCTTATTAGCCCGCCGTCATCCCTGGGTCAATATTAGCCCCCCCCCTCCTTCGCTACCACCCCCGAAACCCAAACCTCCATGTCGGTCGGCCCCTCCCGCCCGCGCTCTTGCGTTGGCCGCGCGCTCGCTTATTAAGCGGCTGTCACGTTGAGCGGCCGGACCCCGGACAGACATGAGAGACCTCGCCGGCCGCTTACGGCAGGGCCGCTTAAGCCCGCGGGGCTTTGCGCCGACAAGAACCCGGCGGAGAGGGCGGGCTGCTACACACACTTCTGTACACACAAACATGCAAGGACAACGGAGAAGAGTGGATTTATACTGACAGAGCGTAAATAACATTTTCCTGAAACATAACTGTGGCTTGAAATGTGAATTTCAGACCATCATTTAAAACCTTATCTTCAAAACCTAATCCTGCCTTGAAGCTCTCCATTGAACCACCCTAACCCAGGTTCGAAACCTAAAATTGACACCCTAACCCTGACTTGAAAGCCCCTTTTTAAACCCTAACCCAGTTTCACAACTCCATTTCAAAACTCTACGCTAAACCCTGACTTTAAAGCCTAACTTGGAACGCTGATTTAAAACTCTAAACCACACTTAAGACACTCATTTGAAACCAAAACAGTATTTGTCTAACTACTGCCCCCTAGAGGCTTGGCATGCATGTAAATGATCTTATAACCGCACTTCTCCATTTGTGTGCATTTTTGTGGCTGTGTTTTTTTTTTTCTACACAGGTAGGGGGGGGGGGAATATTCATGTTTAAAATACCCGTCTACGTGTAGACAGGGCCTTAGAAACTCCATTTTGAAATGTCCAATCCTGATTTGAAACCCTAACCATGTATTTTTTCCTGTCTTTTAAGAATCCAAACATTTCATCCCAGCCAGGTATGTATTCATATATTTTTACTTATTCTTATTATTATTTTTTTCACGTGGAGGGTCTGAATGAAGAAGGCTGTCACGAAAAGAGTTTTCAAAAATGATCATTTTCAAGGTTAAAAAAAAAAAACCCTGGCCTATTTCCATACTGTTAACTGGACTTTACAGAAGTAAAATGTTCCAATTTGGGAAAGTAATTTAGTGAGTTGATTTGCACGCGTGGTCGTCACCTCTGCCGCTCGCCGGGAAAGCGGCCGCACGCAAACAACCGGCGCAGCCGCCCGCTGCTTGCCGCGGACGCGCCCGCAGCCATGCGAGACTTGATTAGATTTTGATAGTGATCTGGATCCGTGATTCCCACTATTAGATTATTACCGTGCAGCCGCACACACACACACACGTCGGTGGAGGGATTTCATTCCAAATCCAATCCAAAAGCCCCCTCGTGTGCCGTCCCCGGGTCAAAAAATCGATTTCACCTCAAACGCAAGACGGACGGACGGACGCTCGGCATCCTTGAGGGAAATGACTCGTCTCGTACTTGGGAAAAGAATCCTTACTGCACCTTCGTGAAAGATTTTTCTAGATTGCTGATGAGCTGTCATTGGATTCAGCTGAGTTGGAGTAGGGAGACTTGGAAAACAGGACCAGGATTGAGAAACACTGGACTGGTCCGTTGCGTGCGGAGGAGGAGGAAGTATGCGTAACCATCATGACAAATGAAGCATTTTCACCATCATAAAAACTGTTTTTAACGTCCTCGGCGCTCTTCCCTAGGTTTATGCTAAACGTTTTATAACGTTTATGGCGGTCAAAGAGTTAAACACAAAAAAACGAAATCATAAATTTGTCACGATACGCTTGTGGATTAAGAATAAAACAATATCAAGTGTTTTAAAAAAAGACCAAGACTATATTGATGGTTATTTGGGAGATGTTCGGAAATGGACGTTTGCCGAACGTTCCGTTTGTTGCACCTGAGAGGACAAACAGCCCGACTGACAGTCCGTGTGGAAGTTGGGCCACGAACGCTCATAATTAGAAACGCCGTGGCGCTCGTCCAGGGTGTGTGAGTGTGTGTTGAAGGGGTGGGGGCAGTGGGGTGGGGGGGGGGGGGGGCAGTGGGGGAGGGCATTGGCAGACGCTTGTTCAACATTGGCAGCACTTTGCCGCCTCCCATCCAAAAGAACAAATCCAAAGTGATTTCATCCTCAAGCGCCAAGCCACTGTGTAAAAAGTGACTTTTCTCTCATCTTCACTTCTTCCATTGTACACAAACGTTTCTCAATAGGCGGCGCCGAGGCCAAAACTGGATCCATTGTTACACAGTTTTGACGAATGTTTGTAATTTAACCATTGTAACCTTTTACGCATTTATGGTGGTCTTATTCAACGTGAAAAAAGAAGGCCTTTATTATAATTATTTTTGTGTGTTTTGTTTTTTTTTTTTTTGTATAAAAACAAATTAATAATGCTGTTAAAAAAAACGAAAAATTCTCAACAAAATATGACTTTATTCCTACAAAATGATAAAGTTATTAAAAACATTTTTTTTCTATTTTGAAAAAAAAACACATCTATGTCTACGAGTTGAGGGCATGACAATGTCTCTCGGCTGGCCTGGACACGCCTTCTCGCTCAAAGAGAAATACCAAAAACGAACTTTATTCCCATAACATTGTAATAATAATATTAATAATAGTTATGAACTATGAAAAGAGAAATGTTACTATTTAGTTCATTTGCATGTTTGCATATTTAGAAAAGCTCTACAGTAAATAAAGTATATTAGTAGCGTATCCTGCGGGCCGCTTAAAAATGAATGGTGGGCCACAAACGGCCCCCGGCCCATAGTTTAGACAATTTATTAAAATTCTGATTATATTCTTGTACGACTAATCTTATTGAATAAAATAAAACAACTTTATACTTGTGAGAGTCCAACTTTTCATGTCAACAAACTTCACAACTACCGCTGCATAAACGATTTTCATATTTAGGCCTGCTTTTCATACCCCCAAAAAATAAATAAAGCAAATCCAAATGAAAACCAACCTCAATCCCTAAAAAATCTTCTAAAGGAAATCAATGCTAAATGGCAAGATACTCCCGTACATGATGTGAGCTCATTGCGTCGCGTTCCAGACGTCGGCTTTGCGGACATTTTCCTCAAGTGGAACTCTTTCACTGCCATCTTTAGCCAGCGTTGAGCTCGCATAAACACGCGCGCACACACGGAATCTCCATCCAGCCTCTTTGGAAAATAGATTTAGGACTCGAGCGGCACAAAGCAGGAGCGCTAATGAGGCAGCGTTTGTTTAGCGAGGTGTGAAAGGTCGAGATCCGTGCATGTTGATCTTTTTGCCACACGGGGAGACAAACATGGCAAGGCTTTTTTTTTTTTTCTTAAGGGGGGGGGAGGGAGCTGGGGTCATTGAGATTTAGGCGGACTCGCCGTTGAGCCTTCGTCCTGGCCGCCATCCAGCCTGAAAATCCCCCTCAGTGGAAACCTGTGGACGAGTCGGTGCTCGCCGCCGCATCGCCGTCAGTTGTCGCCGCAAACGCAAAGTCATCGGAGTCGGGCCGACCTTCACGCAACGCCGACGACGGGCCTAACGGAAAACAGACGTCTTGTCGTCGGGGGGGGTTTGTGCGGCAGAAGCGGGGGCGGCGTCGGGGGAGCGTTTTTGCGGCTTGCGAGGAAATGTGCTCTTGTGGTCACATGAAGACAAGTCAAGAGCAAACAAAGATGGCGGCCGCACAAAGAGACGAGTGTGCCAGTGTTGAAAGAAAAAGAATGAAGAGGATTTTAGTTAGCCAAGCGTCTTAACGTGGCACAGCTTTTTACTTTTAAAGTTGCACTATTTCCATTCTACGCTTCTTCAGCTGGCTTGAGGGAAAAAAAAACTTCTCCGTGCTACTCCTCCTGAATCATTGGATGCAGAAACACCAAATTTTAGCCAAAGGTGCATCCCCAAGGTAGCGGGTGTGCTATTGTTTTTCTCACTCATCTATAACATGGTGATGCTGCTTTTACACTCCAAAGTTACACAACTTTGTTAGTATGTGAAGTCAAGTCCATACATCACAACGTGAGCAAAAACAGCCCATTTCTAGCATATCGGGTGTGTTATTGTTTTTCTCAGCGAACTGTAACACAATGACACCGTTTTTAGTTCCAAAATTAGACAATGTTGATACCTACAAAACAAGACGACTTGAAAAACAACAACAATTTTCGCTACACTTTTAAACCATTAGATGCAGAACCGTGTAATTTTGGCCTAACATGAACCCCTTACTTATCTCGTGTCTTATTGTTTTTCTCATCAATCCATAGCATAGATAAAGAGTTTTTTTTTTAAAGCTCTTTTTTGTTATGATTTGTGTCTATCATGCTCGGGTTTGTTGTTTTGGCTTTGAGTCTTGTTTTGTTTGCACCTGTACTCGTCGTCCAATCGTCTCCCCCAGCCACTTGTGTCTTGTCCAGGTGTGTCTCGTTGTCTCGTCAGTTGGCTTGTATTTAGTTTCCCGGCTCCGTTCAGTCGTTGTTGGGCGATTGTCGCTGTCGCCGCTCTTGTGTTTTGTTGTTACTTTGATTTTCGGTCTTTTTGCGAACGTTGTTGGTTTTGTTTATTTCGAGTTTTACCAAGTTCCCCTGTTAGTGTTTTTGTTTTAAGAAATTGTGTTCGTGGTTCTCCTGCATTTGCCCCCCCCCCCCCCCATCGTGACATTTTTTAGCACAATTTTGAAACCACACAAGTCAGTGAAGGTTTTCTCCACACCGTTAGCAAAACATTTATCGCTAGTTGTGTTATTGCTTTTCCCACCAAACCCAATGGCGCTGTTCATTTTGCTTCAAATTTTCCATTTTCTTTTTTCCACTGGTTTAATGTTTGCCATACTGACTGCCCATAAATCATGCTAGCTCGAAAATTTGTCACTCAACAAGCGCAGTGTGACTCTTGGAAAGACGAAGCACATTTCTTTGTTAAGCAATTTCCGAGCTTGGCCGCTAATTACATTGCGCTGATCTTTCGACGAATCACTGTAAAACGTTCTAAAAAAAATCGCGTGTTTTGAAATTGAGCTTGTCGGTTGCTAAGCTCGGACCGAATATTTCTCGTTAGATTTCCACCTGTGACGGATTCGGCCTAAAAAGCGGACGAAAAAAACAAGCTGGCTGCCTGAAGGGGCTATTTATGTCTCCAAATGTCGCCAGCGAACGTCCATTAGAGTCACTATGGCTGCTCGCTCGCTCTAGAAATGTCGGAGGCTGGGCGGGGAGGGGAAGGGGGAGGGGAGGGGAGGGGGTCCCCAGGGGCCACAGCGACGGGCGGCGGCCGCTGGGATTTTTCACGTTATCAGCTGCAGATGCCGGCCACGGAACGGCGGCCGCGCGGCCTGGCAGAAAGAACATCCGCCATCATCGCAAAACGACGTGGCCCATCTGGAGCGCACGTAACATCATCAAGTCGGGGTCAGCGGTCAGGCCCTCGCCGCTGCCGGGTACGTGCCACCATCGGGTGACGTCAGGGCCCCGCGGGGGGGCGGGGATGGGGGGGGCGGTGGGCAGATGGAGACCTTTTCTCTTGAAATCTGCTGACTTGGTGTGATGAGAAAGATGAAAAGTGAACATTGTGTCGTTTGGAATCTCAACTCTGCTCTAAAAAGGATGCAAATGGCTCTGATGGCGCTTTGTGTTTTCCGGTCCCTGCTTGTCACATCAGTTCTTCTCGCTTACACACAACACACATGCTGCATCCACACGCACACACACACACACACACACTCTCTGGACCCGACATGCACATGTGAGCATGTGCTATTTGCAGTCCCTTTAAATATTCAGCACCTGCCGTGTTCCCCCCTCGTCTTTGATCAGCTTCCGATTGCACCGCGCCGGCTTTCATGTGCAGGCTTCAAACCGGCGCAACCTGCACCGTGAGCCTTCCCCCGCTCGCACTCCTTTCCTGCTCGCCATCCGCCAGCTCCACAACAGACCACTTGTTCACACCAGGAGGAGGAGCTGAGGATAGTCCGAATCCCAAATGCTTCCTTAAAATGCCTCTTCATAGCCCAGCCCAGAACTAAAAGTGCCCTCACAAACCATGCTGGTTCCCTAAAAACTCCCACCCGAGCCACTTTGCATAAAAATATACCTACTAATTCTAAACATCTAACATCACTTTTCATTGTAAAAGTGTACATTTTCATTCTATTCGGAAAATCTCTTGGACGCCAGTAAACAAGCAAAAAGAAGAGAGAAAAAAAAACAATAACAAAAAAGGGCCCCATGGCAGCTGGTCCCCAACCTCCCGCCTGCACCCGAGCGTCGCACCTGCACGCAGCCTCGCCTCGCTGCGGGAGGCGAGGCCATGAGTGAAGCAGCCCCCGAGATGCGAGCCAGCCTGCGTGAAGTTTTCCCCCCCCGCGACAAGAGCACAAAGTCCGGCGCGCGTCTCGCCGAGCACTCGGAGCCGCGTTACTCGAGCAAAAAGACAACAAAGTTGAAATGTAACTTTAAAAAAAGAAAAAGAAAAAAAGAAAGCGTCAAGTTGTGCCGCTGACGACCATGAAAACATAAAGAGGTCGTTTGTTACACAAACAAGCCCGATGATGATGATGATGATGATGAGAACCCCTGCGGCCAGGCCGGACCGAGGCGAGCGTCACAAACAAAGCCCAAACAAGAGCCTCTCACCTTGGGCGCGACTGTCGGAGCGGCTTCGTCACTCGGGCGGGCAGCGGCGGCGGAGATGCGGGGATGGAGGCTGCGGGGCGGCGGGGATGCGGGAGGGAGAGTATCCGATTGAGAGCAGCCTGCGTCGGCCGCGCGTCCGCAGCAACTGCGTCCTCGCTGGCTGGATGACACGAAGGGAGGCTGAGGGGGACGCACGCCGCCCATTGGCTGTCGAGTCCCCGGCAGCAGGCGGCGGGAGAGGGGGGGGGGGGGGGCGACGGAGAGGGATGGAGGAAGGGAGGGGGGGGGGGGGCGTTGAAGTTGAACACCACTTTCTCTTTTTATTTCATACAATTTAGCAGCTAGCACAAACTCAGGACACAACCACAACATTTTGGCTCACATTATGATCCAAGTGCTCGTTTTTCTTTTTCGTTTGTTATCACACAGAATTGACATCTACATATGAGAAAGGCCTACTAATTGGTAAGAAATTGATTCGTTTGTGCAACGTAAAGTGTCATATGTATATATTAGGGGTGTTGGAAAAAATCGATTCGGCAATATATCGCGATATTACAGTGCGCAATTCTCGAATCGATTTTTAATCATCCATTTCTTTATGGGAATATTCAACAAAATGTCTTACTTAGGGTTAGGATTCACACATTAAGCATGGAAGGTTGTTATATTAATGGAACATTAAGCCTTAATATTTTATTTCAGTGCTGTTCAAACAGGAAACACACTGCAACCAGTTTGTTAAATGCAGTGGCTCAGCTATAAGCCGTCATTTTCAGATAAATACATTTTCATATAAATCTGACAGTGTACATGTACAAGTTTACTGATTAGTATTTTCTAAATTTGAGTTTAAGAAAAAAATCGCAATCATCAATTTATAGATTCGTATCGGGATAAATTGAATCGTGATACGAATTGAATCACCAGGTACTAGGCATTTCACACCCCTAATATATATATATATATATATATATATATATATATATATATATATATATATATATATATATATATATATATATAACAAAAATAAAAACAAAAATAATGGATAACCCCTTTTAGGATTGACAAACATTTCCAGAAATTTCCTGCAGCTTGATTAAACGGATCTAATTAAAGTGCCTCACTAGTGTTAAAAACTTTTATTCACCAGTTGGAATTCTTATGTATGGCGTTCCTCAGGGCTCTGTGCTCTGACTCCTTTGGTTTGACCAATGTCACCACTTTGCTAAAGTTTTCTGGCGTTTGAAGGGGTCGGTGACTTTGTTTGCGTCTTTGGTGATGTTTAAAGCCGAGCTGCTTTCATTTTGGGAGGCCGATGACGGGGGGTGAGGAGGCCGCAAGTGTGCCGGCCAGAAATCAGATTAGAGGCCCAACATGTAAACTGCTGGGTTAGAGAGTAATCAAACTAATGCAGCTCATCACTGCTTCATCCAGCGCGCGCTGCCTGCGCCAGATTACTGCCCTCTTAATCTCTTCTGCATGTGTGCTCGCGTGGACATTTACATGTAATGAACTCTTAAGCGCTCTCTTAGCGGACGGCGAATAAAAATGTTTATGAGCTGAACAAGTTGTGATGGAAATGAGGTTGGGGAGTATCGTAATGTTTTCAACAATCTCAACGATGCTGTTGTGTAACAAAACCATTTTGTTGTTACGCAAACATGCGCGTGCAATATTTGACATCGGAAAAGTCAAACATTTTAGTGTTAACCACAATAAGGCGGGCGTTGAAAACCGATACTTTCCCGCTTTTCTTCACTACTCTCTGCTGTGACGTCGATGTTCCAAAAACAAGCGAGCACTCGAAAAGTCCGGAAAGCTTACTGTAAATTAATGGAATATAATAAAACACGCACACACACACACATGATTGTATTTTTAATTAAATTAGAAAATGTAATTTGATCTGATGGGAAAGCGCGGATATCTGCAGCGGAGATCAGACGGTGCGGCGTTGAAGGTGTGATTCCTTTGAAAAGTGTGGCTTCCCGATGACAAGATAAGGAATGCTATTATCACAAGAAAGCAAAGTCATTAAGTTGTGTAATGCGCGGCATAATGAAGTTGAGATTTAGAGATGCGCGCCGCAAAAACAACTCACTTCATTTACCACACAGATAGAGAGGATCGTTCTCCCAAGTCGGTCAGTGAGTTTACTTCTCACGTTTCAAGTGGTGGACCTCTGCCAAGGCTTCAATATTCACGCCAATGACTAAAATGAAAATGTCTGGAACAGATCATTTAAGAAAACATAGAGACAGCAAACATCAACCTTTTCAATTGAATTGATGTTGGATGTTGGAATTGTGGTCCTGGATCGAATGAAGGCCTGACCTAAATGTTCAATCTGGATCAGATCTGGATTAGAAATTCAGTTGCTTCCTTTGAAGTGTGAACGTCACAGTCTTGAACATATTCCAGTTTTTTTCTTCTTCATTGACACGGAATTGAATCTGGACCAAAATCAATTTGACATCATAGCATCTGAATGATATAACAAATCCATTCAGGATCTTCTGCCCAAACCATAGCTACTTATGCTAAATGGGGATTTTCCATGGTAACCTGTCTACAAATGGTACATCGAGATCATCTCTGGATCAGATCTGGATTAGAAATTCAGTCGCTTCATTTGAAGTGTGAGAGTCCTTGACATGTTTAGGTTTTTATGTCCACTAAATGAATGAAGCTGACTTGAATCTGGATCAAAATCAGTTTGAACATCATCGTGTCTAAATTATAAAACAAATCCAGACTTTCATTCGAAGATCTGCCAAAACCATGCTCATCCTAAACGGGACTTTCCATGGTAACCTGCAAACAAATGTTCAATCTGCCGCAGATCTGGATTAGGAGTTTAGTTGTTTCTCTTGATGTGTGCGGGTCCTGATCATGTTTGAGATTCTTCTGGCCGCTATTTGAATTAAAATGACTTGAATCTGTTTTTTATTTTTTTTATTATTTTTTCTTTTATTTTATTTTATTTTTTTTTATTTTTTTTAGATACTGAGCTCTAAAAAAAAAAAAAAAAAATCTAAAAAAAAATAAAAATAAAAATAAATGACTTGAATCTGGATCAAATTTTGTTTGACATCACAGCGTCCAACCAACACAAAATAATCCAGACACTCGTTCAAGATCATCTGGGAAAACGATCCTCATCCTAAATGGGATTTTCAATGGTGATCATCAACCAAATCTTGGTTCAAATCGAGATCCGATCTGGATTGGGAGTTGCGCTGTGAATTGTGAGATGCCCTGGGAAGTGAGCTATCAAGTTGATGGTGTCCCCCATGTTTTGACCACTGCTGACTTGAATTCCTGGAAGCTCTCCAGGCAACCACTTAGCCTCCATCAACGTCAAAACGTGGGACGAGCCAAATGGGGGCGCTGCGCTTGGCGCGGCCTCCATCAGGAGATACGCCGCAGATGACAGTCGAACCGCCAACCTTGACAGGGCAACACATGACAGCTGCAGAACGCTGTGCAGTTGCTTCAAAGCGGAACAGCCTCCGTTCCTTTTGGAGGGAATTTTTAAGACGATCCGAATCAGCGCCAAACAATAAACACAACCCACAATCAAAATTGTCCCGTATGAACTAATGTTAACACAAATAATCATTTCCAGGGCCACGTTTTAACCTTACCTTTGTGTTTGTTTCTTAGCAACAGCGCTCATGGGTCACGGGAACCTGCTGTTTAATAAAAAATAGACGCTGTAAATGAATTTTTGGGGAATGTTTTTCTTCCTTTTAAAAAGGACATAAATAAGCTTACCCTCACTCGGGCCACAGCAAAATGGTTTCAATTATCAAGAGCAATACAAGGATTTAAAAAATTTAACTCTTTTTTTACTGCCAAATGTTATCCAAAAAGACAACCCAGAGAGTGCCAGCCAGTTTCGCGTATTTTCACTCATCTTTCAAAGCAAACAGAATAATATGTGCTATGACTACTGAAACATGGTGGATACCATATGAAAGCTTGGATTCCATTTTCTCAATAGAAACAAAAGTATGCTCCTTATTATGTTCTTAAGGAATCACCATTTGAAAATAGATGTTTTAAGTGACACCAAGCAAAAGATACATTTTCGACAGTGACTTTGACACTAATATTGTTTGTTTAGTTACGCTCTGTGAATTAGATTTAATGTGACAAACGCTTTGATCATTCACGACATCTTTGAAAACGTTCTATTTCCTAAGATCCGCCATGTTTTCATGTCATTTGATCCACGAGAGCTGCCATCTGCCGGCCATCGTTAGTGGGTGTTTTTTATTTTTTTCAGCTCATTCATGAAACCAGAGCTGCCCAAGATGTTGCACTGCCCATTGGGGAAAAAAAAACACCGGAAACAGAGTTGACGTCAATTAACGTTATTGGCGGTAGTCGTTGGGATTTCCATTAACGTTAATTAACTTTCTTGGCAGGAAAAGATTTGTAAAACAAAATCAATCGAATAATTTGAAATCTAACTATCTGAACTTTATTTTTCAAATGAGTTGACAGGAGGGTAAAGTAAACTCTAAAAGCATATATAACCCAATTTAAATGTACGGAGTTCCTAAAGTGCCATGGGGCAAAAAACTGTGAGATATATGTCTCATTAGGAAGCGAAACATTCCTATCGTAACGAGAAACTTTCTCTTTAGGACAAGAAACGTTTTAACATGCGAGCGCAGACTACACGACTTCAGATGTTTTAAATGTCGCTTCGACAGACGCAACATAATGGTGACGAGTTGCAAGTAAAGCAGAAATGTCCTTACGATAAAGCCCCATGTGAGAATATAAAACTAAGACTCCCAAACTCTTAGAAATTTACACTTAGAAATGCGAACCAAAATGTAATTACAGGGCCTCCTATGTTAGCATGCACTGGACTACTTCCTCATCATTTGAACAATAACGTTTCTCATCCTAACAACAAGGTTAGAATGAAAATGTTTCTCGTCCTAATTTCAATGTTCCCCCTATGTCACTCACATGACTCTGCAAAAATTTAAAAATGTATTTGTTTCATTTTTTTCCCTTGTTTCTAGTGAAAGGGTTCAAAGCCCACATTTTTCCTCGTGATAAAACTCAACCGGCACGTTTGGAGCTCGCGCACTCCCTGGAGTCCAACCCAAAGTTTCCGGTTTGAGACCCAGGACACACGTCAGACGTTTCGTTTCCCAGACATTTACGTTTTGTCCCAAATAGACTCAGCTTTGGGAATATTGTGGGAATGTTGCCTTATTTTGCCGTTCCACTTCTTCCCTCAGACGCAGCCTGGGGACACAAAGGAGGAGGTTCGGACGGCGACGGCCTCGGTGTGCCCTCGCGGCACAATTGGGCCGCCTGCCGTGAGCGCCGTGATTTATGATGCCTTCCAAATGTATACGCTCACATTCTTTTCTTTTTTTTTGGCCTTCTTTCTGCCAGCGCCGCCTCGCCGGAGGGTCACCGTGTCGTCTCGCTCGTCTCGACAGGAAGCGCTCATCTCCGGCGCTCGGCTGTCTTTTTGTTTAGTTTTTTTTCGCCCGGGTTCCATGCGGTTCCCCAAGGACGACGCGCAGACCTTTCGATTGGGCTCACAAATGAGACCTTAGCTAAGATGTCATCAATAACTAAGAAAAAGGAACTTGATCGATGTTGCGTCCTTGACAATCGGGTCATTTTCATGGACACATAATGGGCCCCATTTTGGTTGACAGGAACACGTGCGCTCGCCTGAAAAACAGGCACAGACATTTGTTCAACATCTTCCGTCAAAAGAGTCGTCATCCTAAAAAGGATTTCTGTTATTCATGACGAATAAGCACTGGGGATCAAACCTGGAATGAGAGTTGAATTGATTCTCTTCTTTTCATGTGAACTGTCACAAACTAAATTGAATCTGGATCAATTCTTGTTTTACGAAACGAATCCGGACATTCATTCAAGATCATCTGCCAACAATGTCCTCATCCTATACTGGATTTCTGATGGCAAAGCCAAATATGTCATGTGGATCAAATCTGGATTGAAAGCTGAGATTCCATGTGGATTTTTTAAATGTAAAATGTGAATCAGAGACTGAATTGAATCTGGATCAAATCTGGTTTGACATAAACAATGCAGATATTTCTATGCTCGTCCTAAATGGGATTTCTGAAGTTAAACCAACCAAACTGGACTGAACCAATCTCCTTGCCTCTTGCTTGGACAAAAAGTATTCTTGCAGTTCTCCAGACATGATGTCAAGGTCAAAAGCAGCGTTCCTAAAGCAAGCCCCCCGAGAACGAAGGAAGAAAAACTGACTAACTGGGTTTGGTTCTGCCGGCTTTTATCTCCTCCATCCATCATCACGCAGCTCGTAGGAAAATATCATTCCCATTTATGTCTGATTATCCCATGATTTTTCAACCCCGGAGACGCGGCGAGGACAAAGGCTTTTTTCTTTCTTTCATTTTCTGCGTATCGAGGTCAAACCTGCGAGGGATACTTGTGATCATCAGCTGTTGAGGCGGGAAAACACAGAGAGCATTCAAGCTCCACTTTGGGGAAAGACACGAGAACCACGGAGGAGATGACGCGGCGGTTTTTATTTTGCCGATGTTCGTCTTGATCCGCGTTGGCGGATTGTTTATAGCGCCGGCCGGCCGCGTCTGGAAGGAGATCCTATTGATTGTTTCCCCGTCCGCCTCTAAGTCTTCCAATTAAGCGCGTCATAAAGTGAGTCAAATCCATCACACACCTAATGAGACCTCATTAAAAAAAAGTCTTTAAAGTGCCTCATCTGCTACATTTGCTCTCGCAAAAACTTCTTCTTCCTCAATGTGACTCCACAAAATGAGCCTTTAACACGTTGCAAACTCTGCCTGGATTGAAACCGTCATTTAAAAAACGTCACCCAGGTTGGAAACCAAAGTTTAAAACTTCGTATGAAATCCTAACGCGGGATGAAAACTAACCGTGGCTTAAAACCCGAATATAAAACCGTAATCAAACTTCATTTGAAATCCTGTCTTGCAACCCTAACTATGTCTTAAAGACCTTTTGTATATAACCATGACTAATTTGAAACCCCGACCCAGATTTGGTACAGTAACTTCTGGACTATAAGGCGCACTTGACTATTTTACACTCGAGTTTGTTACACATATAAGCCGCACCCGACTGTAAGCCGCAGGTGTTTTTACGTTACCGCATCGGGTTCCCGCTATTTTCTTTTCCATAATGAGGGTGCGAATGGTCTCGTTCTTGTTCTGTCTCTCCTACTGTATTTGGGCTCACTTGATTTGTTTTGCTCTGCCTGGCGCTCTTGCGCCTCCTTCAAAGTGCGCCCTCTTGTGATCTGATGGATAAGCCGCACCTTTGCATTGGCCGCAGGGTCGAATGCAAGTGAAAAAAGTAGCGGCTTATAGTCCAGAAATGACTGTGTATATGAAACCCAACTTGAAAACCTTGATTTGACATCATACTTTAAAATCTTCCTAACCCTCGTTGTGCGTCCTGATTCTAGACCACAATGTACAAAAATAAATAAATAAATAATAATCCTCTGTAACCTTATGCTAACAGGAAGTGAGCCATTTTCATTTACTTTGAAATTTGTCAGCATGGTTTTTGGACATTTATCGAGGTCATGTTTTAACAAACACCTTCTCGAGAATTTATCCGATCGTCTTTTCATTTCATTGTTGCCGTGGCGAGGCGCCGTTTGCAAAGAAAAATGATGTTTCTTTTTAGGGTCTAAACATTGGCAAAATTTGAGCGATTTCTTAAGAGATTTTTTAAAAAAATGGTGATGGTGAGTCCTCCAAGGATTGCGACTGAGCGTTGGCGGATGCTGCGATGACGCTATTTGTGAAAGCGAAGGAGTCTGGCTCGGGGACGGGAAGCGTGCGCCATTGTCGTGTTTGGCGGTGGGATTAATGGTGCAGATGGACGCGGACTGGACGCTGTGAACAAATCCCTCTGTGATGTCGTACATTCAGGCGCTTGTTTGTTCTCATCCGGCGGACATCAATTTAGCGACATGCTAATCTGCGCGGCTACAACTTGTACTCGGTAAAGTGACATGATGAAGTCAGCCAGAGGTTCGGGAGATTGGGGGCTTGGTCTTTCTTTCCTCTTTTGCATAATTCTCTTCCTATTAGCAGCAACATGCAGTGTTTTTTTTTTGGGGGGGGGGGGGGGTTTGTAATGATAATTTGAGAATCTGTGGTTGCTGCGCTAATCCGGCAGCATTACACTTCACAGAGGGATTAGTGAGTGACAAGTGGAAGTGAAACGAGAGATGTAAGGGCCTCTTAAGCCGTGTTCCTATTAAAAGCCACGGAGCGTTGTGACACTGCGCAAGGCAAGCTTCGCTGCACACTCGCCGGATGCTCGGGGATAAATATCATCAACCCCCCCCCCCCCCGCCCCCCACCACTCCCCGCTTTATCCTCCCATCATCCCCCCTTCATCACCCCTCCGGCCCCATAAATGCTTCCCGGCTCGTGGCCATTTCTCCGTCTGTCTTTATTTGGATTTTTTTTTTTTTTTAATCCCGCCTCCTTTATGTACTCCAAATGATTTCTGCTTGCCCTCGTTTGCTCAACGTGCGACTTGAAGATGCTTTACAGTGTACACGCTGAAAAGGACGTGTCTCCATGGCGACGGCGTAACTTGTGATGACTCAGCTTTGCTTTTATGCTGCTCACTTGAAGAACGATTGCATTTGATGGCCGTTTTGCTCTTTTTGACAGAACGCTATCATAAGCTCAAATGGAGACAAAAATAAATCATCGCGTTGACACGGCACAAACACTGCATGGAACCAAGATGGAGCTCAAACTAATGGTGCAAGTTTGACAAGCGTCATCGTCACTCCCAGAACTAAGAACTTTTTTGAGTCTGGGGTGTAGGGGCGCGCATCTCTCTGCAAAAGATGGTTCGAGGCCATTTTTTAAACGATTCAAGGGCGGTTTGATTTGAAGTGGAACAATTGGATTTGGTTCGACTCAGCGGGAATACGATTCGATTCGGTACGGTTCACTTTGAGAGGGTATGACGTGATGGCTTTTTTTTGTTGTCATTTTACTTACATTTGAATCAACTGAAGCCATTTCCTATCTCGACAACCAAAGACGATTTGATCCGCATCTCGATTTATTTCCAAGTGGATCTGATTCAATGCGATCCCATCTTTTAAGTCAAGAAATGGTTTTCCGTTTTTTTGTTACGCCCCTAGTCTGAGGTAGGAATCAGGACCCAGAAAGAAAACCCTAACCCTTCAAGTGCGACACACAGTAGAAGTTCTGTGAACCAAATTTAGTTCTCAGAATCGCTTTGACGACAGCACTTTCAACGCGAGCCTTTCAGTTCACAAACTACAAGTGCCGATTCGAATAGTCAAAGTTCTCAACTCAACCCCTCGCACCCCATTGGGCCGAATTTTGCACCCAGTCCGTCCCTGATTGGCACGTTGAATTCAGGAAGTTCCAAATTCCGTAATTCTTTGTGTACCATTCAATGCACCGTACTATGCCTACCGCCACCCCTTTTGGGTACCAATGGTTGGTTGTCACAAATGACCAAAAAGTGGTCCGGGTATTTTATTCCGCTTTAAAACATCTGACAAGGGCAATAAATTGCGTACTCGATTTGAATGATGTCAGGTCGCAACAAACATGATTCAAAGTGAACCCTTTTCTACCTACCGGGAAATAATGAAACCTGCCAATGATTTTGAAACGAAATTCTTTATATGATGCATGTTTATGAGAACTGTGCCTTCACAGCGTGAACTTCTCTGGCCATTCGCATGAATCACACACGCACACACGCACACACGCACACACACACGGTTTTAAATGAGGAAAAAGTCCAAACAAGTTATTTGTTTTCCTGCGGCACTGACCTGGATTTACGTGGCTTCGCTCTCCTGTGCGCATCCCCGGAGGGGCGGAAAGTAACTGTTCAATCGCAGGTAATTAACTTCTGGCCGACCCGGGGAACGCTCGCACCAGACGCCGCCATCTTTTAAGTGTGATGCTCCATTAGAGGGCCGTCCCGCAAGGAACCCTGTCAATGTGGGGACGGTGTAAAAAACAAAACACACACACACACACACACACACACACACACACAGGAGGGCATGCTGGGGGCTTGTGCCACTCTCATCTAATCACTGACACGCACAGCTTAAACATGTCAATTAGATGTGACACACACACACTGAGTGGTTTCATCAGTATGAGTCCGCTTGGCAGCTTTGTCTGGTCTTTTGCCCCGGAGGTGACGTTCCGCTGTAAAGCGTACTTTTAATCAGTGCAAAGCATCCAAACACGCTCAACGCGCAGAAAGCATGAAGGCCGTCGCGAGTTGAATCGGGTCCTCGGTGTCAAATATACTCGTGCTCTTTGGAAGTTATATCGTGCTGGAGGCAACTTTCCTTACCAAGAAGAAAGAAGCAGGACACCGAAGCCGACGATGCTGTATTGTCTTTCATTTGAACAATGCGAAAGTCACTTTCCATCTTTGGATACATCGTTGACATTGTTCATAATACAACAACCCAAATGAATGCACCGTTTTCTTCCAGCAACAACGGAACGGTAATTGTCACTCATTAGCAAATGCTTGTTGCTAGGCAGACTTTATGCGGCCTAACAATATTCACATCTCTAAAAACCAATTAAAAAAAAAGAAACTCTCAAATAATTATAAAATAACCACAAAATGACTAACTTTTCTCACCATAGCGCCATCTTTTGTTCGTGGTGGGGCACTGCAACACTTGCCCCGAATGCAAAATAACCCCAAAAACAACACACACCACATTCCCTAAATCCTTTTCGAATGCATACATGGCTATATAGCACACATACACTTTACATACAGGTGATAAATGCATCACACATTTATATATTCAGATGTTTCACAATCAGAGTGTTGAAGCGTCACCGACTCACCGCCACCTGTTCTCACGCGCACACACATTTGCTCGACACGTGGGTGTGCGCGGTGACAAACGACGTTTTGCCATCGCCAACAAATAAAGGAAGGCCGCGTTGAAAGAAAAATAAGAACATTAAATGCATAATTTGTCAGTGAATTTATTGCCACCGAGGAACAACAAAACAAGCTCTTTTTGGAGCACATTTATCTGACTTAACATGAAATATTAATGCAGCAATAAAACACATTTAACTGGCTTGTCATGTAACACGTCGCAAAGTGGCTTCAAAAACAGCTGACAGTGAATAACAACGACAAATAAAAGTACATGTTGTTTCTGCTCTCATTTGTCACAAACACAACAAATGTGATACAACGCTACAATGAAGCATTTTAAGCACTACAAATTAGATTTATAAACTTGTCTACATGTTTGTCAAACTTGGATGTAGCTAATATACATCTTTTGTATGAGGCTTTTTAAAAACTAAATTACAACAGTGTATAAGAATGCATTTTTACATTTGTTTTTAATTCTGTCTACCATGTCGCTAACTCGCTAGCTAGCTGAGCTAACTAGCCGGTGAACTCGGATACATGCGCGTATGGCACTGATCGCTACCAACCAACACTGTGTGCGGGTGAGGCCTTTTTAAACACTAAATCACAATTGTGCATTGTCATTTTTTTAAGAAACATATTTAACTCTGTGTCAATCAAGGACGTAGCAAGCTAGCAACCTCACAGCCTACTAAATGACATTTTGTATTGTAAACTGTTGCAACTTTGTGCCTTTTTAAATACAAAAATTGTGACGTTAAGTCAGTATAAAAACTTTTTTTTTTTAACTCGTGTTATTTAAAGTTGATGTCAACTATGTGCATACAGTTAGCTAGTGTTAGAGTAGACAATATTTGGTATTCTACTCTTTGCGTGTTCAATTAACTGAATGGTGAGATTCTGGTGAAGAAGTCCCTTTGCAAAGGTATCAGAAGCTTCTGATCACACAATTGAATACACTCAAAGCGTGTTCTGTTCAAAGGTGTGTGTCCCTTCTCCTCCGGCACATCATTATTTATTGAAAAGTGGGTGAATACGAAAAGTCTCCTCCCATCAGCCCACAGTACATTTGTTTACAACTCAGTGAATACAAGAAAATCCCCCCTTCTGTTCCCATAGGTATAAATCAGATTAGAGAAAAACAATAATACATCAGCCTGTCCCTCCACTCTTCCGACTGAGACCGGTACCAGGCTATACTCCCTTCTTTTCTCAGGAGAGTGAGACAGATAAGAATACAATAGACCATACTATTCATTGAGCTACACAGCTATAACTAAATGACTCCAAAAACGGCTAAAATATAAATTGAAACTGAAAAACAATGTTAATAATTTAACATTAGCCAACTCAGCTAGCTACATCACGGTTACGTTTTGTGTTTTCTCCTGAAACAGCAACTTTATAGCTTTGCGAGTACATCCGGTCATGAATGTAGCTCGCTGCTAAATGTGAGCTATTGTTTTTAAACGGCAAAACTGAGCCATAAAGTAACATATAAAGATGACGTTAACATTAGTATGTTAGCTCTGCATCACAACAACAGCTATTCATCTTAAAGAAGAACCAAACCACGTTAGCCATTTAGTTCTATACAACAACAGTAAGTGTTATCATGTCAACAGCGCAATGCCTTGCGGGCCGTTTAGCGTCATATGGATCAAGACGGCGCGTAGGTTGATAAAAGAACGGCAAGACAATCAAAGCAAACAAATACGATACCGTATAGAGGAAAAATCAAACTACAATACAAGTCAGAATCATGTATTCAGTGGATGGAAGATCCGCAAATGTCTTTACAATCTAATAGGCGTATTGAAATTTGACGGCGACAAAAGCGAGCGCCTTTAATGAGAGGCAAACCGAAAGCGAAGTCTGCCGTTCCGGTAATGATCTGACTTCACTGTCGGATAATTAGTCCGCAGGTGAAGGCGGCGGACACAAAGGAGAGGGAGGACGACATTCTTTCGCCTCAGAAAAAGGGCCAGACTGGGACAACAATTCAGCCCCGGCATTTCTGGCTCAGTCCAGGACCTCATAATTAGCGGCACACAACTGATTAGCCATTCATTTACACATTCCCCAACGGAATGCACTCGGCTAGTTTTTCCAAAGCCAAATCTGAATTCTTGCGGCGAGGCGAATACATGTTGCGTAACATCATGCACTGCGCATGTCGTCAACCTTCTCTCTTGTCAACAGCCTGACTTGACGAGACAGGGAGAGAGCTTATTATAATTAATAAAGGGAAACTTAATCATTGGAAAGCACTCATCAGAATAAAGTGCTGCTGTTGTCTTCAGGCACACTTCTAACCAAATAAATAATAACAGCATCATAAAAACAAAAAACGAAGAAGAAAAAAAACAATACTAGTGCTTTTGCCTTTAGGCATGTTCGGAATTTACAGTTAATCATAACTTTAGAGGTCTCAAATAGCTATTTTGTTTTGTATTTTATTTCAAGCGTAATGTGTCGTCGGGATCCACAATATCGGAAGTCGTTATGGCGTCGATTGTTCGTTGCACTACTTTAATCGGTTCCGGTCGTTCAATTCGTGCTTGAACTGAATTACGCTTTTTCATTGTGCGCGTACCTTTTCCCAACAAAACTCTGCTAATGTTTAACCAACAAAACCCAAATGACCGATGCCTTGCTAAAAAAAAAAAAGAGGAGGGTAATAGACCGGCAGAAGATGCCTCCAGACCTAAACCCAATTGAGCACCTGGAAATTTTCACCTTGAGGTGGACTCACATTTGTTGCCAGTGATTTTGAGTTTACAAGTTACAAGATGTGCGCTGACTACCTTGAAGCAAAATATGTTTTCCATCCGTGTTTTCACAAAACAATATACAAAGGTGCCTTGAGATACAAGTTAAATTGTTCGCTGACCAACACTTGTATCTCAAGTGTTGGTCAGCATTGAAATGAATAGAAATGCCATGAATCCGTTCTAGCCTCCTTTAAAAACAAACAAAAAAGGAGACTGTCACAATCGCTCTGTAAGGTGCGCTGTTGTGAAGTGTTCTTTGCAGAAGATAAAGAACATACATTTCCGTGTGATAATGATTGACTATTTTTCCATCTATGATTTCCCTCCAGTTCCCATTGCTGTTATCATGTCTTCTGGCTTATCGGTGGCCATGTTGGAGTGTCCCTCCACCGCACAGAACTTCAATTCAAAAGTCATCCAGTCGAAAGAGCTTTTCAAAATCATCATAAAGAATCTTTCAACATAAATCGGGACGGATAAACGTGTGCTCCCTCCGAGGCTGAAAAGGGCACCGCCATCCAACGAGAGAGGAGTCGGCGTGCGGCGTCCATCAATAGCCGGCGCTCACTCCTCGCCGCGCACCCCCGCATCGTTAAATGCGCCTCGGCGCCCCATCTGCGACGGCGCCTTTTATCTCGCTGACATTTACATGAACGCTGCGAAATGAGATGGGATGCGGCCGTGCCGAAAGGAAAGGAAAGGAAGAGACCTCTCTCATTAGCAGAGATTAGCGTGCTAGCAGTTGAACAGAGTCACACTAAGGTTTCGAATACTTTACGTTGGCACTTTGACTTAAGAGTGCCCTAACTTACGAGTTTTCTTGTTTAAAAAAAAAAAAATCAAATTCAAATCAATTCATTAGTTATTTAAGAAAGTACAAAAAACATATAAATATAAGTTTGTGCTATAAAGGTTACTAATATTTTCTTGTTTACAATAAATTAATTAACCAATACAAAATTTACATATGCATCTTTGTTGATTTTACTCATACCTTCTAGTAATATAAATCAATTAGGCTATTATCAAATTAGATATTAATATTAAATAATAATAAAAAATATTAACCATATGTAGGAAAAAAATGCCCAACTCTGCTACATGTAGTGCATGAAGTGCTGCATCTACCAATGAAAATAGTGCCGTTTTTTTTTTTTTTGCTCAGCATTGCAACTTTCCATCCATAAAACTTCATCACATGGCAGGAAATTCCTGCTTTTGTGTCTTCGTTTTAACATCCTCGTAATTGCCACCCCCGATATTCAGGTCGATCCCGATCCTTCAAAGATGAACGAGCGTCCTCACGCATGGCAACATGACAACGGAGCGAGCAAAGCAAGCATTCCGCAGCATTAGGTTCCTAATTAACGGCGCGGTTGGCATGGCAACGGATGACGCTTAATGGGAAACATCATCACCGGTGTGGCGTGCGTCGCTGCTAAACGACATGTTGCCTTGTGTGCGCGTGTGTGCGCGTGTGCGTTAGTGTGTGTGTGTGCGGGATTTTTTGGGGGTAGTTATTGTGAAAGTAGAGCAAAGAAACCAAAATGTTAACGAATGTTTTTGGAATGAGGAGCTTCATTAGGAAGCCCAGTTTGTGTTTGTTTTTTGTGTTCATTGGGTTCGTTCCAACCACTTTCATATTAGCCACCCTGAGGATGTCAAGACGGGAAATAATATTGGCACTTTGGACTTGACTCACAGAACCTTCAGCCTGATGATGACAATGTCCTCTTGGAAATGGGATGGAGTGCGTGCGTGCGTGCGTGCGTGCGTGCGTGCGTGCGCGTGGCCAGGCTTGGCCTGTCAACCTGGCGTCACACTGAGCGCGCTCCATCAGGACATTGCGGACACGAGACGACACGCTGACGAAGAAAAGTGACAAGAAAATGTGCGGTGATTCACTTAAGTAGAACGTTTTCATTCCACTTTGAATCCCTGCCGCTTTTATTTGGATGCATTCCCTTTTCCCGACGACACAAAATACCGATTTATTGGGTAATAAAGATGTTTCAGATGACAGGAAGACAAATTTAGATTTCCTCACATTGACTCAAGGCAGTGTTGGGAAATTCCAACTACGGTTTTCCGAGTAGCTATTTTATTATGTTTGAGTCCATGAAAGATACATATTTTCATTTTTTGTCTACATTTTTGTTTCAGTGTTGCTATTTTTCAAATACATTTTGAATAAATAATAAATATTTCCTATTAGCTATTTAATAATGTTTGAGTCCATAAAAATGTGTGAATTGTAGACACTTAACAAACACTCACAATTTTTTTTTTTATCTGTAAAACTTTTAAAAACTACCTAAGACTTATGACATCATCATCATTCACTGCCATTGACGGTTATAGACGTCAAATTAAAATTAGTTTTATTTGTTTCATTTTTTTACACTTTTGTTAACAAGAGTATGAAAACCTAGAATGTTTTTATTGTACATTTAGTAAAGATATCAAATTTGTGATTAATCGCAAGTTAACTCGTGAAGTCATACAATTAATTACAATAAATAAAAAAATATTTGCCTGACGCTGCAAATTTTTTAATAATCTTTTCTCTTTTTTTTAAATCGCGTCAGGTGATTAAAATTTTTAATTGTAATCGCATAACTTCAATAGTTAACTCATGATTAATCATAAATTTGATATCTGTTCTAAATGTACAATAAAAAAAAATCTAGGTTTTCATACTCTTGTTAACAAAAGTGGAAAAAATGTTAAACTAACAGAAATAGTTCAAATAAATTTTAATCTTGCCAAAAATGAATTTTCACCTTCACAGCCTGTAAAAATACCAAAGACAACTTTGCCATTAGCCATTTGATGACATTTTTGTCCATGTGAATAAGAATCCCGACAATAAGCTTGTCTGCCGAATACTGAGACAACAAATTCTTCCTTTGTGATCGCCGTGACAACAACACCAGCCGGCGATGAAGCTTATTAAGCGTCGGCGTGACATCACAAAGTTCACGAACCCGCTCCCGGGGCGGGAAAGAAAGTGGAGGCTTGTTGTGATCCAGAAGCTTCAACAGAGAGCATCTCGAGTGCGATGGAGACAAAAAGGAGGAGGATGAGGAGGAGGCTGACGGGCCTTCTTCACGCCGAGACGTCGCTGGAGGACGCTAATGACGAACTCAACGAGAGCGCTGAAGAGTTGAGAAGACGAGAGGTTTGTTGACGAGAAGATTACGGAGAAGCGTTGATCTTCTTCAAACCTTTTATGAAGACGATCGCTAACGAGCGACGCGAGCTCGCGGCCAGACAAGATCAATTTCGCTGTTTTGTACATTTGAACGTAATTTCAATTCATGAAAGGGAAGCATAAAACTTTTGGGGGAAATCTGGGACGAAACCAAGTCACAATAAGAATCTGGTGAAGGTTATTTAAATGTTGAGTTACAGCAAAAGAGGAATGGATTCGATTTTAAACAATCACATTGTTACTAATTCTCATTCTAACTACAAACAATTTTTTTTTTTTACAATGAGTGCTTTTATTAATAGAAATGGACCTTGGACTTATATTAAATGTAATGTACATGTAACCACATGCAAACTGCGGAAATACATTGGAACGTATTTGCAAATACGTTCCAATGTATTTACAAGTACATTGGAACGTGTTCGCAATTCGTACATTCTACCATTAAACTCATTTGCTCCCCAAAACGAAACGAGTCCGTTAGCTTGTCAGTAGCACCGTGGCTTTAATATTAACACGCCGCCGCCTAACCCTGGCTTCTGATTGGTCGTTCACAAAGATTGACGAGTCCAGGACACGCTCTGCGTTTCCGTTTCCGCGCCCTTAAAACGATAAACGGGGGGTTCACGGCATATATTCTTCCCGTTAGGATGGCAATTAGGAACCCGCAAGATCAATCAGCGCTTTATTATCATTATTGCTTTTGTGTGCTCCGTCGACAAGCCCTTCAAAAACTCCAGAGAAGGAAAGTGGTATTTATTGCTCTGACAAATGGACCTCTAATTTACTACTTTCAGGCGAGATGGAGGGGAAACCAGTCGGCTAACCTCGGTGACGAAGGCTGCCCGCAGCAGACGCCCATCGGAATTCCCGCGGCGGGCTGCAGATGCCGTTAAGTAACGCTTGCCGTTCTGACGCCGGGGACTGATGAAAGCGCCCCCGGCGGCCTCGGACCGCAGAGAGGCGTCGCTGGCGAGGCGGCCATGTGGCGGCCATGTGCACGCGGGTTACGCGCCCGACAAAGAATATCATTGGGGATAATTGCCGTTTTATGGCGGCAGTAATTGCGCACAGATTGTTTCAAATGAACAAAAACGCCCCCCCCCCCAATCCCCCCATCCCCGGAAAGCGCACGGGAATGACAACAATAGCAACATTGTCACCAGAGCACAACAGCAATCTTCCGCCTTCCTCATCGTCATCCACCTTCTGCCAGCTGTTTTTGAGAGTCAGGTGCAAAAAAACAAAACAAAGAAAAGCCAACAAGAAATGAAATTAAACATGAATCACGCGGCCTTCCGTGCGCTTGGAGAGCTCAGCTGCTCAGCAGGAAGTTTCAGAAGTATTCCTTTTGTTGTGCACATACAATGCAGCATTCCTCCGTCAGGAATTATTCCCCACACAAGGTCTAAAACACTCGTGGCAAACTCAGATCCGGGGGGACAATTCGGACCTGCCACTTCTTCCCCCCCCCCCCCACCATTTTTCTTGCCCTTTTACTATTATTACAAGACTTTTTTGCTTAACACAAATTGAGCGGTCCTATTTATATTTTGATGTCGTTATTTTCATGACTTCTGTTATGAAAACTCCATTTGTTGTTGAGATATAACAATGAAAAGCAAGTGTAAGCGTGTGTCCGTAGTTCATTATTTGACGATTCCCGTGGTCATAACGGCAATCTAATGGAAACCAGAAGTATCGAGTGGCCCATGATGAATATGTGTTTGACACGCCAGATCTTAAGGAGCGCACTCTTTTCCAGTCTTCCCAACATTCCTGCCAAATGCCGGTGAAGATGCTACGGACGTCTAGTCTTCAGTCGTCGGTCAGAATTCCAACCAATTCCTGTCAAACAATTTCTAGGATTACTTCCTATGGTTTTTGCCGGTGTCAGGAGTTCTGGATTCCTGCTGTTAGAGTAGGCAATATTAAGTATTGTACTCTTTGCGTGTTCAATTAACTGAATGGTGAGATCCTGGTGAAGAAGTCCCTTTGCAAAGGTAAATAATTATCAGAAGCTTCTGATGACAAAAGGCTGACGACACTGAAGCCGTGTTCTATCAGGTTCTGTGTCCGGCTCTCCGTCACATCCTTATTTATTAAAAAGTGGGCGAATACGAAATGTCTCCACCCATCATCCCACAGTACATTTGGTTACAACTCAGTGAATACAAGAGAATCTGTTCCCATGGGTATAAATCAGATTAGAGAAAAACAATAATAATAAGCCTGTGACTCCCTTCCGACCGGCAGAGACCGAAACTCCCATTAAAGATAGCAAATGTACAAACCCGTTGCCCTTTCTCATGAAAGTAACACAGATAAGAATACAATTCTATTCATTGAGCCATACTGCTATAACTAAATCCAAAACGGCTAAAATATAAATTAAAACTGAAAAACAATGTTAATAACTCATCACTGCTAATGCAGTGAAATCCAGACTGATTGACTACAAAGACTTGTCATTCCTTTTTACGGGTGAACACGGCTAAAAGCTGTAACTGCTCTCTGAAAGGATGCTGGCGGTTTCAGAAGTTGTGTCATTCTGCTAGCATAGCGATGTAGCAGGGATGATGTCTACTGATTGCCCCCAAAAACACCCGACAGGTCATCTCATCCGCTGCAGCTGTCGAATTCCATCTCATCGCCACGGAAAGGCACAACATGTCCAGGTTATTGGATGTGCTGGCGGTGTCTTCCTCCATTTTGCCGCGGACGCTGATTTACTTGCTGCCTTCTTCGTCCATTGACAAACATGGACAAGCTTGTCGCACAATTGTTCGCTTGGAACAAAAAACTTGATGGAAACGCTGCACGGAATCTCAGTCGTCAATTACGAGTCCACGAGAGGTAACGCTTGGCGATGCAGAGGCGTGCTGAGACAACAACAACAACAACAACAACAAAAGAACTCCACTTCGCGATCTTCGGAGAATCTTCTCGAATGACTTGAACGCGAGAGGTCAGCACGCCGTTGGACATTGCGCGAGAGAGTTGCAGGCACGTTTCTGTGGAATTCACTCGGCAAATATGCTGGAATTCATCCGTCACAATCACCAGCACATCCTTACCTAATTCTCTTATGGAAAGACAATCCTCGCTGTATATAGCAGATGCACATAATACAGGTTTCAAGATCCTCCCGACTAATATGGAAACCGGAGGGTGAGGCCAACTTTTTGCAAGATTCAGGTGGTTGTTTACAGTTTCTGGGAACAGTGATCCCAAATACATTCAATCGTTTTGTGACTTGAAGCAGACCATGCGAGAAAAACCTTTCGGCAATGAGGTGCATGTTGATTCGGTAGATTTGATTATTGTAACGGTCTTCAGACTCGACAGCTGAAACTCATTCAGAAAGCTGCAGCTCGGGTTCTGACCAGAACTAAGAAATGAAATCAACCCCTAAGCGTAAATGTGTTTAAATCCAGATGAAAAACGTTGCTCTTTTTCCATATCTATGATTAAGTCATTTTAAGATCATGTTTTTGGGAAATCTTGCTCTTTACTTTGCTTTTAAATGTCTTTAACTCTTTTGTTTGTACACATTGAGTTACCTTATGTATGAAATGTACTATCTAAATAAAGCCAAAGCCGTAAGCCCGTTATTATGGGATCGCATGACGAGCGAGTAGAGTTGCATTTCTCACCGCAGAGGACACATCTGCCTTCACTTGGCAACATCTGTATCCGAGGAGTCTTCCAGAAGCCTTCGGGGATTCGCTCCTGTAGATTTGCAGTCTTCTCATCTTACGTTTTTTGTAGATCAGGAAGTTCCCGAGCAGGAATGCCGAGGTGTTTTCCTGCGGATGACCTCAAGAGTGTAAATACAAACGAGGGTGAAATAAATGCATCACAAACAAATGAAGTCATGCGTTCTTTTTGCATCGATTGTATAAAAAAAAAAAAAAAAAAATTTTTCCAGAAAGTTGTTCACATTCCTTCCAAGCTGCCGAGTTTATTCATTTGTGCAAATATTTCCACTTGCTTGTGTGCTTTTGTTCTGGCTGCCCAATTACAAGTCAAGCTGCTTCCCGCCTCAAAAAAAACAAAAACAAAAGATGCTTGTTATCCGGACAGCGCTCCCGTAACCTGCCAGGTAGAAATTGGATGTTTGGACTCCCAGGGAGCTTTGCGGGAAATCAACGTATTTTTTTCCCTCCGAGAGTTAGCAAGCACTCTCTGGGCATCGCATTATCGTTGTTGCTACCATTGTGAGAATACACTGAGGGAATTCTTGGAAATCATTCTCCGAATAACGACCAACTGGGAAATCGCCTGCGGTACAGCTTGACAAACAATGACGAGCAAAAGATAATAGATTGAAGGTCGTCATGGGAGCAGTTTTATCAGAACTAAACAACATACTGTATGTTAATTGAGTTGGTTTGTAGAAAATAAACGCCCACTAAGACTATTCCTACAAACGTTTGGCCTCTTTGAGGTTCTCGGCATCTGACAGCTCACTGATTTTGGCAAGCGTATGCATCCTGATAAAAATTGAGTTTTTTTTTTTTTAGGGGTCCTGAACATGACTGCCAAAACTCACTCAGTAGCGACCTCTTAGTAGAAAAAAAAAAAAATCCAACACCAGTTTGATCCGTCGACATCCATGAACAAGCAGACACTTGACAAGTTTATCTTTTTTTAACTTATTTTAAATTATCCCACCCAGTCAACATGAAACTGGCTCAACATGTCGATCACGATGGGACGCACAAAAATAGTCTCAAGGATCCGTGCCACCATTTGAAGTCAGCCATTTTGGGCTGAATTTCAAGGCTCGCACTTTGATCAACGTCTTTTAGATGCCTTGCTAAAATGAGCCCCGATTTGAACCAGGCAACCTTGACGTACGGCCAATCCTAACTTGCCAAACTCTTTTTTCCTACGCCAATAAATGTGGGCGTAGCATGACATCAACGTTTAAAAAACATTGAGGGAATTCACCCTCAAAACGGTATAAGGGTCAGTTCATCACTCGATTTCCACATTCGCGTTCTTCATCTTTTTATCCCTACACTGTGGCTAATTTAAGAGAGAAAAACATTTTATGGTTGTGGTTGGATCTTAAATTATTGCCAGCAATATGGATTTTTAGTTTTTATTGTTGGCTATATCTGCTTAGCTTCATCACAAAAGACGACATCATCGAGTCCATCATTTCTACATTTTGTAGGCAGGATTGAGCCCTTAGTCGAAGGACAAAGTATTTGTCCCGTCCCCTTCCCAGGTTTCATTGTGAAAGTGCTTTTGCGGTGGCTTCTATCACAAATCCATCTGTCGTGTCAGGTTACTTTACAGCAGCTCGCCCATAAAGACGCGGCCGCCTGCGGGACCCGTGATGGATGGCTGGCATTATTTTTATCACTGTAACATAATCAGCGCGTGTCTTTGCGGGCTGGCCGCTCTGGCAACGCAACTATAAATACCGACGTGCCGTATCTCCGGCTATTATGTGTGACGGGAGGAGGCCAGAGATTGTTTGGCGCATGAAATATGCACAAGTTATGAGGGCGTCCACGGCACTCGCGAATCAATTGGTGACGTCATTGCAACGTGTCGACAGCCTCAGAATCGCTTCGGAAGTCATCACCTGCTGATCAATTTAGGGATTTTTTTCATTTACATTTTTAAGGAGGACAGCATGGTGAGCAAGGGTATGTCTTCTTGAGAGTTTAGAAGTTCTGGGTGTGAATCCCTGGCACTTTGCATAGTACGTTTTTCATAGATGTGAATGTGAGAGTTGGTAATGTGCCCTGCAATCAGCTGGTGAAAATTCCAAGGAATACTGTCACGTAAGGACGCAGGCAGGGCACAGAAGTTGGGAAACGGAGAGTCCTTATATACAAAAATACAAAGTAACGACAGAGAGCAGGGCTGGATGCATGGAAGCAACCTCAAACGCATGGAAGAGTACGCGCAGAAACCTCCACCGACTGACAAACGTGTCATTTAGTAACTCCCGCAAGGGCAATGCACAATTCTATAGGATAGAATAAAGGCCTATATGAAAAAACAACAGTGTCGAGACAAACTTAGAGTGGCCAACATAGGACCACAGTGACTGACAACATCATCATCATAAGGGACAACACTGATGCTAAGATTAACAAACAGAATTTAAAGAAAGTTAAAGATTGATTGTGTGACATATTTCAAGATAGTTAAGCTACAGAGAGAACAAAAAATGGCAGTCAAAGCAACACTTGTAAGAACAACGGCCAAAAAAGTTATTGCGTCCGTCTGGAAGCTTTGTCACCTTTCTACGACATAAAATGACAAACTTTCCTCCTGTTCAGCAAATGTAATTGCAGGAAGGAACTCTGCAACGAGTCCAGCAGGAATCGTGTCTTATTACTTTTGAGACGCATTCCAGCACTCGTGCTTCATTTGTTACTTTCTTTAGGCGGCTAACGTTCCCCGTTGTGAAAAGGTCACGTCGGATGAGTTGGACAGACAAGAGGAGAGCAATTCATGCGTGCGCGGGTTATGTCGCGGATTGGAAAAAAAAAAGCAGTTGGGGTCCACGAATTGAATCCATCCGTCCGTCTTCTATATTGCAAAAAGAAGCGTACATCCTGAACTGGACAAACAAAGAGAAAGATCTTCACAGTCTTTAGTCTATAGAGTCCACATGAAACACGTTGTTCCAGATGGTACCTGCTACGACAGCCGGACTCACTTGGGAGCATGCACTTGCGAAAACAGGAAGTCCGCATGAATAAGACCAATCTTGACAAAAAAGGGGGTTCTGGAATGTGTCCGATTGTCCGATTTGCTTGGGAAGACATCTTGGCTCTGATCGCCTGCGACACCTCCCTCCGGATCAAGGTTTTCTGGACTTGCTCAGGGCTAATTGCTAATTGCGCTAATTGCTAATGATAATAACGGAGCGTTTCTGTGAACTTGTACAAATGAAGGACGGGAAATTCCCCCACACAGCAGCAGCAGCAGCAACACATCCCGTGTCCTTCCCCCCAAGTTCGCTGCCGGATTGGCTGTGACCGAATCTCCAGTTCTTCCCGCCCCCATACAAGTCGCCCTCCTATAATCTCCAGTGGCCGAGTCTATTAACAGACACAATCGTGGGCTCCATGTTGGCGCTCCGATGAGTTTGGCCTCCTTCGGCACCCCCCAAATGATTCAATCCAAAGCCTCGACTGGCTGACACCTCCCGACCCCTTTTGAAAGTCTCCGTCTCAGCACTCCCATTGCTGAGATTGAGAACTCCTCTCTGCATGAGCACCTCACAGACACCCCCCCCCTACCTAGAGCTCCCCCCCCCCCATCCCCCAACGGCTCCCCGCATGGCCCAGGTAGAAAACGGCTGAAGTGGCGGCTGGGAGATTTGCCTCGGGTTCAATCCCCACAGTGGAATAAGCGCAAGGTGACTTCCTCCCGCTGAGCCGTGGGATGCTGCGGAGGCTTCGGCAAGTGAAAATGACAGAAACAAAGAAAGTGTGAGGTGCGAGAAAATGTCATTATTCATCCAGCATATTTCCACTCTCATAACACATGGAAAATCGGACATGCTGCGATTAAACACACGCTGGATTTCAGCTTCCACAGAAGGACACGGAGCAGCTCCCGCTCATCTTCCGGACTAATTATGGCGATGTTCTCCGCCTTCGTGATGGCGAGCAGCAGGACGCCGACTCTCCGGCTGCAGAAATTGTCAGGATGTTTTAATCCGAGTATGCAGACCTTAATTGGTTGTTGATTCATTAGTTGAGATTCTTTTTTCCGCCGGGATTGGACGTGAACATTTGACTTCGTCGGGGTTCTGCCCTTCAGGCAATGTTGTTGTCAGTAATGATTAACTTTGACGTCTTTGCAGCAACTCTTACATACTGTTCACTTTCTGGTTTGCACACACACAACAATGTCCTTATGAAAGCAGATCTTTTCAAAATGTATTAAAAGCGTGTTTGACGTTGATAAATGGATGATTCATCCTTAATCGGTTTTTGTAGAGTAAAGAGTGTTTGTCGTTTATGCAGTTGCAGATCTAACATCTGTGTCTCGGTGTCCTCTGACCTCTGGATGACTTACTCTCAACTGGACAGTCCCTCATGACCGCCATGTTCTTGGGACAGTTTCAAGCTCCCCACGTGGTTCACAGCCATCAGGAATTTCTGGAGATAAACGAGGGCCAACAATACAGAACTATCAAGAGGACCCAAAACAAAAGAGCTGACGGCAAGCATCAGGAACGCTTGGGCTTCCAGGACCCCCAGGCAAGTTGTTAAGGCAAAGGGAATCCAACCAACGACGGAAGATTGACATATTGTTTTGAAAATACCATCCATTCATCCGTCCATCTTTTCTCCAATGCAAAACATTGGGAAGTACGCATGGTGATTTCTGCACATGATTCCAATTTTTGGACATCCCATTTTCATGTTTTTTTTTTTTTTGGAGCTGGAAGCCCAAATAATCTAAAAATAAACAAAAAACTTGAAATCCCTTAAATTGTGAGTCCTGAATCTATAATCTATGAAAGTTTGACTTTTTGAATGGAATTACGGAAATGATTCAACGAAGTGACTTGGACTCTTTTACTGTTTTGAGGTTCCACTACGATCCTTCAAAGACCAACGGTATGTTTATGCAAGAACCTGCAAGTGCGGTAGAACAAGACTTTTGATTTTGAGCTCCCTCTTGAACTTGTTACTGTCCCTTAAAAAAAAAAAACAAAACATTTGTGGCATGATTCCCATCATGACCGTCATTTACCAAACTTTAACACACACTTAAGTGCAGCCTCAATGTACACAAACTTTGAAGCAGCTTTTTGTCATTTTTGTGTATTTTGAGTCACTTCAGCAAAAATCATTACATTTCAGGGTGGATGCTAACATTTAGGCTCTTTTTTTTTTTTTTTATGGCAATCAGATTTTGACCCCAAAAGTCTGTTATGGATAATGACTGTGACACGAGGTCGCGAGGGTTCAACCGGCGTTCACGTCTCTTCTTCCAGCGTGAGCCAAAACCCGAGGGATGTGGTTTGGGATTTTTTTTGTCGGTTTTGGCCACGTGTTCCGTCAGTTGCTGTAAAATGAAATCCAGCGGTAGAGTGCAGACCTCCACCAAATGCTCAGACACTTTTCTTATGCTATTGATAGTTTTCTTTAGGACCGCCACACACACCGCACGGAGCTTCCGATTCTCACCTTTGCAATTTAGCATAAGGACACCTTGTGCGAGCCTTTAGCGCGTTTATGTACTGTATAATTTTTTCCGTCCATAAATAGAGAGAGACGCAGAAAAAGGATGTGGCAATGAATAAAGACCAAAAAAAAACCGGTTGTATTAGAAGGCTGGGCTGGGAATGCTACCGGCACAGTATGTACGCCGCTCACGTATATTTTTACCACAAGCTTCACTATTCCTTTTACAGGTACATTTAAAATATATAAATATGGTTAAATATTAAAAAATGAATTGTCAAAGCTCCTTATAGCGAGCGGGGGTTAACCGTGAGCCGCCATTAACATCAGAGGCGCTCGGCGTGACACTGACAGCTGACACTGACCAAGGTGAGCGGCAAGCCGAGACCCCCCCAGAGGCCGAGAGCCGCGTGTTTGATGCCCTCCTCCGTTTCCTTTGCGGTTGCCGGTCCAAGCTTTCTCCAAGCGGCCCACTTCCCTGACACATGTAGATGACTTTGACCTTGTCGCTGCGCCTCACCGCAAGCCCCCCACGCCTCCGCCCCCCCCCCCCCACACACACACACACACACACACACATCGTCAAGGCTGCACTCAGGCCTGACACTGAAGTCTCATCAAACTGTCGCAGGAATGTAAAAAAAAAAACGAAATACATTAATCATCTTTATTGTTGCCGATTGACGAGGTATGATCTATTGCCTCAAACTGTTCGTCCTGCCACTAAATATGGTTCCATGTAGGATTAACTGCTTTCTTTTTTCGTTTTTGTCCTTTTTTTGAGAGCTCAGTATTATTGATTCGGCAGCCTTCCCAAGTCGACGTGTCGTGATCATCGCTCTTTTTTTTCTTTTTCTTTTTCCGCGTGCGTTTGTGTGTGCGCGCATGTGACTTTGTGCTCTTTAATTCACCTGGAACCCGTTATAAATCCCAGACCCTTCACCTTAACCGGATACTTCAGAGTCCCGCCAGAATTGTGAAGTTGCCAGGAGACCAGAGGAAGGATCAAAGGAAAGAAAGACAAAACAAAAGTGAAATCCAGCACCAACCAGACACCACCTACCACAAAACCAGAATCTTTCACCAACTCCAGAAACATCTCAATTCCAACAGATTAGCGCGTTTCGGATTAAAATACAACACATGTATTTTCTACTAAAGGAATTGCGCTTATGCAAATAGTAACCAATAGCTTCAGCCTCACTCTGACTTCTGTTGATCCATTTTATAGCACCTGCCTCGTTACCTAATATGGTTCCATGCACGACAAAGATCATCCTTCCATCTGTTTTCATTTTTGACCCACAGTTGGGTTATTTTTGACCCAACTGTTTTTACACTCAGTTGGGTCAAAAGTAACCCAATTATGGATTAAAAATGAACCGATCCTCTAATTGGGTTTATTTGACCCAACTTTGAGCCAAGAATTGGTCTTTCAGTGTAAAAAAAAAAATCATAAACATTGGTCAGATCCTTTACTTGAGTCCCAAAAATTGGGTCATATCATTTAAAACAACCCAGAAAATTGGGTCAAATTGACCCATAAAGTGGATCGGTCCATTTTTGATCCATAATTGGGTCACTACTGTTTTTAAGAGTGCATCTTTCTTCCATGACTAAGGGGTGTGAGTTGAAATCTCCGAAAGGCCTAAATGTTGTCTGTGATGTTCCGGGTGGCGCTCGGGCAGTCAAGACTTTTGGCAGCCGAAGACGTACATCTGCCGCACAACATCTGGCCTTGTTTGCGTAAACAAAGAGCATGCAAACAACCATGCGGGCGCACTCATTCATTTGCTCGCCACTGCAAACATATTGTCATTATGCCCCCCCCCCCCCCCCTTCCTCGCTACATCCGATTTGAATGAGTCACTCCAGCGACCGCACGTTCACACACGGCCAATCGCAGCAAGGACAACACGTTTTATGCGCGTGATGGCTGTTGTGTTCACACGTCAGCGAACCACATGATGGACGCCGCCCGGACGTGTTAATGAGGTGAAAATGTCACTTGACATGACACGCTCTTGAGGGAAGCGTTCACAAGAGCGGTTCCTAATAAAATGACTCTGGTTAGCCATCATAAATCCATCTATTTAATCACCAAAGAAGCCTCAGTTGTTCTAGTAGGCTTTTTCTGACTGTGGAGGTAATTCTGAACACTTCGAACAGGAAAAGCCTACTAGAACATCTTAACTCTTCAAACCCAAAACCCCGTTTTTCAATACTTTGTCCTTCCCTTATACGTTGTTTATGTGTTTTTTTTTGATGCAGCTTCTGACCTGAAGAAGTCGCTAAAAGCAATGGTAGTCATTACAAAAAATGGCCATCATGTGGCAGCAGAGTATAAGAGATCAGCCAAGGCCACGTTACAGCAAGCTCTTTTTCACAGTGTTTTCAATAGGCTTGTGAATAATGATGAAACTTTGCTATATTCTAATGCTAATTGCTGCAAAACGGAAAAAAGATACAAACCTACTTTTTTTCCTGATGATAGAAGAAACTGCATGGGTCCAGGTTCCATGTTTTTATAACAATAGAATACAATATTTCCTGGGCCTTGCAAAATCAGTCAAAATGCGGTAAAACAGCCGAGAGCGAAGGGGGGTTGCTTCAGTGAAAACGGCTGCCAGTGAACACGACCACATCCCCAGTTTTTCGTGGGTGTGCACACTTGCGCAGCAACATTATTGCAGGTTGTAAGTCACATTAATGGTGGAAAATTGGAATTTTTTTTCTCCCCACTGTGACGGTGACGCAGCGTGGTCAGCAACTCACTTTTGACGCGTTTAAGGCAGACGTTCACCTGCACTGCTCTCGGATTTGCATAATTTGTGCTCCTTGACGTGAAGGAAGCAGCGTTGCTGGATGATGTCCTGTCCGTTCCCATGACATCAGAATTGCACATTATTCCCAGCAGCGTGCGCGTGTGTGCGTATGATCAAACATACGAGCCCCCCCCCCCCGGGCAGCGTCTCCTTCGGGGGACGCGCCATTCCACCTGGCAAGGTGTTGTCTGTGTCCATTAGGCCGGCAACCAATCAGGATTAATTGGGACGTACGACCTCCTGCGGCGCGTGCGCGTGTGCGTCGTCTTGCGTGTGTGTGGCAGTGAAATAACGCATGGATTTATTTTAGAGCGTTTATTTTAGTGCTTACGAGACGAGCGTGACGGAACAAAAGCCATATTTCATTTTGTCCATTTTGTTTGTCTCTTAAGAGGAAACATCAACATGACAGTCGCGAATGTTAATGCGCACGTCGGGAGGCAGCGTCTTAATTCATCTGCCATCTGTTTTGTTCGTTCCAATTTCTTCGACTTCCATTTTATTTATCTGCTAACATCCTTTTTATTACTTTTGGAGTGACAGTGTTAATGCTGCCGCTCTTTGCTTTGCACTTTCTTGTGCCTTTTCATTTGCGTGCTTACCGAACAGACGCGCGCGTTTAAAAATAGGGACGCGCGGAACTGCCAACGCGGAATAAAACAATTTCGACTGGCCAATATGTTTAAACATATTTGCGAGTATTCTTGAATGTATTTGGAAATACGTTTAAACGTGTTTGCGAGTACGTTTGAACGTATTTAGAGGCTATTGACTTACGCACGCACAAACCGCGTGACATTAGGTTATGATTTGTGTATATCATGCTCGGGTTTGTTGTTTTGGCTTGGTGTCTTGTTTTGTTTGCACCTGTACTCGTCGTCCAATCGTCTCCCCCAGCCACTTGTGTCTTGTCCAGGTGTGTCTCGTTGTCTCGTCAGTTGGCTTGTATTTAGTTTCCCGGTTCCGTTCAGTCGTTGTTGGGCGATTGTCGCTGTCGCCGCTCTTGTGTTTTGTTGTTACTTTGATTTTCGGTCTTTTTGCGAACTTTGTTGGTTTTGTTTATTTCGAGTTTTACCAAGTTCCCCTGTTAGTGTTTTTGTTTTAAGAAATTGTGTTCGTGGTTCTCCTGCATTTGGCTCCTCCACCTCATCGTGACACATTAGGGGGAAAAAAATGCTGAACAGACATAATAATAAATAATTACAAATAAAAATAAACTGTTTAGGTGCATAATTGATAAAAGTATTAGTCTAATGTAGGCCAAAAGCCCCCCCCCAAAATAAAAAAATACAAATTATTTATTTATTTTTTGACTCGGGCATGCAATATACCGTGTCATTATCGGAAACAATGCAGAACGGAAATCCCGCACTGCACGCATATTAAATGATACAAATGATGAAAACACAACGTTTACGTACTTTATGATCGGATCGGTATAATGACGGCTACATGCTAAAGAAATGTTTTCCGCTTGCACGTGTGCAAATCAATATATTCACCGTGCCGTTATAATGCTTTTAAATGCACCTTCAAATACGTTCAAACATATAACGAGCGCACTTGAAGGCTTAACGTACGTGCGAGTATGTACTTCCAAACATATTTAAATAAACTTCCAAAATATTTGCCAGTCAAAAAATGTTTACTCCACTGTCCACACTGGCCGTATAAAAGGACGGAAACTTCATGACACGAGAACCGAGACCACTTTAAAAAGAATTTTATTCGACCCGGTGTACTATTTTGTCAGGCCATAAAGCAGATTTTGTGAACTGCTCCTTCATTTGTTTGTTATTGACTCGAGTGAGTCAACACGTTGACTGGCATTCGTCCGTCGGGCGAGTCGTTTAACGTACGTTGCCGGCAATCTGCTCTTAAACGGACATGCTCGTGATTATGGCGTGCCATGTGGACATCGTCACATGACATTGATGTATGGAAATATCTCCCATTGTTTATAATATGGAGAAAGAGGCCGAACCTCCACGACTTTACATTTGCGCCGAAACCCTCCGTGAAACAAAGTGGTCTGTTTTTGTTGCTCGCCGGCTCAATCACACCCGTTGCCCTTCATTAAGTCAAGGTCACACGGAGCCGGTTTCACAAAGAGCAGATGGCGCCCAAACGACAGTCTAATTGGCTGCTTATTTATTGACGACGTAAGAGCGGGTCAATTAAGGTAATGGCTTGTTTCGCTGCTGACGCTCATTTACAAACCTGCGACTGCTGCATTTGTTTAAAGTCGAGAGCAGAACAACAATAAAAGCCGCTTCATCTCTTTTCCCCTTTCGACGTATTGGATTGTTTATTGCGTGTACTGGACTGTACATGAACAGAATGTCGGATCATAATGTGAAATGTGTTGCTATGGCAACACATTTGAACCAAAGCCATTGGCCACATATGCTAAATATTTATATAAAATGCAATGTTCACAGTCAACAAAATTGCAGGATGACAAAATGTCTGCTCGTGCCCGTCCAACTATACGCAACAGTACATTTTAGGGGAGTGCATCTCCACAAAAGACGATTTGTTCCGGTTTTCGATACATGGGGTGCAAAACGATTCAAAGTGGAACGATTCGATTCAGTTCGAGTTAGTGGGATTATGATATAAATGATAAATTGTTGTCATTTTACACTTCATTGGAACAAACTTGACTGTCAATATTCTTATACCGTATACTTATATTTTTATATTATATTATATTACATTATATTCTTAGATGCATCTCTCCGATAAAAGACGATTCCATATTTTTCTCGATATAAAGTGGAACGATTCTATGCATTCACGTCATTTAAACCAAAAACAATTCAAATCATTTTGTGTTGCATTCCTAATGATTTTGCTTATTATGCAGTGTTTCACTTTATGGACAAATGGAAGCAGGTAAGCCTACAAGGTAAAACAAAATAAAGAAAATGTCAACTAAAGTACAGTTGAAGTCCCAAGCAATGGGAACAAATGTTTTTGGGACACCTGTAGGAAGTGGAATAAAATGTGGACAAAATCAACCAAACCCATTCTTGTAAGGACCTTGGCCACAGAAAAGGAACTTCCCAGAATTTGCAAAGGTCCAACAAGTTTCACCATCGAGCTCACAGCCCACTTTGAAGGTGGATCCACGCCGTGTCTTCCTTTCCCCGCGCAGAACTTCTCGTGGCGAGCTGCGCTTCTTTCCACCGGCTGCCAGCGTGCTTCCTGGCACCTTGTCCTAATGAGCAGCTCTTGGCACCCTCCCCCTCCCCCTCCCCCTCCCCCTCCCCTGCCACTTGATTGTGTTTATTTCTTCATTAACTCTTGCCTTGCTCAGTTTCGAGCGACGGGAACGGCGGTGCAGTCTCTCGCCGGCGTTGAAGGGTAATGGGCCCACCCACCGGCTGACGGATCTAAAAGGGTGATTAACGAACACCCCGGGGAGAAAAGCGGCAGGGGGGGCGGGTTCTGCTGCGCCGCTTGTCTTTGTTCTTATTGCCGCCGTCAGACTTTCTCCTCTTTTACTTTTTCGCCTTTGTGAAACAAACCTCAGTCACTTCATCCGCCGTTGGAAAGTTTGGCGCAACGGTGGATGAAGGGAAATTGGAATGAATAGTTTTGCCTGGTGTTTTGTTTATTTTCTAGTTTCACAAGACACTGAAATGATCTAACTTCACAACAATAATTACAAAATCAAATACTGAAAAGTATTTTATGTCTACCAAGAATGAAATGACAAACATGTCGGCACAATGGCGCAGCTCGGAGAAACAACCACAACGTTGGCGACTTGATGCTCATTGAGAAGTCCGTGCAGGGACTTCGGACATTAAAAGTCAGCCTGACCGAAAGCATCTGTTCTAACTTTCCCAGAAGGTTTATGCCTCCTGGAGGTTGCGCCCCACTTTTCTCTCACCTCTCCTCCGCTGTCACAACTCACGAGGTCGTCTCCACGACAACAAGACGATGTCTTTTGACGAACTGGACGAGACGCAGACTTACTCGCACCCCCGGCTTACCACATGTTTTGTTTTTTTGTTTTCATCTAAGAAATCATCATTTATGGCAGACTGGCAGACTCTTTTTCATTTTTATGTTTCTTTTGCATCTTGTGACACAATGACACAACTATTCTGATTCTACAAGGTGCGCCACTCCAAATTTGGACTTCAAAATCTAAGACATAACAGCGGCCCACTGTGTCGTAGTAGCACTAACGTAGCTTTTCCAAGCTAATCCAGACAGGCGGGGCCGCGTCCATCAATCCGGATGAGGTGGCGTGCCGAGCCTCGTACGTCCTCAAGACGAGAGTGGTGCGAAACAAGGAGGCCTATTTCACGGAGCTATAATTAATGTGCAGGTTGATGGCTTCTAAAAATATGACGCTCTTCCATTTCTTCACCTGCTGCGCGTTCCACTTTGACGCTCGGGATGAGCTCGCTCGCTCGCTCCTCAATTCCAATGGGAGAGCATCTGACATTAGCAGAGCACCTTTGCGTTAGCATAGCATCCTCGGCCACGCCTCCAATCGCTTTTAATGCGGTCCGATCATCCGCCAGCGTGGCTCTTGGACACTGTTGGGTTAGCGCGAAGCCACATTTGTCTTGAAACCTCTTCTTTACTCTCTAACCTCGACTCTGAAGTCTATTATGTGTGGACAGGAAGTAGCCTAAATAAAAATATAGCTTTGTTTAGTTATAGTGATGATGACGATGGCTTTGAAATATAAGCCTGAGGAGATCAAGGATACAGATGGCAAGGGGTTAAATGTTGCCAGCCTCCTTTTTGTAAGATGATAAACACAAGCTCACAAAAGAACCCTCCCCGCACCAACCCCCCCCCCCTTCCCCCCCCCCCCACCCCCTCCATCATCTGCAAGCTTTCTCCCATCACGGCAGGATTACCAGAAACGTGTTGTTTTCCCAAGTGGACGGACATACGCAAACCTGACATCTGTCACGCCACTTGATTGTTCTTATTGTGCTAATGGCGTTAAGCTGCCAACGCCACGGCATATCCGTCGCTCATTCGACACGACTCCATGCGCGAGTTTGACAATTTGATCAAGGCTATAACATGACACTCTCGTGTCTCTGGGATTATATCGAGGCAACGTATACGTCCAGTTCATTAGGATAATTGCGCTTCATCCACTTCCACTTCATGCTGTGCAAGTGGCAAAACAAATGAAAATAACAAAAGTAACCGTGACAACATCAACAACTGTCAGGGCTGTCACTATCAATTCATCAAATCTTTTGGAAATGGATTATCCTATCGATTATTCCATTGAATAATCACCCCCACCCCAAAAATTATAATTTTTTAAATTATTATATGATCTTCTGTGCAAGAGTATTATCAAACATAAACAAAATTAGCCAATGCCCATGGTTAGCAATAGCGATTAGCATTAGCGTGCTAGCCATTACATTTAAGGTAAACGAACGTAGTTCACACATACATCATTCTATCCACACTGTACATGTAAAGGTGTCTTTAAAAGTCACCTACAGACGACGTCGTCCAACGAGTCAAGCTGCCTGTTAGCGACAACGAGCTGCTCAATAACTGAAACATGGACGGCAGCGCAAACATGGTTCCGGCGGCGCTTCAAGGCAGACATTTTTAGTCGACCTGTTTTAAAGTCGACCTATCCGACTTGGTTGACCTTTTTTTTTCCCCAGCCCGACGTTTGTCCTTTTCAAAGTAAGCAGAAAGCGAAGCTTGTTGGTGCAACGTTGTGGTCTGCGATCGTGATGCTAATTTCTGTTGGTAGCAAGTGTTGAATTATTAACATTGTTTTTCAGTTTCAATTTATATTTTAGCCATTTTGGATTTAGTTATAGCTGTGTAGCTCAATGAATAGAATTGTCTATTGTATTCTTATCTGTCTCTTTCGCCTGAGAAGAAAAGGGCAACAAGTTATTTTCCATGTTATCTAGAAGGGAGTGTAGTCTAGTACCGGTCTCAGCCGGTCGAAGTGAGACAGGCTGATTTATTATTGTTTAGGTCTAATCTGATTTGTATTCCTGAGAACTTCTGCCTTTTTGTGAAGGGGAGGAGACTTTCCGTATTCACCCACTTTTCAATAAATAATGATGTGCAGGAGAAGGAGGGGCACACTTTTGAACAGAACACTGCTTGGGTGACTTCAATTGTGTGATCAGAAGCTTCTGACTAATTACCTTTGCAAAGGGACTTCTTCACCAGAATCTCACCATTCAGTTAATTGAACACGCAAAGAGTAGAATACAAATATTGTGAACTCTAACACAAGTTATGTGCTGCCAAATCAACATGTAGCTGCTGTGTCAACACAAACAAGACATTTTGTTGCAGAAGTAGGAAAAAATACACAGTATGCATGTTTTCCCCTAAATGACTGGCTGGAGGCGGCGGGAATGCACGACGGAGAACTTTCAATTCACTTAGCAGTGGGAGAAAAATGGAATGTAATTTGTCGGCTGGAAATTGGCCATTGTCTCGTGCGAAATTGCTCCATTCAAGCGCTGACATTCAACTGACATTGGTGCAAGTTTGCCGGCGGTGCAAGGACACCACGAGGGGAAAAAGAAAAAGACATTCTACTCTGTAGTTAAAAGCGAATGCAGTGAATGGCACTTATTTGTTTTTCACTGCAAAAACAATCACGCACCTCAGATGGGCTCTGCATTTGTTTTAATGCTCAAGCACTCGTATTTGCACATTTCTAATATGTGCTCATTGACATTTGGATTTCCCTGAGAGTTGTGCGGGCAGCTTGCCACTTTCGCTCCCTCTGAGCATGAATTTCGAAATTGAAAAAGCAGGCAAAAATGACCTTAATCCGAGCCGCCGTTGCGCGGCAAACGTTAGAGCTCTGCGGGGAGCGGGTTTACCGCCGCCATCTGTTGCGGCTTTTTCATTAACAAAATCTATTTCTTCATTTAGCCATGCATGCTCAGACAATGCCACCGCTCTCGCCGCGCCTCTAAATCCTGGATTGGAAAAGAACGACGATGCCAACTTGCCGCCGAGCGAGAGCTTTCAGATTAACGCTGTAATTGCAGGTATAATTCCGCCACGCTCGTCCGGGATTACGACTCTGACACGTTGTACGAAGGAAGCGCAAGACGGTCAGACGCCTTCATCTGATCTCTCCCGGGAGGGACGCCTTGTTGTTGTCATAACAAGGCCCAGACTGAAGGACACTTAGAAACCATTTTGGTAAATGTGCAGCTACAAACTGATTATTATTATAATTTGTATTTAATTTTTTTACAAATATGCTGCAAGGCAAGCAAGAGGCAGGCATGTATGGAGGACCAAATAAAAAACAGTATATATATATATATATATATATATATATCCCTAAATGAATAAATACATAAATATAAAAATAAATGTCAAAATAAATATATAAATAAATATGTAAATATAATTAAATATCAATCAATAAATTTCTTTTATTTATTTATTTTTAATTATATTATTTATATCCGCTTTTATTTGTATTTTTATTAATTGATTTACTCGTTTATTTATTTCTAATTTTGGTAAGGTTTTGTGTTCACAAAGCGAATCACTTCTCGCTAGCGTAACATCAATGCTAATTTATGTTAGCTCATCTTGGCCATTTCAAATGGTAAGAAAGCAGAATGCTAGCTGTCAATAAGTCATTCCAGTAAGTACAGCAAATAATTCCTCAGCTCAAGGTGTTTTCTGGTCTCGCATGAAGCTAACGTAAGTGCTTTTTTGAAGACTGACTCCACTCTCGGGACACCCGGGTAGTGAACTCCGCAAAGTTGAAAAGCTCCTGACCCAAAGAACCTTCCTGCCGAGTCAACAAAAACAAGCGTTTAAACCTCTGACTTAAAGGCTTCCGCAACACTACATCTTACTCAGTGTTTATGCTGTAAAAAAAAAAAAAAAAAAAAAGCAACAAGTAGAGATCAAGTTTTCTTTTTTCTCCTGAAGATTTTTTTGAGGTGGCCTATATTCACTTCTGCACGGCCGCTCTGGTGGCGTGAGCATACATCATGTCAGCATTCCCTGATAGCCGTATTGATTTCACACTGCCGATCCCTCAAACGTCCGCACACCGCCACTAACTGAGACGGATATTTTCCCAACTGCTCCGAATGGATCATTAGCCAATCGGAGAAGATGGACCGTAAGCCGGCCCGGATCCATACGTGAGATTGCGTTGGGTGGGGCGCGGGGGTTCGGTGATGGAAAGCAGGAGAAAATCCTGACAATCTGCGCCCCTTTTTTCGTCAGCGAGAGTGCAGCAACAACAGCTGCTGCGGGAAATGTTTATGATAAATATAAGGAAGCTGAGGGCTTTGGTAATAAGTCGCAGCTGCTCCGCCAAAGCAGATGACGGACGCCGCGCCATTCCGAGGAAAGCGGCGCTCTAAATCCTCCAATCTGACTGTTTTTTGCCCTCCGAGGATCTCTGGACGCGTATCGCGGGGGTCCATCTTCCCTCTGGGACGGGCTGCCGTCCTGATGGCTTCCTGCGTCTCGGGGACAAAGAGGCTAATAATTCCATCAAGGGGCCAGGAGGAGGAAATAAAATACGCCGCCGCGCCGATGAGCAGGCCTGCTAATGCGCTTCGTTTTCTCCGATGCAATTACAGCGGGCCATCATGTGAGCCTTTATCTCGTCATACACACTTTCTAACACACTCGCACACAAATCCATCAACGCGCGCATTATAAAGCAAATGAAACCGGAAGAAACAAAAAGTGTTCCATTTCAATTAGTTTGCCATCAGCGTACAAACGTGCGTCACAATGAAGACCTTGAGACAAAAAAAAATAAAGTGAGAGAATATCATTTGGGATATATTTGGATCAAGCTTTCTCTCGCTATGCTAATTGCTAACAGCTCGCTATCAGAATCACAATCGGGATTTTTTTTCTTCTCTCCGCAACACAAACAAGGAATTTGCCTTGGAATGACCTTACGGGAAGATTACAGGAAAACTGCTACGTTTCAAAACTCAAACCCTGAGACTTTTTTTGCTTTTTCTTGGGCGCCGTGTGTCGTTTTCAAACGACTATTCCAAGTTACCATGGAAGTTATGTGAAGTCGGCTCGCATTCAGTTGACTGTTTTGGTTTCATATTATCACGAGGCATTATAGTGCCGAGAGTTCTGTTGAATTCTTTTAAAGCTGACGACTTGTTCATAGCGAGGCCTTTAGTCATCTACTTAATGACTTTGACAAAGAAGCAAATTAAGAAATATGTCAACATGCGGTGCGGTCAACGAACGATCGACTCCTACTGCTGACCCTCGCGGCTCATGCCGCACGTTTATGACAAATAGCCAATCAGGCGGCCGCAAATCAGCCCCCACTCGTGGCGGTTAGCTAATCATAGCGCGTTGTTTGATTAGCCCAAATTAAACATCTTGAAGCGGCTCTGTGGCGAACACAATGCGCTGGAAATTATAATCAAGCACTTTGGTGGGCAGCAAGACCTTGGGAGGTGCTAATCAAGCTCCCGAAGCCGTCGCTGCGGCAAACTGCCTTCATTGGGCTCAACGCACTTGGACAACTTTCACTGAATTGCTCAAAGATGGCTAACAAAGAAAGATGACAGTCTCTTCTTTCATCAGGAAAAAAAGTATATTTGTATCTGTTACCGTTTTTGCAGCAATTAGCATTAGAATATAGCTATTTTCATCAATAATCACATTCCTGGCTTTTTGCAACATGGCCCTGGCTGATCTCTTATATGCTGCTGCTGCCACCTGCTGGCCTTTTTATTTTATTTTTTTTATTTTTTTTAAATAACTACCATTGCTTTAAGCCACCTCTTCATGTCAGAAGTTGCATCAAAGCATTCTGTATGTTGTTGCATAAAAAAAAAAAATGTAAATACGTTTTGGGGAATGAATGACAAAGAATTAAAAAGCGTTTTTACACGTTTTTGGGGTTTGAATGAGTTAATACAGCAATGATGTCATCAGTGACTTCATCAACGACTTCACAAAGACTTAATACATTTTTTTATGATGTCTTCAGTGATGTCGTCGTAGAGTTAGTCAAGTCTTTTACGGAGGTGTCAGCAGGTGTTCTAAAAAGCCGACAACAGTTAAGTTCATGAAGAAATTCTTAAGACTGCGGTCCAGTCAATCAGTTCCACTTGTTGAGTTGTCGCTCTGGAACACATCACACTTCTTCTTCTTCTTCTTCTTCTTCTTCATCTTTCGTGGCAGATGGAGAAAAAAAAAAAAAGGTCAAGCGAGCCAGTGGGTGGCGGGGACGCAGTCCGACATAAGCGGCTATAAACAGTCTTATTTATGAAAATACGCCATCCAACTCGACGGGCCCGGGCGCCGTAACGGCGGCTGAATTATTTATGGGCTACATTTTGGAGAAGCGCGTGATGCATGTCCACTGGCCTTCTTCTGTGGCAGCGCTCTAATGCTTTGATGAATGGCCGTTATCTGCGGCCTGTGGAGTATGACGGCCATCTGCCGCCGGCTCCTTCAGGGCCAATTGGAGACGTCGGCCAATGTGGGTCAGCTCAGGTGCGGGCGTTCGAGCCGGCGGAGGTCGCTGACCGCCAGGAGCCGGCCCATTTCGCCGCGTGTCGGCCCGGGCCGCGCTGACCCCCCCCTTATCGGCGCCGACAGAAGTCCTCCTGCCGTCTCACTCGCGGGCTCGCCAGGCGGGGATTGTCCGAGAATCAAGGCGCACTTTAGCTTTTCTGCACACTCGCGTCTCGCAGGAGCCTCGGAGGGGAAATCCAGGGTCGCTTTGGGCGGCAGGTTCAGCCACGGGCTGATAATGACGCCACTCGATAACGGAATTTAACAGAAGACAAGAAATTATTTCTGATTAGTTTGGTCTTATCTCCTCTCTCGACTTTCTATGGAACTTGTGTTTTTGAACTTTTGCCTCACCCAATTAGGAAAACACACATTGGTCTGGGTTTGAAAAAATCTATATATTTATTTTACATCGTGCTGTGGTTGTAATCGAATTGGAATTATTATTTCAATTTTAAAGGTAAATATTCATATATTTTTTTCATACTATTGCACCAAGAGCAAAACGTTTTTTGCAGCATTGTTACTTCTGAGAATGTCTTCCATATAAAAATAGAATTGGTACTTCTCTGAATCGAACATCAATGTGAATCGAATCCATTTTGGAAATCTAAATCAAAATTGATACTGCACGAAATCCTCAACTGAATCAAAAATCTGTGTGAATCGTGAATCAAATCGGGCCCTTCTGAATCGAATCAAATCGAACCGATTTTGGAAATCGGAATCAATACCCAGCCCTAAAACATGCAGGTGGGCACTTGGGTTTCTTTTTCGGCCTGTCATTGACGGACTTTATGATTAACGTCAACAAAACGGCCGACCGTCAGTGACGGACCATCCGTCCATATTGACGGAATGCCCACCCGGGTTAAGAACCGCTGACACAGAGTTAAAACATAGATAGGCCTGTCACGACTATTACGATATCAACGTATTGCTTGATGATCCGTCGACGGAAATGTCGTAATCATTTCACAAGACGGTACCTCACAAACATTCAATTTCCTGAAAAAACGAACAAAAACGATATTCATAGTAAATGTAATGAGACTCCGGTCAACAAATGGAAAGCAAGTATTGCTGTTGTCAGGTGTGTGGATGAAGTGCTACCTTCAGGCACTAAATGGTTAAGCAGCTTTGTTTGCTCCCCGAGGGGGCGGGGGCGTCCACAACCTTTTTTTTCCTCCTCCTGAACCCGTCCGGCAATTAATCACGCGGCGGTGACACGGCGGCTGCTGCATGCACTCAAGGACAGCTTTGAGACGCATTAGGCCAAGTAGCTGCCAGTCTCGGTACCAGATCGCCCACGCCCCCTGGGGGGCGAAGGACAAGGGGTGGGGGAGGGAGGGGCGGTTAGCGTCTCATGCTAACCACTCGGCCTCTCGTTCTTCTCATCTGGTGTCTTTTGCATGATTCAAAACACCTCGGCAGGTTTTTGCTAGTTAGAAAGCCCAACTTCGAACACTAATCCTTGTTTGAAACCCTAACTAACGCCTGGCTCCAAACCCAAAATGGAAACCATAAAAACTTTTAAATGCCAACCCTGGCTTGACCACACCCCCTACAGTTTCAACACTTTGAAACACTATGGCTTTTATCAAACAGACTTGAAACCTTCATTTGAAGCCAGACCCCATCTTGAAACCCTAATTTAAATCCTAAAATTTGAAACTGGAACCTCGGCTTCAAGGCCTTATTTGAAACCCTAAGCCTAATTTGAAACACGAAACTGATCTTGAAACTCTAATTTGAAACCCCAACCTTGACTTGAAACCGTAAACGGTTTGGAATCCATCCCAGAGGCTTAAAAACCTCATTTGAAACATTAACCTGATCTGGAAACCCCAACCCTGATTTGAACCCTTAACTTAAAGCCTAAACCCTGGTTTAAAACGCAACCCCTTGAAAACCTAATTTGAAACGCGACCCCTATTTTGAAACAAAAACCTGATTTTAAAACCCAAATTTCCTTTATTTATTTTTTTGGTGTGTGGGTGAGTAGTAAAAAAAAAGAAAAAAAAAGATATATATATAAAAAAAATATATATATAAATAAAAAAAAATGAAATAAAAAAAAATAAAAATAATAATTTTTTTTTTTTTTTTAAACAAATTTGAAACCCTAACTTGAATCCTAAAGCCTGATTTGAAACCCAGCCTCAGTCTTGGAACCCTTTGAAACCCCGATTTAAAGTCACTTTGGATCGTGGTTAACATCAGACGCTAACTCCCCTCAAGCTTGTCGCTGCCGGTAGTCACCATTTTATCACGGCGTGGATGAATCTCAATCAATCAGCGGATCGGCGAGGACTTGCGAACACGTGTTGCCGATGGCTCGGCCTGATAGTCCTGACTCCTGACACACCGCCACTCAATCACACAATAACCCCCTCCTTCCCATTTTGTGTCATCCTGGCTAATCAGTGGCGTGCCATCAGAACCCCCCCCCCCCCCCCCCGTTGTCGCATGACGACTCACTCGTTCCATCGGCAGCGCAAACAAATCAAGGCCACTTAGCGCAGCTCATGTGAGGTTCCCCGCGGTGCTTCCCAATTGGGACTGTTTTTGCGGTGGGGCTGTGGGTGTCGTGGTTCCAGGTGGGGGAGGGGGGTGGGGGGGTTAGTGGTGCGGTGAACAGGTGGCGGCTTGGGCGTCTTGCCAAGCTGCGTGGCAGCAAATGGATTCAAATGTCCAAACAGATGTTGCGCAGCGCGGCGCCTTGATCGGAAACAATGCTCAGCTTTTAAAGTGCACTCGAGCGCAGCGCAAATCTGCCAAAACACAATTGAAACGGCTTCATACCCTGATTTGAAACCCTAATTCGATACCCTGACCCTGGCCTTCAAACTCACATTTCAAACGCTAAACTTGGTTTGTTGCCCTAACTTTAAATTCTAGCCTAATTTAAAACCTTATTGTTGTCTTAAAAGACTCATTTGAAATTCAAACCCGACCTTAGCACCCTAACTCTGGGTTGAGACTATACTTTGAAACCCAAACCCATGTTGACTTGGAACATTCATTTGAAACCTAACGGGAAGCCCTTATGTTAAACTAAAACCTAGCTTTGAAAACCCTCATTTGAAACCCCAATACTTGTTCTAAATCCTAATTTGAAACCCTATTGAAAGCCCATGTTTAAAACCCTGGCTTGTGAACCTTACTTTAAACCCCGTCCAAGTCTTAAAAACCATGACTTGAACCCTTAACCTGCTTGAAATCCTACTTTGCAAACTAACCCTGAGGTTCAATACTCCAATTCTGTCTTGAACCTCAATTTTGAAACCCCCAACCTTGATTTAAAACACCATTTTGAAAACTTGAATTTGAAAACCCAACCAGGCTTGATTCATTTTAGTAACCTTGCACTGAAACAATTATTGTTTTGCTCTCGCGACTCGGAATTCAAACCCGCTATCCAATTATTTTCGAATCGGGGTGACCGGGACAACGTGTGCGAAGACTTCATGAGGGCAAACATTGGCATCATTTTCAGGAAGTCAACATGCATGACAGAGAGCAACCAATCACAAGCCAGGCCAGAAAACAAACCGCACGCCGGCAGTGATTGCGAGATATAATTGTCATTTGGGCCTTTAGCTATGCTTTTAAGAGTGTGTGTGTGTGGGGGTGTGTGTGTGTGTGTGTGTGTGTGTGCGCGAGGCGGCAGGTCCGCAGATAAAATGGATGCGACCTTGAGCGCGTGGCAGGTAATTGCGGGGAACAGGCGTGTAACTAACGAGCATGTTGGGCGCCGCCTATGAGCTGAGGACGCCCCGCCGAGATGCCGCCGTCGCAATTACCAGGAAGTGCCGGCGCTCACCTTTGGGTGACCTTCACGCCAACATTAACACGAGTCCAAAAACCCCTAACCCTGAATTGAAGCCTGAATTTCAAACCCGAGCCGTAGCAGCCGTCATGAAAGCCCAATCCAGAGTTTAAAACCCGAGTTTGGTTTCCACTAGTTTGACATACTAACCCAAGCTTCAAACCTTAAATTGAATTAAACCGTTTTGTAACCCAATTCCCCCCATAATCATCATTTTAAACCGGAACCCAGGGTATCAACCCACCCTCTGGGTTCCGGTTTGAAAGTCCATCGTTGTCTGGAACGCTTCATTTGAAACCCTATTTTAAAACCTAAATTCTCGTTCCAATGTCACTTTGTGGCGTGCCGAGCTCCACCAAGGCTTAATTAAGAACCCAAAATGAAAGCATTCCGCAGAGCTTTGCATTCAGCACGGGTTTGTCCATCTGTTTGTTGGTGAGCGGGCGACTCCCCGATGGGGGGCGGAGAGCAGACGGGAGGTGCCGTCAGGGTCCGATCCGGCGGGACCATCTTGACACAGATGGCCTGGTGGTTTACCAAAATGGATACCAAATTACAATTGGTGGGGTTCGCCTTTCACGGGGCATATATCGAAACGTTACTTGTCTAAAGTTGTCTCAAGTTATTTAATTTCAGTAAAAGAGTAAAAAGTCAGCCCGTAATAATAAGATTGATTTCATGATTTGTTTTTTGGGGGGGGGGAACTCTAAACAAGCGGATAAACGCCTCCGATTTTCGCACTTGCTCTGCCAAATGGAAGCCGATGCATTGATTGGCTGTCATGGTAACCTCGTTGCTCTCTCCATGTTTAAAAAAAAAAAAAAAAAAAGGACGGCTAACAAGCTCACATGCTTCTTTGCATAAGCAGGTTGACGTGAGAAGAAAAAAAAAAGCTTAATTATGATGTGATAATGAATGTCACCAAGCATCATGATTGACGGCAATTAAAAAGTTGGAAAAAAGGTCCTTCGACATGTTATATGCCATTTTGATTTTGAGCGGCCATTTTGTCCACTTTCAAAAGTTCAAAACGTTTTTGTTCATTTCTTCAAAATTGGAGCCATGAATACAAAACAAAAGGACAACGCTTAAATATAAGGAGGGCGACCCGACTGTCTCAAGGAGCCATACCCAAAACTCTCTCATAAATGAAGCAACGTTTTCTATTTGGCTTAGCCCCTCCCCCTGAATGCGCTCAACGGATTGCGTCGCACTGCTCAACAGTGGGAGCAATTTATCCGTTTCTGCTTTCTCACCCGCACCCACCACCCTGCACACCTTCCGCAATCTTCATACCCTGCGAGGTGAGAGTGTGACAGCAACCGGGCTGTTCCTCAACATTAACATTCTCCACCCTCCCATCGCTACGTCTATTTACTGTCCCTATGCCAGCGTGTTCAAACCCGTTCATCCTTATTTTATTTTATTTTTATTTTTTTTCTTATAAGAGCTCAATATTGTTCATTCGGAAATGTCATCATCATTGCTTTTTTATTCTAATTTTTTTTTTTTTTTTTTGTGTGTGGGTGAGTATGTGTATGTGCGTGCGTGCGTGCGTGCGTGCGTGCGTGCGTGTATTTGTTAGCTCACCAGAAAACCTATTAGAAAAAATCTCATACCGTTCACCTAAACCGAACACCAGGAGACCCGAGGAAGGACCAAAGAAAACCAAGGAAGGTGAAATCCAGCACCGACCAGACACCCCCCACCAGAATTCCTCCCCAGCCCAAGAAACATCCAGACCCCAACAAATCCAAAAACCCGTTCATCCTAATGTAAATTCCCGATGCGTCGTGTGTGTGTAAACTCAATTAGTGTGACATCAAAGTGTGATGTCCCGCAGTAGAGGACGTCTCGTCCGTTGACTTATTGCGGAAGTGACCACCGATCAACACCGCTGCACCGAACCCAACTCCGGCCCTCAGCTTGTGAACTCGGTTGTCAAAACACAATCAAGTGCATAGCAACTGCAATATGCTAGCTGCAAGGCTAATGTGGGTCACAGTCTAGCGCGAGATCGAGCGTCTAATGCAAGAAGTCAGGAGGTTCACACGACTCGTGACTAATGAAGAAAAAAAGTACATTTCAGGCTTTACGTTCGCAGCGGAAGGCTTAATATTGATCTCAGATTTACAAATGGACACCCAAGCCAAAAAAGTCAAAAGAAGTCTAGGATCTGTAATCTGTTCCAGTTGGATTGAAAACCACATGGTTCAAGTGACTCAATTATTCGGAATATTTTGCTCTTAATTGGCTAACTTGGAAATGATCAACTCAACCGAAACACGTGGAATCAAATATTATCAGATCGAAAGCAGGCGTCTTCTGAAAGTGGATAAAGATCGGATACGTATCAGACATCTGCCAATAGAAATAGACGGTCCAAAAAATAATCAAAACTGGGAACTTGGATCTAACCTTGTCAATTGGGTCTCCAAATTTAAGCAACTTCCACGCACGCAATTAATCAATCTGAAAGACGTTCTTACAACCTGATTTGTTCACAAGGCAGAGAAAATATTCTGAAGGAAACCTTTTTTTTTTTTTCTTCTTTTTTTTAGGAAACCTTTTACTCAGCTCAACTTTAGTCATAGCGGTTCCTTTCATTGTGGCCGCCATGTTTGGATGAGAAAGTCCAACATGAGGCTCATTGTGTCAGCTGTTGATAAGTGCAGATGGGCCGCGCATGAAGCGCGGCTCCATTTGGACATCAAACGCGGGCGACTAGATTGGGGGGGGGGGGGGGGGGGCAGCGGCCCGTGGGCCTGATATGTCAGGAAAGAATGGTGTCCTGACTCCATTTCCACTCGTCCCACGCGACTCCCACGCATGTCGCAACAATGCGGCAACAGACTTCATTCCATTACAAGCTGAAGGCTCTTTACCCTCAATCTGCTCTTGCGACGGGGAAAGCGCTTGAACTGATTCAAAGGGTTACGGGGGTCCTTGAAACGTCTGGGAGGCTTGGAGACCAATCGTTGGCATGTCTTTGGAAGTTTCAATTCATCTTACAACCATCTGCGCGGAGAACAATTCTAATTCCCCACTCAAAGCCAAGTTATCTTTGGACTGTGTGATGAAGAAATCAAATTTGACAAGAATTAAATGCCAAACATTGAATCATGTTCAAATACTGAGATGGTCGCAGCTGATATCTGAAAAGAATGTCAGTTTGTCCTGAAAATATTTGTGGTGTAATTTGCGTGAGCTGGTGATAAAATCAGCTATTTTAAAAATAAAAATACTGTATCTCTGCATTGTGTGTCCTCGAGTTCCGCCCGAGTTCCGTTCCTACGCTGGCGATGTGACCCGAATTTCAACTTACAGACGGACGGCAGAGCGGAGCTAATTCGAACTTCAACATGGAAACGTGACGTGGCGAGCGTACCCGCTCGATGGACGTCCGTTGGTGGAGTTAACAACAACGCAACTTTAAAATGCTGTGATTACTGTGGAAAATTAACGAAAAAAGAAGGTGCCACGCACGAGGTCGGGTACGACTCAACTCGAGGACTCCCTGCAGATGTAAAGAGTGAGTCAGAGTGGTTCAAAGATTGAGCCCTGAGGCATACCCATGGTTTTACTGACGAAACGTAAGCCTTCGTAATGCACGTTGTAATGGAAATTTCCCAAATCAGGTTTGCTGCATGTGATCAGATAATAATAGATTTATCCTGTGAAAATGTGGAGAAGCATTTGATTCACTACAAACGGTTACTTTTCATCGTCCCGTTTCGAGTCGCTGTACACAATTGTTTGCCATCATGAAGCGCCTTGATATTTCATTTGTGACCGTGTTAGTCAGAAGACTGCGTTCTGTAAATGTTTTGGGTTCATAATTTGCGCTACAGTTTGCATTAATGTATTATAAGAAAAGCAAAAAAATATTTTGGGTGGGAATCGATTTCTCCGATTTTCGCAATCCGTGTCGGCACTTGGTCCTTAACCCCCACACACAATAATCGAAAGCACTGCCACAGAATATAGAGTGAGTTTTGTGCATGAAACCAAAGTCTTTACTTGTGGTTTAGCTTTCTTGTCTTTCCTGCCACCTTTGGAAAGCTAACAATATAGCTAATATGTTAGCACGTGTGATAAATGGCAGCAGCCCGGGAGCAAAAATCCATAAGCGTTTTAATGATTGCTAAGTCATGGTGACCGGATGGAGATGAATATGGAGAAGATCTTTGTCTGCCGGCGGATACAAGGTCACCGCCAACGTCCCTGAGCCGCTTACCCGAAAATAATTCACAGTGTGCGTGCGCTACCTGCTGCTCGCCTCTGCTTTGCATAGACAGCATGACAACGTGTGGCACACACACACACACACGCACTTAAAAGGTATCATTTATCCGAGCTGGACGCCGGATCCAAGCGGCCGGCTGCTCTTTCAGCTGACTGATGTCACCTGCAAGTCTGAAAACGTCGTCTCCCTCACAAAAACGTCCGTTAGCAAACTGATTTAGCGCCTTTATCTCCTAGCGTGTCCGCTTTGTCTTTTTGAAAACCTCGTCAAGTGTCATTTCCTGTTTGGGAGGAAATGAAGACCCCGGGAGAGGTGAATTATCATCCAAGACTTTTTTTCTTTTTTTTCCTTTCTTTTTTTTTTAACCTGTCCTGTTCAACTGCTTAGTTATGTTGTATGATGGACGTACGGCTCTTTATGTTGGAACAGTTTTAGAATTTCCCCCGCATATTCACGCTTCGCTTTTTCCCGTACTCACAGCAGACAACGAGGCGCTCTAAAGTGGCCCATCCAGCAGACAGAAGATGTGTTTTTGGGATGTAAGGCGTAGCGAGCAGGTTTATTGCGTGTTGCAATTGCACCGGATAAACTCTGATGCGACTGAAGGCTCTCAAGTTCCTACTAACACAGTTGAGGTGCGGCGACTCATGCCAGAGAACAAACCAAAGTGTGTCACATGTCACCGTTTTAGCCATGGCCCCAAAATTTGGAAAACTGAAATGGTAAAAAGAAAAATGCTTTCAACGCTATACCTCCTATATATCCTCTATAATTATCAGACTTTGCACATGTTTTCAGCAATTAACTGAATCTGAATTCACCTTACAGGATCCTGAAAGTGTTTCAGGATCAACTTGGTGTAGGCCTATTTTAGTGGTGGAGTCAATTACTCGTAGTTTTTTTGCTGTTCCAAGCAGAGCTCAGTCACTATTCCCTACAAACAGCTGCATTCTGTTTTTTTTTTTTTTTTTTTTGACTGACTGACTGACTGACTTTAAGACCAATCGGCAACATCACGCTACTCGGCACCGTCATATGCAATAACACAATTCCCCCTCCTCTTACAGATGCACGCTCACGCTGCCTCCTAATTTGCTGGTTAACCTTAAATGTCAAGGTGAAACTGCAAAGGGTGAATGCAAATGAATGGCATTAAAAACATGCTCTCCTGACCCCAATCTGTACGGTTCACGGTCCATGTTTGGATTTGCTTTTCACATTGCTTATCTTTAATTATCAGCGACCCTCCGGCGGCGCTGCTTGGTTAGTTCATTGTGTTAACACTCGGCCGCGCAAGGACAGTTGGCTAATAAAAGGTCCGCCGATGACCTGCGCCAGTCGTCAGGGGGGGGGAGGGACCCAATGCGGTGACGCCAGCGCTGCGACGGGCTATACGGAGACTTTATACGGATAATGCATGCAAAGACGATCTCATCCCTGGCAGTGCGAGGAGAGAATGAATCGCCGAGCAAAAAATGGAACTTAAATCCCCGGAGAATAATATGGAGATCTGCCTAACATAAGATCCAGCTGGTAATGCAATTTAAGTTAGAAGAGAAAAAAAATGTCAGGCTAATCTCATCAGTCCGTCAGAGAGAAGGATGTCAGACGTAGCCTGCGGCGTGCCTCCAGCGGGGCGGCTCCTATCCTCCACTCCTGCACCGCGCCGCCGTGGACGCCATCGCTGCCCGCCGACGCGCTCGTCCTCTGCGTAACCCAAATTCTCAGGATGTGGAAATCAGAAACAAAAAGGGCACACGGAGCCAAATTTGCATGAGCAAAACAGCGCGGCTTGTCAAAAAGTGACGGATGACGCCTGAGGTACCATATGCAAAATGTCACGGGTCAGTACGGTACCAACCGAGCACCGTTCGCACAGGAAGCGTGAAATGACATGCCAGCAAACATCCTGTCTGCCTGATGGGGCCTGAAAGGACCCAATCGGCAATGGAATCTGTAAATCGCTGGCCCCTGTCAGCCCCGACACCCTGTGGGCACGGAGGCGGGAGGGGCGGCGGGGACGGGATGACGGAACCCCCCGAAAGGTGGCGGTGGACCCCCCGGGCGGCGTCTGCTCAGAGGTCATCAGTCAAACAACAACTCGAAAGACTCGTTGGGTGCAGTCGGTGCTGTTCAGTTCAGTTTCGGACACAGTTTCTGACACAGTAGGAAACAGCGAAGACGAGTCCAGAACACTTCAGAACTTCCATTCATCCATGTTCTGTACCGATCATCTTCATTAGGGTTACAACCTGTCCTAGTTGATTTTGAGTGAGAGGCAGGGTAAACCCCAGGAACGCCTCTGGTCAAAAGTTTCAAAAAATACATTGAAATTGTCCCTGAATAAAAACAACAAAGAGGAATGGATCTGGGAATGGGATTAATTGACACAGTAGATGCCCAGATTTGAAGATTTGATTTCTTGCAGAGGAAGTGCCTGTTATCAATATGAGGCAGATGACGCCAGATTGCAAAGTATTGATTAGATGAAGTCTTCACTGGCACAAGCCGCTCTCCCTCCCCCAGGCCAGAAGGAGACCACATGGCGGTTGGACAGAACCATGTCTGCTCGCAGGATCCGCATCATGTTACGAGCATGTGTCATCGCGACCCACAATCAAGTTAGTGTAAAAATCATCAAATCGAGCATGAACATTGGGACCGTGCATTCGGATTCCGGGCACACGTGTCAAATCCAGGTCCAGAAAGTTCGAACCCTGCTACAGGTCCTGCTACTTGAGTCGAAGAAAGTGTGGCAGGGTGACACCTCTGATTCCGGGTCTTCATCAATTGGACAATTCCTGGTAATCCAATTTGTGTCACAGATAGTTGGGTTTTGTTTTCAAAAGACGGGTATAATCCAGACAATTCCAAACTAATTCTCGCCTTGCCATCAAAGTCACGTGTCGGCTTGTCCGTTTTCCGAACACGCCGACATTTGTAAATGTTAAACATGATCAGGATTAGCCGATAATCCAAATTCATGTCAACCCGAACCCGATGTCTCTAAAGCGGGGTAGGCAACGGTCAATAATTGGGCCGAATCGGAGCATTGCCCCAGGTTTTAGTTTCAGGATATTTTGATTTGATTGAGATCAAAGCAAAATTAAAAATATGAACTCAATCTAATTCTCATAAATATAATTTGAGACAAACTCATACATTTCCTGTTTTTCTTTTCTTTGAGAGCATCGCGGAGAACGGGAAGTGGCCCGCTTTTGTTAGCGACTCACCCAGTGACCCAGAAACATCGGCGCCCTTCTCAAAACTTTTGCAGCTTTAATGAGCGTTTGCTATCTTTAGCCATTCTTTCACTTCTGCGAAGCTTTTAGTGTCTTGAATGGATGGATGCATTTCCAAGAACAAGCAAATGCAAATATAGAAGAATGCTCTGCGAGAAATACAAATATAGATCATTCGATTGGCATTTGCACACGCCAGGCAGCGTAAATAGAAGAAGTGTGCAACCAAACTGAATCAATCACTTGGCAAATACCCCTTTCACGCTGACATTTGCCCGCGCTGCTCGGGCGGTACTTGCAACTCTCTAAAAACTTGTTTTAATTTGGTTCTTGACTCGTTAAAGACTTTTGTTTTCAGTGTGTTAACTGGTTGCTTTGCTCTGGACATTTAAAAAGGTGGTAAAAGCGTCACGTAACTGGTGATCACTTTTGGTTCAGGCTTCAAACCAGAACTAAGGTTTGCACTGTCCAGAGCAGTCTTAGTGGTACGTGAAGGAATCCCTGCCAAAGTACAGTTACAGTTTTTAAAACAATCTAGAAAACAGTCCAAGACCAGAATACCCTGTCGAGTACAGTTCCAAAAAAGCCTTATGCCGTTTAGACAAGCCCAGAACGGTTTGGAACAGTTCAGAACAGACCAGAGCAGTCGAGAACCGTTAAGCTTGCCTAAACCAGTCTATAACAACCTCAAACGGTCCCGGGTTGTTCTCAACTTCAAATATTGATTTGCGTGTAATAACTACACAGAAACGAGAATTATATTGAATGTTTTTCCAGCTTCCAACAGACGAAACCCAACTCGCCTAAAATAGTTTGCGACAGTCAAGACCAGCACGGGACACATTGGAGCAATTAAAGAATAGTAAAGATCATCTTCATTAAAAAGTCCAGAACCGTCGAGACAGTCTGAAATGATCTCAAATGTTTGCTTTCTACGGTCGAAGCGTGTAACGACTGCATAAAATACAAGAGGAATGTTTCGCAACCGCTCAGACATGACAAATAAAAAACAAAAACAAAAGCAGCCCTGCCTGCGGCTTTTGTCTTGAATGTCCTTTTGTTCCTTTAGGAACCAGAACCAACGTGACCACAGAGGCCCGTGAGTTGCAATCTTTCTGTCTTTCCCATCCCGTGATGCATGACGGACATATTTTACTGTCGATGGATGGCTTCAGGACAAATGAATGAAAAGTGTTTCTGTACTTAAAAACACAATATTGCTTGAGGACAAAGTGTGTGAACAATGCCGTTGATTGTTGTTAGATTCCAAAACCTTTGCCAATACCACAATTTAAGAACAAATGCGACTTGCTTCCTTGCTCAAAATTCAAGCGTTTGACGCGACCAAAGAAATAAACGGGCGCGGTTGCTCGATGCACAATTAACCTACTTGGCGGCATGGAGACGTGTGACGTCTAAAAATGGCAGCCCCCGCATTTGCCCCCCCCCCCCCACCCTCATTCCCCCTCCCTGTGTGGAAATCAATCCCCTTTCGCCTGCATTGATTCCATTAAAAGCCTTTTTTGCAGATTGATTACACCGAAAGCGTCCCGGCGCTTCGGATTACACTTTGCGCAATCTCATTTTTTTTCACCCCAAAGATAGCTGCCGTTTATTCTATTACGTGGCGAGGTGCAAAGCGGGCGAGCATCAGAGACCACCCTGGATGCCCCCCCCCCATCCCTTCCATCACAGATAGTGGAACACGCATCTGCCGGCCTGCCGCCTGTGATAAGCACTATCGCTCCTCTTAAGATCGCTTTCCCTCCATCAAGATCACGATGACGTGAAAACAAGCCGGTCTCCTTCTTTCCCTTGTTTTTTTTTTTTTTTTGCCGCCGCTGATAATAACGCAGGCAATTATTTTGCGCTGCCATTGTTTTACACTGAAGAAATAGCTCACCGCTTGAAAGTGGCGAAAAAATAAACTGCGTGCAGACATATTTGTATGCGGCCGCCTTATCTGGTTAATGGATTGTTTATCAGCGAGAAATACAGCGAAAATAATGTTGCCTGTCGTCGAGCAATGCATAAAACATTTTGTTATTTCCTGGCCAGATAAATGATGGCCGCTGTGAAGGCGTGAAGAAGGGGGGGGGGGGGGTGTGGGGGGGCGGGATCCTGAGTCAGCACAATGGAGGAAGTCGTCCCACGTTCATTTTGTGTCGTTATCACATCCATATGAAAGTAGCGAAGAGTGTTTGGGGCACACGGGAACAAAACTTCAACTCATGCTAGGACTAAAAACTTCAATTTTTTTTTTGTTGGGGGGGGGGGGTGAAAAAAACAACCATTCTCCCTATAGTGAGTACAAAAGTGAAGTTTTTCAGCAAGTATGATCAGAAGATGGACTCATCTATTCAATCTATTAAAACAATTTATTTTACTGTACAGGATTGGGACCATCCTGGCCCACGTAGAGCCAAATTTTTAGCTAATTTTTAATAATCTTTTCTTTTAAAAATAAATAAATAAATAAAAGATTATTAAAAATTAGGGACGTCAAGCGATAAATGGTTGTTTTAATCGTAATTAATCGCATGACTTCACTAGTTAATTCACGATTAATCATACATTTTATATCTGTTTAAAATTTACAATAACAATTTTTTTCTAGGTTTTCATACTCTTGTTAACAGAAGTGGATTTTTTTTTTTAAACTAATAGAAATGCTTCAAATGAATTTTTTACGTCTACAGCTGTGAAGTCAAAACAGTGGTTTTAAACATTCTTTTAATTTTATAGCGAATGATAGAGATTTAAATAAATAACAGTTAAAGTAAATTAACGTCATAGTAAGTTTATTTGATATGGAAAAAGTAGAAATTAAAATTATACAAGTAAAGAATGTAGAGAATGTAGAAAGTAAATAAATCTTTATTGACAAGCGCAGACCACCTGTTGCGCCCGGAGCATTTAAGGAAGTGGCACTGTCGGTGTCACGTTAAAATGAGCCCTACAGTTAGCATAGCGCTAGCTAGCAGCACCGTGTTGCACTCCTAAGTGTCGCCGACTCGCTGTGGAGTGAACGGCGCGCGCAGGGCAAGCTTCCAAAAGTTGAAGACGCAGCCGGTAAGAGCAACATATTAAATGGAGAGTCGAGCGGAGATCGCGTTTGTTTAGCGATAGCGATTGTTTGCGTGTGATTGATTGTTTGAATTCCTTTGTTGATGAGGAGTTGTTTGTCGATGCTTGTGTGTGTGCATAGAGAAGCCATGGTTGCGTTTTGAGTTCATCCGGCTTCCTGGCATTTCTATTTTTGCCGTGCCACCTTTGTTGTGTGTTGTTTCTCCTCCTTAATTGGAAGCGGTGGCAGGCAGGCAGGCGGGCGGGCGGGCGGGTTCGAGCGAGTGGGCGGCAGACTGAAACCTTGACAGTCCCGCGTCCTAATTTTCTTCTCCCGGTGCATACGTGTTGTTGCTAACCCCGTGGATCGGAGGAGCCAAGCATGTGGTCGCTTCGACGGCAGATTTCAAAATAAAACTCGTCTGGACAAGATGGAGGATTTGTTTTCACACTCATGATTTTTATTTTATTTTTTATTATTATTATTATTTTTATTATTAAAAAAAATAATAATAATAATAAAAAAAAATAAAAAAAAATTCACACTCATGATTGTTGTATGTTTTGCGATAAGCAATACAAAAAAAAAATGTTTTGAGCAGGAAGTCCGCTACAAATGTTGCCTACATGTGGCTCACTGGTGCCCCTGCAGGAATTAAGAGGCACAGCAGGAAAATGACAGCACTTGAATATTTGCATTTACACTATGCGCTTGTTTCTTTTGATACACATTCGAATGACTTTATTTGGAAACAAATAAACGTTTGGTGTTGCTGTAGCAAAAAAAAAAAATGCTAATAAATTCACATGACACTTTTGAGTTTTGCATTTGTTGAGTTTTTGATGCTAATCTACTTGACGGCCTTGCATGAGGAGGAATATGAAAAGTGCTTATTGTTCTATGTTGGACCTTGTAGCGCTTGTCGGGAGGTCACGGGTTGTGCGCACACACGCACGCACGCACGCACGCACGCACGCACGCACGCACGCACACACGGATTTGAGACTAAGGCTGCTCGATTACGGCTGTCCCTGCTGGCTTGCTGCTGTTTTGGGAACGGGGGGGGGGTCTTTGTACACACGCACGCACGCACGCACACGCACACTCTCTTTCTGTCCATCTTTCTTGTCCTCAGGGTTTGTGCATGTGTGTTCTAATGTGCATTTCATGTGTTTGTGTGTGTGTTCTTGTGTTTTTTGTGGCCTTAGAGATTTTTATTTGGGATGTGTGCGCTTGCATTTGTGTGTGTTCCTGTGAGTGTGTGTGTGTTTGTTTTTGCATGTTTTCATCTGTCAACATTTATTCCCATAATGTGGCATTATGGGATAAAATAATATGTTGTGGGGAAAGATGGGGCGGGGTTGTGGTGGTGGCCCCTAAAATGCGCACATTTTCGCCAGGATGCACAATGCTTGCCAAAATGAGTGCTGAGACGCCATCAAACCCGAAGAAACGAGACTCTTTCATTATGTCAACAGTTCATAAAGTGGACTTACAGGGTTGTGCGTATGTTTCCTCATAAACAGCAGCTCATAATAATGACTGAGTTTCAACAAGTACAAAAATAAAAGAAAAAAAAAAGCTCCCCAAAACTCTTAAAAATGAGTTGTGACTGTTGAAGTGGTGTCGGACGCAAGTGGCGAGTACTTAATTTGAAGAAAGTACACTCCTCGTTTGGAAATGATTATTCCCGAGACAGCCAGTCATTAAAGTGCGAGCCCAAGTGTAATTCTGATGAGAAGTTGCATCATTATTTGCGGCCAAGTAGCTTCTTCTTCTTCTTCTTCTTCTTCTTCTTCTTCTTCTTCTTCTTCTTCTTCTTCTTCTTCTTCTTCTTCACACGATTTGCAAATGCTGCTTTCTCATGCGCTGCTTAAGAACTCATCTTCTGCCATATCTCACCACTCACTAGCTTTTTATTGTTGTTGTTTTTTTTTTTCATTTGGCATATTTTTTTCTTGCTTTGAAATGGTTACCACAAGCTTTTAAATACTTCGGCCCTGCTTGGACCACATGGATGGTGAAAGCTGACAAAATGGCAAAATGTGGCCTGATGATGTGCGTACCCTGGTTTAGAGACGTCCGACAACTGGACCTGGTGCTGGCTGTGATCATCAAGATGGTGTGGAATGCTTAACTCATGCTCCCAAAAATGTATAAATACATTCTATTGAAAAAAAAAAAGTGTCCCAAAGACGTATTTACATGTTTTTTTTTATTATGCTAGAGCATACAGAAGGCTTTGATGCAGCCTCTTAACTGAACAGAAATGGTATTATTACAAAAACGGCCAGCAGGTGGCAGCAGAGCAAAATAGATCAACCAGGGCCATGTAGAAAAAAAAGCTTATTTCCCCACAATTCTAAATAGATTTGTGCTATATGCTATAATGCTAACTGCTGTAAAACGGATCAGATAGAAATATATATTTTTTTTTCCTGATGAAAACATAGACTCTAATCTTTCTTTTGTTAGGTTCCATGTTTTAATAGCAATTGAGCACAATATTCTGCGGGCCTTGCAAAATCAGTCCAAATCCAGTAAAACAGCTGGGAGCGAAGGGGGTTGCTTCAGTGAATGAGTTAATAAAATCAGCTTGATCATTTAAAAAAACAACAATGATCATTGGACCTTTTGTGTACTGTGATCAGCGGGGATTAGGCTTCTCATGGGCACGATTATCTGTATGTGCGTACGCTGCTTTACAGACATCTGATAAACCGGCCTGTGCTGACATTGACCATCAGGGCGGTGCGGAATGCTTAGGAAAATGATCCTGAGCGTATATCGTGCCCGACGATTAAAAACAACGACGATAATTGGACATCCGGATTGGAGACTCCAACCGTGAACTTCAGAACTGCGAGGCAGCCATTGTTGCAGCCACTCCCCCCAACATGCTGCTCCACTGAAGCAAATCCATGCAAAAAGTGTGGAACTAAACAACATCCTGGAGGAGGAGAAACAATTAATTGCGGTTGTGGAGGTGACACGCTCCAGATGGCAAGACGGCCAAAGGTCCTCCATGATGAAATGTTTACAAGAGGTTGTTGCGCACGTACACACAAACGCACGCGCGCGCGCACACACACACAACGTCATTCATTGTTGATGGTTTTCGTGCGCGGCAGCGCAGGTTAATAAAGTTCCGGAGGGCCTTTTTGCGCTTGTTGACAGGTGCTCCTCCGACTCGGGGGCCAACCTTCGGCGAGCGAATGTCACCATCTGTTGACGACCTGTCGGCCTCTCGTCATTGTAGGAAGTGGAGATAGAGAGAGACGGGGAGGGGGGCGCGGGGGGGGGGGGGTGCACTTTATTGCACAGGTGGGCCCTCATCGGATTTCACTGGATCACTTGCGTTCGGTCTGCGGGGGGAGGGAGCCGACATCATCTGTCCTGAACACTTGAATAGATATTCTTCCGGTACGCCATCTGGACACTTAATTAGGTACGCTATCAATTCACATCCAATATGGAAAATGCTGATGGGAATTCGTCAGTTAGAAAAGGTTGCATTAGGCGTGGGCAAGTCCTGATAGCGGGTATCTGTATCGGGCTGATACGTAAAGGTATCGGGTACTCACAGAGGCTGCTGATAACTACCACCATACTCAAGGCAATTAAAAAAAATCTGTGATTAAATCCTTTTTAAGATTACAATATTTTAAGAGCAGTGATTGTAGAATAAAAATAATAATAAATATTTCTACAAAAACCTCACAGCGGTCACTATTTTGGGCCCTAATAAACTTTTCTCACCGTAGGTCCACTTGTTCCAGCTCACCTGCAATCCTAATTAAGGGTTGGGGTTAAGGTTAGGGTTTCACATCAATTGTGGAAGTTTGAATTCAAGCTCGGGTTTGACATTGGAGGATTGCAAGTTTGCAAACAAGGCGACACGGGCTCCATCTCATTCAACCTCCCTCGTTTTTTTACGACCGCGTAATCCCTCCGGGAAGAAGCTCCGTCTACTTGTGGCGATCCCTGAATGGATTTCACCTGGAAGCTTTTCCAGCGAGAAGACTTGGAGGCAGTCACGAATGCGTACTTTGCTCTTCTTGCGTGCCGATTGGCTGTTGTGGCGGCGTCGGGCTCGAGAGGTTGGCTGCTCGTTGGCGGGTGTCGCACTCGCCACTCGCCAGGGAGTTCCAAGTCGCGTTAAAACTGCTTCCTGCTGACTGAAGTGCAATCAAAAAGCAATGAAAGTCTGTCCGCTGTTTGCATTAAGGCCCTCAAAAAACCTCCTTTACGTCACTGGGGGATGCCAATCGAAGGCGCTATGGTTCCGCCCCATAGAGGTGCGGACGTCACGTGACTGTTTCTCTAAACGCGGCAGGAAAGCAGCGCCGCAACGTTAATGGCGAAGAGGGCAAAAACTAGCGTTTATCCGTCAACTTTCTGTCCAAGAGCATTGACAGTCAGTCACATGATATTCATGTGCGAGGCGGACATGTTGGATTGGCGATGAAGTGTCAGGAGTGCTTTTTTTACAACTCGGCGACGCTGCTACGTGGAATTACCTCCTCTATTGCCGGTAACTGCTTTCAAATATGATCATACAAAGGCCAAAGTTTGTACAATCCAAATTTATTTTTCCCTTTATGTGTAGTCAAAATTCCATCAAAGTTAGCAGTTTCACGCAAATGTTGCAGTGTTATTTATGTAGGTTAGCAACTTAGCAGATGCTAATTCCGCCGCGGCCGCCGCCGTTCATACCGTAAAGTATTTTTTATGGTGTTGGTCGTTTGTTAAATTCATCTGTGTAATATTTATGAAACCGTAGCAGCACAAAAAAAACGATTTCCCCCTCATTTTGCGTGTGGTAACAGTTAGCATCTGCTGAGTTAGCCACCATGTAGAAAATGCAACATTGGCTACACATTCGTTCCTCTTTTGGTAGCCTGGCGCATGCTCGATCCGTTTTTTTTTTGCCTGTCCTCGTTGTGGCGGCTGGTCCATAACAGCTGTCAGTCATTGTTAAAGTGTGGTCGTTTTGCCGCTTGCTCAAAGTGGCAGACGTGTTTTCTATGCTGCCAAAATGGTTGCGCCGACGGCCATTTCGGGACGTGTGACGTCACCGTCCGGCGTCGGTACCAGATGTGATCAGGGCTGCCAGATCATATCGGGGTTGCCATAACGAACACGTCACACGACAGGATTGGCTGGAATTGATACCAGTCGACGTCAAAACATTGGAAAGAAAATGTTAAAGATGTGATTTAAATAACAAAATGTACGAACTGAAATTGTAAATAAACCTAAGAATATAAAAGCAAGTTATATTGAATAAATAATGACATTTTTCTTTCTGGTGGGTGGCCCGGTGGGTGGTGTCTGGTCGGTGCTGGATTTCACCTTCCTTGGTTTTCTTTGGTCCTTCCTCGGGTCTCCTGACGGCGGTGTTCGGTTTAGGTGAACGGTATGAGATTTTTTCTAATAGGTTTTTGGTGAGCTAACAAATACACGCACGCACGCACGCACATACACACCCACAAAAAAAAAAAAAAAGAGCAATGATGATGACATTTCCGAATGAACAATACTGAGCTCTTTAGAAAAAAATAAATAAAAAAAATTAAAAAAATAATAATAATGACATTTTTGAATAAATGATAAATACACAAATTAATGTGACAGATATTGTCAATTTAGATTGCAAATGCGTTCTTATTTTTGTGATGGATTGTGATTTGCAAAAAAATGAACACGTCTGAATCGCGCATTTGGTTAGCGCTGCTGTACCGACGTCATCGGCAAGCTCAAGCTTTTATATTTTTGGATTTATTTACGTTTTGACCATTTCAGTCCATTTTGCTATTTAAATGACATCTTTGATACTTTCCAATGTTTTGACGTCAACCGGACATTTTTTTTCTAAATAACTAACGATTGTTAAACGGATCATCTCCAGCCAATCTGCAGCGCGACGTCATCGGTAGGCGACCTCGATTCGATCCGGCAACCCGATCACATCTGGTACCGACATCGGATCTCTACAGAAGAAGACAAAAGTTCTACCATAAAAATGACAACACGAATGCAAACACTGGAAGGGCTTTCTGCCGTGCCGTTTAAGCGAGCGTGTCTATTTGTTTTGAAGCAGATGCACTTGCCGGGATGATAATGACTCTCGCGTCTGCCGAGACCCAAGAGACAGAAACGTCGTGGTGGTGGTGGTGGTTTTTGTCATCTCGCGTCTGCTGCTCTTCGTCTCCGGTGGAATTAGATCACAAATGTCTGACATGATGAAACCTCGTAAAACAAGCCGCCGTTTTTGGCACGCGTTGCGCTTGTAAACGTTTGAAGTTGATTTCAACTCAATTTAAAGATGAGATTAACTTCAACTGATGCGGTGGCAACAGGCTGGCTTGGTGGTTATGAGGTCTGCCGCACTGTTGAGAGGTGCGGACTTTGCGTTTGAGCTTCGGTTTTCTGAAGGCCTCATCGTAAATGCCAAAGAACATCCGTATCAGAGTTTTAGAGTTACGGGTCGGGTCAGAAAGTAAAAACCGTGCCACAGATTGCGCCAATGCCAACTTGGACTTGAAATCTTTGAATCAAAAGTCGAAAATTCCTGAACCCGCCTATGAGGCTTTATTTTGGGTATGAAGTCTTGGCCCTGGTCTGGGTGCTTGGAGTCGGACTTTTACTGTATGTTAAGGCACCGGGCTTTCTGACGGCCGGATTGGGGTTCGAGAACGAGCGCACCTGCGGCACTTATGCGGGGTTATGCTGATCATTTCCATGCGTTTAACCAGGAGTCAATAATGTCCGAGGGTTTAGGCGCGCTCTCTCGCCTGATGAGGACGATAACGTATATCGATTCCTTTCGTTTGCCACCACGCGAGGTCCCTACCGACCCATTTAACCTGGTTTTGACAATCACTTACTGGGGTGCGAGGTCTATATTGATCAGGAGCAACAAAGTACACTTTGCAATAAAGCTAGCGCGTGGTTAGCCTCAAGCGTGGTGCCTGATCGCCCCCCCGCCCCTCCTCCCCCAAATTTCAATCTCGTCTCATTTGCATCAGATTAAGCGGCTTTGATTATTTCCCGTCACCGCTGATCATTTGTCGCTTCTCATGTCGTCTCGGCCGCCATTGATGGCGGATGAAAACGCGGCCGTTGGCTGCCGTTCAATAGGCCGGCGGCTGCAACGCGTTCGCGAGTCTCTTTTCAAACTCTTTTGGATGCCTGGTGACTCAAAGGAGAGACGAGTTCCCCTTGAGGCCTTTTGCTGCTTTTTTGTCTGTTCAACTGCTCTTCACGTGAGTCAGCAATCCACTCGAATCACTTTCAGCCTGTTGCTGTTCTTCATGCACTCTACTGGTGTCACCGCGGAGTGCTACAGCCGACGAGCTACTATTTAGTAGTGAAAAATGTCACTGGGCTTAACAGAGAAGAAACTTTTATAACTTTCTTCTTTTTTTTTTTTCAGACAAAGAACTGAAAAATGCAGCTGTGAGAAATTGTATGTGAAATGGAATGAATTTCAGCATTGTGGTTTTGAAGTGCTGCTTCCATCAGTGAAAATGCTTTCAATTGTCTTTCCTCGCTTCCACAAATAGAATTTGCCTGTCTGGTCCTTCACAATATGCAGAGCAGAGCAATTGGCTGGCGGCGACTCATTTGCATGAGTAAGGACCGCCCCCCTCAAAACAGGCTAACTTTTGGGAGGCTTGAATAACGGTGAGAAAAGTGTGTTGCAATTCTCCATCTTTTTGATACTTTAACAAAAGCACTTGCAATTATTAAGACACCAGGGGACTGTTTTCAATTGTGAAAAACATGATAATCTTTCTTTAAAAAAGCGTAAGAATGAATGCGTGTGTAAATTGTTCAAGTAAAAGTACGTTTTTAATGGTATCACCTTTGACATCTTCTGATGTCAGCCTGAGGCAAAAAAGAAAAAGGAAATAAAAAGTCTTGGATGCTGGCTTTCTGTGGCACACCGGGGGGGGGAAACGTTTCCTTTTTATTGTATTTCTTTTCACATTTCTACATCTTTCATCCACCGTTTGAAAAAAAGCTTTTGATGAGCGTCTACATGGGGGAGCGTGCGCGGACCTTCTCATTACCGAGCAGAATTGTCCTTATGCGGGAAATGGCAATTTAATGACGAGATGGAAAAACAGACGTGGACGGCCACCTAAATGAATCATTCCCGTCCTGGGAGGAGATGGCTCGGTTTTGCGTTCGCAACAAATGAACTCACTTGGACTGGTTTGCGTGTCAGAACGCACATCAGGTTCTCTCGTTTTACGTGTGAGGCGGCGCCATCAGACGGACAACGAGTCTTTTCTTCTGCTGATGCATTTCACTTATTTGCTCCTTCTTCGTTTTTGATGGGCAAAGTGACTTTTGCAAGAAATGTCTGCAAGATCACAATCTTGGTCAAAAGCAGCCTAAATTCACTTATAAACCACCAGATGCAGCATTGATTTATTTACGGATAGATACTGTTATTTCATCATCAACAAGGCACTTGTTCATCACAAACTATTTGCCCTTTGTTAAAAATCACCATTATTTTTTTTTTTATTAAAAAAAAAAAAAAAAAAAATCACCATTATTTTAGAATCAAACCCTTGATCGTAAAATATTTGTCATTCACATTTGATGCCGACGGTTGTATTTTGAAAGAAACAAGTACATTTCAAAATTCAAGCCACCTGCAAAACTTGAATCTCAGGATGACTTCTGTGTGACTTCCATGCTCCGTTCGAAAATGTGAATTATGTTAAATGACAAATGAAACATCCCGCAGTAAAACAAAAGCACGAGTGTGTGTCTGCGTGTGTGTGTGTGTGTCAGTCCACTTCCACACGCACGCACATACGAGCAAGATGTGGAGATGAAATGGAAAAGTTTCGTTTCATTTATTGCCTTCAAGAGCCACAAAAGAAAAAAGACAAAAAAAGTTGACTCATCTTCTTCAAAGTTGCGGAAAGTTCCGGCAGGCCTTCCGTTTGATTTCCTTCCGCCTGGAGGTGAAGTGGGTCGGCTCTCTTCTTCTCAGCCACAACAAAGGGTGACGTTTGACTCAAGAGCGCCCCCAGTGGATACGAGATGCTTGCCTGACACACGATGACTTGATGTGTGCGTGAAATGTACGCAGGATTTCATTATGCTTGCACAATGTTGGACATTTTGACACGGTGGATTATTGTCGCAGTAATTGATTTATTCTTTGTATGCACAGCTAATTAATTTTTTTTATTATGATTTGGTATTTATATATACAGTGTCCCAAAAGTCCCATACGACGTCGGCACTACTTTTTTCTATTTCTTTTCAGGTATCATTCGGACTGACGTGAAAAACATGTTGTTGTTGCTTTAAGTACGAGATTATGAAGTTCAACAATCTCAAATTGGCACGGGAAATGTTTCATCACACTTTATAACATCCACTAAATCGAGCTTTTTGTTGATGCGCCCTCTGGAGAATTTTTTTTTTTGCAGCATCGCTCCAGTGTTAATTGGCGAGCCTGCAAATCTGTCAAACGCCGATGGCCTTGCAACTGTCAAAACAACCTTGAAATGAAATAGAAGGATATCACGGTTCACCTTTTAAACCGTCGCAAATTGAGGATTTGTACACATTTTTTTTAAATGTGTTTTTTCAGTGTATAGGCAAGTCAAAATTTTAGAGTTTAAAGGTGAACTTGTACATAAAATCCTGGAAGACATTCAACAGGTGGATGCGTGCATTCAAATTTTTCAGAGAAGGTCACGTCAAGGTTATCGTGTATTTTAGCGCCATTCTGAAGTTTCACATGGAAGCCCAATTTCACTAACATTTTGTGAGTAGGCCGATGGACAATTCGGCGTCCATGAAGCGAGCTTGCTTTGGAACGCGAGAAGAAACCAGAGTGCCGAGATTCGAACCGAGAACCTTTTAGGTGCGAGGCAGAGGGCTTGCCGCACGCCTCACCATGCCGCCCTGAACATGTTGTCAATCATTTAACGAGTGGGGAGTGAGAATGTTTGTGATTATCGTGGCCCCAAGCAGAAAAACAAAACCGGCTATAAAAGTCTATTAACCCAGCGGCGCATCCGCCGGCGATTACGCGGGCAATTGCGCTACCTGTGCAATCATCTCCATCCGAAAAAAATCCATCAGACCCGACTGCTGTGAGAAGTTCTGGTGCTGTTTGCTATCAGACATTCAGAGAACACAGAGTGTGTGTTTTTTTTTTTCCTCCCACTCCACAGTGGCACTAAATCACCTCTAATGGGCTTGTGGAGGGAGCGCACTCCGTATCACTGTATCAATCATTCACTCGCTCACTGGCTTTTCTTCCTGCATGCACGCCGTCGTAATGAGCCATTACGACCGCCATCAGACGCCACCCCGCCGCAACTTACCCCGGACCCCAGCGTGGGGCGCTCGCGTGCGCAAACAAGCGCGAACTTGTCAGCTCATCGACAGCCAAGCCGCAACGCAAAGAAGACAAAACAGAAAATCCTTTTTTTTTCTCATTGAAATGAATGGAAATTTGCCATGCTCCTTGTGAGTGTTGTCATTTTGTATTTCTGTTTTTGACTGTTTGGCCCATTCATTAAACAGCTGAAAGTGAAGGGTCATAACTGATAGAGTTTGAACCGTAAATACTGAATATCTCAAGACTCTTGAATAGGGACTGAGCCCAGGTTCATAATGGTGACAAGGCACTACTTTTATATTAAACAGGGCTTCGGCCTCAGCATAAAAACTGCGAATAGAGGAGGTTAAGTTTCGTAAAAATCGGTGGTAGCGAAATATTCAGTTCACCAACCATGACATCATCATCATCATGACATTTGTTGTAATTGGAAGCGATTCAGGGGACTGGACAAGATATGCAAAAATAAGCCTGGTGCTGATTATTAAATGATTTGTTTGAAAGGAGGTTTGTGGAGCCAACGTAAACCATTCATTCATTCATTGAAGTACTTAAAGGATGCCACAAAATTCAAAACACGGCCGTGGAAGCGTAAGGTCAAGTTTGTCCAAAATGCTTCCCACTCTGAAACCAACTCTGCCAAGCCCACGTGCCGATGTGTAACTCGATGATCTTAGCTGGATTTAACTAGTAAGTGTGCAAGGCCGCGGATCGCCAGGTGAAAGGTCACAGCCACATGGTATGTTATCCGTGCCAAAGAAGAAGTATAATAATGTGAACGAAGAGTGAAATTCGTTATTTCTATATTGTAAATGTTACTGTCGACGCATTTGTGGATAGCTGAAGCGCTACCAATGGCGACTTCACCAGATTCCTCGACGCCGGCCCATCAGGCGGCGGGCACGGACTCGGGTAATTGCATTGCGTGGCCATCTCGCGGGCTGCGTGCGCCCATCTGTCTCTTCAATATCCAGCTAAGCACTCTTGACCTCGAAGCATCGCTGACCGCTCCGAGCCGCGTCCGCGCCAACACATCTGTGGCCGACTTCCTCCTCAAATGTCAGGGAGGGGGGGGGGGCACGTACGAGGAGGGGGTCGCTTGGAAGGAAGGCGGGCGGCGAATGTTGCCTCCGAGACAAAAAAAGGTGAGGAGGAGAACGTGATGGATGGAGCGCGCCGCAAAAGCCAAGCGAATCAGACAAAGACGGCGTCAAGGTCGCACATGATTGGTTTCATTTTGGTAATGTGATTTACAAAATGGTCGTCCATGTGGAGTCTCTCAAAACGCCGTTTCACAACCGTTATTGGAGCATTCAGGGTGCCCGGGAAATGTCCAACTGTTAAATGTTTCTGTACTTTTTGCACAAGGGCGGCAACATTTACCAGACGTTTTCGGTCTTTTACCCAAATTTGATCTCAAGTGGGCTGCACTAGTAATACACTATAAGTAATAACAGGTGAAAACGTTTCTAGTTTTCATTGGTGAAAATAATTATACGTACATTCTGAAAATCCCATTCATTATTATCTTTTTTTTTTCCTTTTTATTATCTTATTGCAAAGTAATCTGACATTTCTTTAAGAAAATGAGCACAAAATGTGAGCCAAAATTCAGTATGTCATTTAAGTGGTTGTCAGTGCGCCCCCAGTGGACAACATTAGCATCAACAGTTACTTTTAGTGAAAGACTGCAGTTTTATGGGCCAGACACAACCCACTGGCGGCCGGTTTCGGCCCGTGGGCCATGTTTGACACCACTGCCCTAACCCATGTCATGTTATTTTCGTCAATGTTACGAGCCGGACTTGCCAATAAACACCAAAATCCAAAGAGGGCGGATATATTTTCTGCATTTTATTTTCGAAAATCTCACGGTACACCGCCCAACAAAAAGTACAGCATACTGAAATAACAACACTGTCTCAATCTACACCGAAATTGACTCACTGTGCGTCAATAGCATAGATAGATAATTGACTTAATAAAAATGTTGAGAGTGAAATAAAAAAAAATTCTGTGATCACAGCCAGTGGCTTGGAAAAAAATGATTGAGCAGGAAGGTGAAAATGCAGAATACTTTTTTTTCAGCGCCTGCGGGCGTCTCCCCCGAGAAATCCTTCTTGCCTTTGGGCCATCGTGGCGAAAGAGAAGACAAAAAATTGACGCCTCCGAGCTACAGCTTTTCATCTTTTTGTCATCACAAATGTTTGAATACACTTGCTTTACCTCCTTCAAGGCAAGCTTGGAGGAAACTTCGAAGAATGAGGCCGGTGACGAGTCAATCTGGAAAATTTGGATTGCTGGTGAAGCACTTGAGAAAACGGCACTACCAGTGTAAGCATGGAGAGCAGAGCTAATGTTAGCATCAAGCTAGCACACGCAAGACTCAGAAACATGGGTTTAAAATACCAATCCTGTTTGAAAACCCAAATTTGAAAGCCTAACATTATCTATAGCTGATTCTGTCACGATCGGTGTTTTTGTTGACTTTGTTTCGATGGAATTGAATTTAGTTTCATGTTTCAGCCCTGTTCCCTGTGTCAGCCAATTAACGGCCTCCACTGTGCCTCATTGTCTCGTCAATATATTGATATTTTGTCAACTGCTTTCTTTCAGCCTGGTTGGGTTCATTTTTTTTCCCACGTTGTCATGTTTTCATGTTGTTTGGTTTCGTTGTGTTTCTTTACTGCATACATTTTTTTTTTATTTAAACCCTAACATTTTATTGAAACACAAATTCACAACGTTAGTCCTGTCCTGAAATTGTAATGTGTATCTATATGCTTAAAGTCTTAACCTTATTTTTAACAATTGAAACCCTAGTGCTAACTTGAAATCCTAATTTGAACCCACATTTGAAACCATAATCCTCTCTTTTCAACCCTACTTAGGCAATCTAACCTACACTTGATAATCTAACTCAGGTCCCAAACTTAAAACTCTAAATCCAAACCTTGAAACCTTAACCCAGTCTTGAATCACTTGAAACCCTGTCCCCAGGATTTGCAATCTTATCGGCTGCCGCTGGGGTGCTTTTAAAGAGACGGTGACAAACAAGGTGTTGTTTAGCGCCACCTGGGACATGGCGAGCACGCCGCCCAATGCGAGCTCTCCCTCCCCCGCTGCCTGTCTGTAATTTATGGCCCCCTCTGAGCGCACGCGCGCACGCGCGCACGCATCACTGCTATCAAGTCAAAGTCAGGCGCAAAAAAGGATAAGCGTGCACGAGGTGTACAAGAGAATACACCGCTTATCTTCGTGGACGTGTAAAGGAGGATGGATGCTCTTGTCTGAAGCTAATTGCTACTAGATGCTAACCAAAAAAAGAGCGGAAACCCTAATTTGAAACCCTGACAAGTTTTGAAATGCTTCATTGAAACCCAAGCACCTCTTTCAAACCCTGACCATGTCTTAAAAGGTTAACTTGAAACCCGGGCTTCACACCATCATTTTAAACCCTAAGTTTCGATTTGAAGTTCGACCCATTGCCTTGAAAACCCTAACCTTTGGTTGCGACTCTAACCCCACAGCTAAAAGCCCTTGCGCGTTGGTCGTTTTTCATGGCTGCAGTCCAGGCACGCCGCGCCGCGCCCGCCCCGCCACGCTAACGCGGCACTTAATGGCGTCCCGTACAAGTGCAAATCAGGTGCTGACTCATCGGAGGAGCTATTACGGCGCTCGCTCGCCCGGGTGACTTTGAGCATTGCCGGGAGAATGTTGACACGTACTCAACAGAATGAGGACGTGCGAGAGACACCACTTCATTACAAAGTCCGTGCGCGTTCACTATTTTCAAAGCCTCATTTGGAATCTTAACCCACTTGAAATACTCCTTTTGCACCTAAACCTAACTCAGACATAAAATCTTATTTGAATCCCTAACTCATTTGAAACACTAACCGTAGTAAAATAATAAAAATAAAAAACAAACCTAAATGAACATTAGTCCAAGTTGAAAAGCCCAACTCTAATGTGAAACACAAACCCAGGCTTGAAACCCTATCTTGTAACCGTAAATTGAAACCACAACTCAAGCTTGAAACCTAAATTTAAAACCACAACCCGAGATCGAAGCATTTACCTTAACTTAAAAACGTCAACTTCAAACAATGGTTGTGAAACACGAGCCCAGGTTTGAAACCTGAACCCTCATTCATAACCTTTAAGCTAATTTGCAATCCCAACCCTACTTTGAAACACAAACCTAATCTGGTCTTGAATCCCTATCTTAATGAAAAAGCGGCGATGGCGTGCCAGATTGGGAGCGAACGAACGGATAGGTCGCCCGTGAGGGTTTTCATTGAACTCATGATGCGATGGAAGTGCAGGCCACCTTCCTGCTGGCCACGTGTGGCCTTGCTGCTTGTCACTTGAGTTTAACGCTTCTTGTCTTGACGCCTTCCACATCTCAAAGAAGCGAGTTCGACCTCCTCCAAGGCCGAACCAGCCTCATGTGGACCGAACCTCCGCAGGGGAACTTCGGCACAAGCCGTCGAAAGCATTTCAAAGACTTCTCGATGGACGAATGAAGACGTTGACTACGTATTGGAACGACATCATTTGATTGCCTGGACCAGGAAACCCTCATTTTAAACCCGAACCTTTGCTTGAAACTCAATGGCTTACAACAGCTTAAAACCCTAACCCATCGTCTCGAACCCAATTCGAATCTCTAATCATTGTTTTGAACCCAAAAATGGCTTGAAACCTGATTTTCAAACCATAAAACGACTTTAAACCCGAATTGGAAAACCAAATCCAGACTCAAAACCCCAATTTGAAAGCGTAACCATTGATTGAACCTTAAAAATGGCATGAAGCTTTAAACCTTGCATCAAAACTCTTATTAAGAAGTCCTAAACTCTGATCTAAAACCTTTACCCTTGCTTGAACCCTGAACTCTGTCTTAAAACCCTCATTTGAAACCCCAAGCTTTGTTTGAAACCCTAAATCCTAAATGTTGCTTCAAACCCTTGTCCTTGTTTGAAACCACAACCCTTGCTTGAAACCCCAAGCTGGAAAACCTACTTTGAAACCCTAACCTAGGCTTCACACCGTAATGAAAAATCCCTACCTGAACTTTGTCAAAATTGAAACCCAAACCTTGTTTGAGACCAAATCCTGGACCTGAACTTAAAACCCTAATTTCAAACCCCGGGCTTTGTTTTAAATCCTAACTCTGTCTTAGAACCCTGACTTTTTCTTGAAATGCTTGCCAGTATTTGAAACCCGAATCCCGGCTTGAAACCCTAATCTTGGCTTCACACCCTAATATAAAAGTCTTAACCTCAGTTCGTCTTGAAATCCTAACAACATCTTGAAACTGTTTTTTGAAAGCCCAACCTTGTTTGAAACCCTGACAAAAAGCTCAAAACCCTTTTTGAATGCCGGCGCCTTTGTGCATATAAAACACATGCAAATCTCATTGTGGACGGTTTATGGCGAATACCACATCGCCACTTTTTAAAAGCGAGTCAGCGTGCTCCTTTTTTTCATGTTTGCCTGGCAAACGGCAAGCGATACCGGACGGTCGCGGTCTTGATTTTCTTTGTGATGATGACTGATGGCGTGTTGAAGATACAAGGCGAATTCATCAGCAGCTCTTAACGCTGATGGATGTGGCGCTCTTGAGGCCTAATGAGGATGTGCAGCCCGCGGGGAGTCCGGCGCTAATTAGTCACGTGAGCCAGTCGGCCGATCCCACGGGGGGAAGGCAGAAACATCCTTTAGTGTCAAAGGTAACGCCGCTTCGGAACATGTGCGGATTTCTCGTCTTTTTCGGGTGGTCTTGACAAGCGCGCTGGCAGAGGTCGCCGCGGTTGATGCATGTGTCTGGCCGTCCGTCACGCCGTCCATCCGTCAGCCTCGCTGATGAGGGGAAGACGAGCAGGAGAGGGGGCAGGAGAGGGGGCAGGCGCCGTGGCGGAGGTCAGGTGCGTGTGGAGATCATTCGTACCTGCGGATGCACCCACCTTGCTCCTCACTCGTTGCCATCTCAAAGAATCATTGGCAGTTATTTTCACTGAAGCAACCCCCTTCGCTCCCGGCTGTTTTACTGGATTTGGACAGATTTTGCAAAGCCCACAGAATATTGTGTTCTATTGCTATAAACACATGATGACATTACCGAATGAACAATACTCAGCTCTTAAAGGAAATTAAAATAAAAAATAAAAAAATAAACGCATGGAGCCTACCAAAAGAAAGATTAGAGTCTCTTTTTACATCAGGAAAAAAAAAGTCTACTTGTATCTGTTTCCCTTTTGCAAGAATTAACATTAGAATATAGCTAAGTTTTATCATTATTCACAAATCTGTTTCAAACAGTGGGGAAAAGAGCTTGATGCAAGTTGGCTCTGGCTGATCTCTTATACTCTGCTGCCACCTGCTGGCCGTTTTTTTAAGTAACTACCATTGCTTTAAGCCACCTCTTCATGTCAGAAGCTGCTTCAAGGCCTTCAGTATACTCTTGCATAAAACAAAACAAAAAAACCTGTAAATACGTGTTTGGGAGTGAATGACAAAATATTGAAAAAACGTTTTTACACGTGTTTGTGTTTGAATGAATTAAGTGCCAAGAACGATTTAAGTCGTCCATTAGAATGAAAACATTCAGTGGCAAGGTCGAGTTTGGACATTTTTTTCAACGGGAGGTGCTGATATGGTTCTGATGCCCTTGCTTTTTAAATTGAATTTTAAAATAATTTCATAGATTTGATCTCATCAATTAAATGCTGTTCAGTCTTTGCCAATCATATGGAGGTAGGGCATGAACTCCAATCCAATTATTAATATGAGCTCAACTCTTCTCTAAGCTTACCTGCATCACACTAGAGCATGTCTGATTTCTTTTACATTTACATTTTTAAATGCCACTTTATAAAGTGCAATACCTCACTATTTCTATATCTTTTTTTATTGTCCAATAGCATTCAGTGTGTTCTCTGTTATCCAAAAACAGGCTAAATACCAGAATTTCCATCTGTAACAAAAAAACAACAACACTTACTCACTTAATGTAATTAAAACTTCCTCTAATGCGTAAAATCAAGTGTGTGTTTGTTTTGTTGCTTTACGACTGACAGCAATAGCAAAAAGAAAGCTTACAAGTTTTTACTGTAACAGTTTTGCTTCTTCTCCCGAAAAAAATAAAAAGAAAAGTTGATTATGAAATGTGACTCCAGAAGAACAAATGAGCAGAAAATCGTCAAGTGTGACCGCGAAGAAGCTTTTTGGGTCCCCGCGCTGGGAGTTGTCCCCGTCCAAACACAACTTGAACGAGGGGACGGAGCCATTTTGTGAGCCTTATTTGGCCCCGGGGAGACGTTCTCCCGCTTAAGTCGCTCAAGGATGGACAAGATAAACCCGACTTTAGCCGAGCAGAACGTCTGTGGGGACCGTGTGCCCTCGTGTCCCTGGACCTTGCCTTTATCTAAGCTCAAAAGTCACCGGTAGTGGGGAGTCATCGACTACTTAAGTCGATTTTTCAAGTATTCATCTATTAGTTTTATTTGTCCTCCCTACGTTTGAAAACTGATGTTGAATGCTCTACAGTGATGCCCTTCCATGTAGGCAAGGAGAGTGACAATCGCAGATGCACTTTCAGCTGTATACTGAAAAAGTTAAATAAATAATCATAAAATAAAAGCTTTCCTGGACCGGTATTGTTTCTGTTGTTTTGTTGTTTTGTTGTTTTTTAGGCCTTATACTGATTCACTGCCGACTTTGACAAGTTGATTCTGTTAAGTGACACTCGTATCGCAAATCATATTTTCAAGTGCCATTATTCGGTTAAAAAATACCCCAAAATATGTTTTGTATTAAATTTCTGTGTTGCATTTTATAAAAGCGTATCGCAATGATATATTTTATTGGAATTGGGGATGTCAGGCCATTCGCATTTTTAATTGCAATTAATCACATGACTTCAATAGTTAACACATGAATCATCGCAAATTTTAAATGTTCAGTAAAACTTTTTTTTTTTTCTTTCTTTTTTAAGAGCTCAGTATTGTTCATTCAGAAATGCCATCATCATTGCTCTTTTATTTTATTTTTTTTTTTTTTTATATATATATTTTTTTTTATTTAAAAAAAAAAATGTTCAGTAAAACTTTTCATACGCTTGTTAACATAAAAGTGAATAAAATGTTAAACTAATAGAAATGCGGCTGCATCTTTTCGACGTTGATGCAGCCATTTGTGGCGGGAGACCGCTGGATTCGCGGCCCTCCAACATCCCAATTCAAATCCAAGTTAAGATGGAGAGGACTTTTAACCGGCGCCGTAACGTTTGCTGTCAGCCGCCCGTTTCGCACACACGGCGAAGTTTGCTGAACGGAGTCTTGTGAGAGGCAAGTCTCCAGCGCCGCGCTATTAGCCAAAAGCTTTTGCTGCGGATTAGACGCGAGACACAAGCTTTCATTCCTCCACTAAGTCCGCGTGGGAATAATTTAGGCGGACGCCGAGTGTTTTATTTTGGATGTTTTGCCGTCAAAAGTCGTCGCGCTGCTGCTGGCTCCAACATCAAATAAAGAATCATTTGGATAAAAACAAACTAAGCAAGTGTGTGACGCGTGTCACGCTTAATTAGCTCCCCGCCGGACCGAGACACGGCCAATGATTGCTTTCCACTTCAGATGCTGGGATGCACTTTTTCTTTGGCGTCATCATTTCTCCGAATAATTGCAAAGTCGCACAAAGCGGAAGTCTGCTTTCAATGTCAATCTCACACTTTGATTGACGCATTTTGGAGCAAAACCTTTGGGCAACAATTGCCGCCAAACCACGACAGCCGGTTTAAGTGCGGGATAGTGAATAACTGGCCCATCAGAGGGTCCAATCCTGGCCCGTGAGGACAGAAACAAACTAAAATGAACTTTTTGACCTGAGCTTGTAATTCAAGGCTTGAATTTGAATTTCGGGCTCAATTGTGAATTTTGCCCAGCCATGATGTCTTCTAAAAGACCATATTTCCATATGAGATTTTTTCTAATAGTTTTTTTGGTGAGCTAACAAATACACGCACGCACGCACATACACATACTCACCCACACACACACAAAAAAAAAAAAATAAATAAATAAAAAAAATAAATAAATAAATAAAAAATAAAGAGCAATGATGATGACATTTCCGAATGAACAATACTGAGCTCTTTATTAAGAAAATAAAATAAAAAAAGACCATATTTCATGTTCTCGATCTGTAATGTGCATATTTGTTCTTTAATTTTGTCAATACCGACATCATATTAAGGCCCATTGAATCATATTTAAATCATATTCAACTGTAATGTCGCATAATTCATATCTATACACCTGCAATGTATGATATTGAATGAACATGTCATATTTAGACAATACAAACTAATTTGTGCAAATTTACATCAAAAGTAAAACCTCTAATGTGTTCAATGACATCTTATGTCATGTTTTTATACCTTTTCCGAGAACGATCGTGCACATTTTTGGTCATATTTTGCATCTGCAGTTTGAACTTTTTGTTGACGTTTGTACCGGCGTTGTGTTCACTTGTCCTCGGTAAAGACTGTCGAGATCATCAAGTGGAATTATTTACGCCCGTCGTTCACGTGTAAAACCCTCGCGGGCTTCTTTCTCCCCGCAAGCGCTTGCTCTTTGTCGCCGACACGCACTCGGAAGGGATTGCGAGAAGGGACGGGAACGCCGCCTTCATCCCTTTTCGTCGACTCGCTCTCTTTCACGTAAGCACGCGCGGAGAAGCCCGCATGACAGATGACAAAACGTCCGTCCATGCAAGCGACGCAGTCAATTGGTGGAGTCCATTTTACTCCAAAAATACTATATTTTGTTTTATACATTAAATTTACATTTTCTCTGAATATTTGATTCTCTTCCAACTGTTAATGTTACTCTGTTTTGACTGGGACCAAAAATTGTCTTTTCACAGTCTGTGTATGTAATTTGCTGTGTAACCTTCCATCCATCCAACTTTCCATCATCCATCCAACCTTCCATCCAACCTTCCATCCCTCCATCCAACCTTCCATCCATCCATCCAACCTTCCATCCATCCATCCAACCTTCCATCCAACCTTCCATCCATCCAGCCAACCTTCCATCCTTCCATCCAACCTTTCATCCATCCATCCAACCTTTCATCCATCCATCCAACCTTCCATCCAACCTTCCATCCATCCAGCCAACCTTCCATCCTTCCATCCAACCTTTCATCCATCCATCCAACCTTTCATCCATCCATCCAACCTTCCATCCAACCTTCCATCCATCCAGCCAACCTTCCATCCAACCTTTCATCCATCCATCTAACCTTCCATCCATCCATCCAACCTTCCAACCATCCATCCAACCTTCCATCCATCCCTCCAACCTTCCATCCCTCCATCCAACCTTCCATCCATTCAGCCAACCTTCCATCCATCCATCCAACCTTCCATCCATCCATCCATCCAACCAACCTTCCATCCAGCCATAGTAAATATTAACGTGCGACCAGTACTGGGGAGGCAAATTCTTTGGATAAAACCAGTTACACTGTATCACATATTAAAACACATTTTATGTACTTATATATTTATATAATTATTATTTGCATGTAATACTTTAAGATACAAATTACATTTTAAGCATGTTTTTAACTTAATTTTGAGATTTTTTTATTTGCAGTAAGTTAATAAAATATAATAGACAGAATAGTATTTTATAATATTTTTGTTTTGTTTAGTTTTTTGTTTTTTTTACATCTGCTAGTTTTCGCCAGCACGCATTTTCATGCTGATATTCCTCTGAAATGAGTCAGCTTGTCTTTGTCGAGCACAATGACACGACGACGTCAGGCATTCACCAGATGAGCGCTTTTTATCACTTTGTGCTTTTGTTGGCCCCGATGTCAAAGCCAACTGTTTTTTTTATCCTTGGAAATTGACGCATTTTGTTCTTACTGCACCGACAAAAGCATGCGGACGGACGCGGTTCTTTGACGACGCACGGATGTGACGACGTCCTTGAATCTTGATTGCTCATCGCGCTTCTCTTCACTTTCAACGTGTCGTTGCTGGCGTCTGAATCCTTTCATCCCGGAATCACTCGGCGTTAGCGTGGCCTTTGCTTTTTCCGCGCGGACGCCTGCATTTTCTCTGCCGCGCGGAGACAAAATGCGAGAGGGCGCGAGCGGTCGGCGGAAAGGCCGTGTGAGGAAATAGGAAGTAGCGGAGTGGAAAGGTGGCGGTCGGGCGGGCGGGTGCCGAGCTTTTTTGAGGGCCACCGTAAACAGAGCTGACCTGGAAAGTCTTGAAGGAAGCCTTTTAGAGACCTCCTCGGGGGATTAGCGCTGTTTTGCTTTGTGCCACGGACTGCCGTGCGCGCTCATGGCGTGCGTGCGTGCGTGCGTGTGCGTCGACGAAAGGCACGAACGAAGCCAGCGCGCAAATTCACTTTTCAATCCCTTCTGTGTTTGTGCGTGTGTTAAAGAAGGCGCGTCCGAGTTGCACCCAAGCTAACTACGATGTCAATATGCTACATTAGAGGCTGGGTCGTCGGCCAGGGTCGGCAAGGCCGAAACACTGGAATAATTTGGTCGAACCGATTCACCGGCCGATTACGGCCCTGCCCGCGTGGGTTTTTCTCCGGTTTCCACATTCCTAAAAAACATGGAAATTGTGAGTGCGAAGGCTTGTTTGCCAGTTGCCACGACTGCCTGAAGACAGCTTAGTTTTGTGTGTGCGTGTATTTCCTGTATGGACGATACTACAAACGTGAAGATAAGTAAAAAAAATAATAATAAAAAAATAAAAAAAAAGATAAGTATCGGAGCGATTTCTGCCCTCGCTGCTCTTCTCTTACTTTTCCACAAAACCCAGGAAAACTCTTTCCCTCGTCTTTCAGGCAGCAAGATGAAGGTTAGCGACGGTGTTGTACATTTGCTTCTTTTCTTGACCCTCCCCCACAATTTTCATTTTTCTTCATTTTCTTTTCAAGCGGCAAGTCAGGGGTGCGCGGGGGTCAAGGTTTGTTTGTTGACGACGAGACGCTGCAATTTTTTGTCATGGCATTGTGCCGCCGCCACAATGATGCCATCGCAGCTGAAGAATTAAATGCGCAAGCGCAATTCAAGGCAAACTTGAACCTTGTTGCCAATTGTTGTCATGAGATGAGCGCTGACACTAAAACCTTGCCAGGTAAAAACATAAAAGATCATTACAAGACACACCTGAAGGATGTTATTTTTTTCTCCTTGAAAAATGTTCGGCCTGCAATGTATTTTGGCCCCGGTGAAGGTTTCCAAAAAGTGGATCACAAAGTTGAACAATGGGAACAATTTGAACTATACAGCTTAAAAAATAATAATAATAATAAATAAATAAAAAATAAAAATGTGTCTATGAACCTCCAAAAGTTATTTGTAAAACTTTGCAGCTGCAACTGCCATGTTTGACAATGAATAATACACACTTTGTAAGTGTTTGCAAAAATGGAAAAGCATCTCAAGAATGTATCGATCATATTTTTCTGGTATCTTTCACGACGTTTGACAATTAAAGCAAACTGTGCTGCTAAAAAAGTTTGTCTATGAACCTCATCCAAGTTATGCGCTAACTTCAACTGTCTTTGTTTAAAAGAACTGACCAGTTTCTCAAGATGCTGACTGACTTTTTCTGTGCTTGAAGACCCCCAGTTGTTGGGTTTCAAAAAAAAGGCCCACAGTTTTGATTCCACAACAATTGACGAGGGAAACAAATCACGCTATGCTGCTAAATACTGTTGCAGTCGAGACCACACCAACTGAGACGAAGACATTATATCGAGACCAGAGAGAATCGAGACAAGACACTAAGACTTTTGGAGGACAAGGCTGAGACCGTATATGCCAAAGAAAAAGAAAAACTGAACAAAATGACCAGTATTTTTTCCCCCCATCACATTTGCAAAAATTTCTAATACTGACCTGGTCTTAATCAAAAATCTCAAGTCCAAGTAAAAAAAAATTTGATTCCAAGCCGAGGCCAAGACCCTTAAAAACTGATCTCGAAAACTACAACACGACTGCTAAAAATGCAAGTCTATGAAAATCCAGGTCATAACTTGCCAATGACAATTGTCTTGTCATTTACTTTAAAGAACTGAAAAAAAACCAAGTGGTGTAATAATCTGACCATTTGTTTCTGTGCCTCAAGACTCCAACGGTAGCGTTCTAAAAACTCTATTATCAGATATTCTGGTACCAGCAACAGAGGTGACAAATCCAGGTCCAGAAAGTGAAAAACCCTGCCACAGTTTGGCTTTAGCCGCAGGTGCTAGCTAGCTAGCTCCCTAGCAGATAAACATGCACGATGGGAGCTAGCCAGCTAGCACGGAAACGATTAGCGATGAGGGCTAAGCCAAACTGTGGCAGGGTTTTTACTTTCAGGACCTTAATTTACCACCTCTGACCAGCAGAAGCAAACCAGACTACTGAATACTGTGGAAAAGATTTTTCTTCTCTGTGCCTGAAAAGGTCAAAATACAATGAAGACATTTTTGCACGTCCAAAGCTCCAAACATGTCCTCTCGCCGCCTTTTTTTAGATGTGAGGAATGTGACAAAAAAAGAAGCACGTGCGGATTTGTGAGTTTTCAAATCAATTGTTCTTCTCCGACTCTTTCATTATAAACACAGAGGACGGAGAAATCGAAGGACAGCGGCGGCGAGTAGGCGCGGCGTGACAGCGGAACAAAAACCTGCGAGAAGGGCGACGCGTGGCTCGACTGACGCGCGACGGGGGAACGCGAGCGCTGTCAACACGCCGCAGCGACGAGACAAAGGCGGCAGACGCCAGCTGACAGCTCGCATTTGCTCCTCATTAATGTGAGATTGTCAATGGAAAAAATAAACAATCAGGCTGATTCGCTGGAAAACCAGCACAGTTTCTACCTGAACTTTTTGCCGTGTGCAGCATCGGCTGCTTGTAAAGATTCTCATTCGTTTCGCAGAGAGAAACATACAACATATTTGACACATCAGTTATTGTCGTTCCACAAGCAGCGGCATTAGCCGCGGAGCTAGCTGTTCGTTGAGCTTGGTAGGCGCGAGCGATAATCGGACTGATCGTGAGCCCGATTCTCTCCTGGAACATCAAAGTCCTGATTATCAGATAAATCGAATGATTAGGGCTGGGTATTGATTCAAATTTTATTCCATCCATTCGATTTCGATTCACAAGAGTTCAGCTCGATTTTTCACGATTCCATTCACTTCACTTCAATCTGATATCGATTTATTATGGCACATCAATTCTTCTTAAATATCAAGTACATGATAAAAAACAGTAAGATACAAAAAATAATTGGCCATTAAAATGACCTTTTCTTAAAGGCATACTTGACTCATCGTTTTCAGCATTAAAAAGTTGTTCTTTTTGTCCAGGATTGTGATAACTTTTATATTTTTCAACAATTAATACAACAAATACTACGTCTCACGGCTGGCCTGGGAACACCCTGGGATCCCATCGGAGGAGCTGGCTGAAGTGGCTAGGGAGAGGGAAGTCTGGGCTTCCCTGCTAAAGCTGCTGCCCCCGCGACCCGACCCCGGATAAGCGGAATTGAAGACGGAACGGAACGGAACAATTAATACCTTTAAAAACTATTTTTGTTCCACTTGCTGTCAACTGAAGATCACCTGTGCCGAGGAAGTAGGCAACGACCAATCATGGCTCAGTTGACTGACCAAACACAGAAAACAGGTGGCAAAATTCGTTTTTAAAGGTATTAATCGTTAATGAAAAATAATGAAATTTCACAAAATATTATCTTGTTACTGTTGAAAATAGCTCAATGAGTCAAGTATCCCTTTAAGAATTTACGGGAAAAGGATATATATATAAAATAATTGATTCATGGTTTTATGAATCGATATTGTGCTTGAAAAGGAAAATGGATTTGCTATCGATTATTCGATATTTGAAACCCAGCACTACTAATAATGAGCAAATATCTGATCATGTGTGGTGTGTGTTAAGAATGAACTGAGCAAAAGCAACGATCGTCAATGTTTACCATGCTCAGGATTTACAATCACTCCACAGACTGATTTTTAAAGGTGCAACGTAACGTCGATTAAAGCGGCAGACCTTTTTGCCCTTAATGGAGACACGACTGCCTCCGAAGTGCTGTTCGCAAGCGAGGTGAACTATTCAAAAGAGATTGCCAGCAAGTCAGTCGGCTCAATAAAGCGGCCGTCATCTCCCGCGGAAGGCGATGAGATGCGTTGCCATGGCGCCAGATGTGACCCATCTGAGGCGAAAAAGCCATTTCATTCTTGCTTAGGTGGCTCGCGCACGCACACACGTACGGCAGTGATGGCGCCCGAGGGCATCTGGTCCATTAAGGCGCTTGCAGCTTGTAAGTACATATGCTGCGTACCGGCGCGTGCGGCTGATCTCCGTTTGACTTCTGGACTTGGAAGATTGCCGCTTTGCTTCTGGGACCGTCGCAAAATCCGACTGAAAGACGTGACCAACCGTTTGCGATTAAACGGGACATATGACGCAAAACGGGCTCGTATGCACATAGTTGGCTTTTCCCCGGGTTTCTGCCAACGCATATAGAGCAAAAGGTAAATCACCAAGGATTCAAACCATTTTTTGGTCTATTTTCCAGATTGTGTCTTTGATTCCATCCTTTTGAATTTACTATCATTTACATAAAAAACAACCAACACGGGTTTCATCCGGGCATGACATGATTAGCCGGACTGGATAAAGATCCCGTGCCACTTTCAAACCCAAATGAGTTGTTGTGCAAAGTAGTGATTTTTTTAATCAATTGCTTTGAATATATTTGTCAGGATGATTATGATTTTGTTCCCCCCCCCCCCCCCCCCCGCTGATACCCATGACATGGCCACAAACCCAGTTCACAAAAGCACAGTCAGTGTTGCCAATTTATTGATTTGGTCTTTTGACTTTTCTGGTCGCTCTAGAAGACGATTTGTCCAAAATGTGACCAGTAAAACTTGAATTTCTTCGGTGGCAAGGCACGAAAAAAAATGAATAAAAGATACTTGAGTTATCCCAAAAAACACAAAAAGTCAGATAGATGCAAAATAACAGAATTGATGAGGCAACGAGAGGCACCTGGACAAGACACGCACGGGCTGAGGGCACTGATTGGATGACACAGGTGACCGGGTTCACAAGCACAGGTGCTCCCGACTTCAAACGAGACGGTCAATGACAAAAGGGGACGTGAAAATCAAACGAAAACCAAATCAACAAAACATGAATCATGACCCAGTCAGGTTTCCATCCAATTGTTTTGAATTTTTGAAAGTGAATTTATTGGAATTGTGAGAGGACATGCGACTTTGTTTCTTTAATTAATTCCAGAAGGATTTCCGTTTCGTCGTCCCCCCAAACATACCTTACTTTATCGTCCGACATTGCTTTGGGACTACAAACGTACGTGCGACGTGAATCCGGTCTTGCCAGCGGTTACTCGCAAAACCTCTTTCCATAGCCAAAATTCACATTTGCCTTTTTTTCCGCTACACTTCAAAATTCACCCCCTCTCAGCATAACAGCTTTTTTTGGGCGAATTTTGGGCCCTTTTTCCAAATTTCTAGCTTTTCCATTGAGTTTTATTTTCGCATTTCTTGAAAAGTTGACTAAAAACTATTTAAGGGTTGCAAAATGAGTCATTTGAGCCGAGGAAGCAGATACAAATCCCAGAAAAGGAAAAAAAAATAATCCAGTTGTGATTGATATAATTGTCATTAGCTTTTTCAATGAGTGAAGGAGACATTTTGATTTAAAATCACCCAAAAATATTTTCAGCTCAACCTCACTCAGAACCGCTGATACATCGTCACTGTGTTTATGTTAAAACAATTGATGTAAAGACAGAGAATAAAGGTTAGAAGTGCATTTAAAAATGAATTCACGTTCAGTAAGACGAGCAGTTGGAACGGAGAGCGTCAAGTATTGCTATTGGTAATCTATTGCTATGCTAATACACAATGCTAATTACCCTTCCCCTCCTTCCACAGGCATCATCGACGGGTGCTAATGAGCTTTTAAATTTATGACAAGTCGGGATGTGAACCGGGATGAATCCATTAAAAAAAAAAAAACAGGTTGCCAGGAAGCACGATTGATGTCAGCGTCCGCGTTTAGCGCATTGACACGTCGGCAGCTGTGACGGCAGACGAGGTACGAAGTGGCGCTGACGTGTGTCAAAGCTTGCTGTACCTCGCTCAACGCCAGCTTATGCCTTTGAAATATTTAACCGCCAAAAAAACAAAAACAAAAAAGTGGTCAAGGTACATTGCGTTTCCTCAAAGCTTTGCAGAGGGCCGCTGCATTATTAACGGCTACCTGGAAAAGGTGCCGTGCCTCCCTGGTGCTTTTCCGTTGCAAAAACCATCACGCTGAACAGAAATTTTAGAGCAGTAAACAGTGCGTTTAAAAACGAACAAAGTTGAGATGGGTCAAGAATGTCGTCACACAGCGACACAAACGCTTTTGTGTATCGAGCCTCCACGTGCTAAAATATGCCGCTCATAGCGTTTAGCGCAAGTTTGAAGGTATTTGCCACTACGGTCAAACGTATTTCACTCATTCGCACCTCAGCATTTTGTGTACACCCGAGTTGTTGGTCACAAATTGTCCACATGGGAGCGTTTAAATAATGGACGACGTTGTGTCGAGAGGCGCGTCACGCCGCGATGCGCTCGTTAACGCTTGCCCTTTTCAGGCGCGCGCCGCATCACGGGGAGCGCGACGCCTGACCTTTAATTGCTTCCAGGGTGGAAAAGCAGCATAAAAGTTAGAAAAGGGCTACAATGGGCCGTTCTTCGTCGGCGCGTTTTCATGTCAACACGGCCGCGATTGACAGTACACCTGTAAATCCATTGGGATTGTCGCTATTCAAATTCTAAATTGAAACATGAAGAAAAATGTCTCAAATGTGTAATTTTGCATTTTTCTTGACAAATTCAAATATTTACTGGCACCAGTGAACTCACATTGTAAGGAATGTCGCATATATTCCACAATTGCCCTATCATGAACATACAATACATTGCTCTATAGAGTCCCTGTTTCATAATTCACAAGCGTGTGATTGTTATGCCAATGCAGATTTGAGAGTGATGATTGTTTTTACAAAACAAGTGTGTGATTGTTATGCCACACGCAGATGTGAGTGTTTCAACGACAAGGGTGCGATTGTCCTGCCGCATGATTATTTTGAGAGTGATGATTTTCACAAAAAGAGTGTAAGATTGTTATGCCACACAGATTTGAGAGTGATTGTTTTCACGGCACAACTGTGACTTGTTCCACATTATTTTGACAGAGACAACCGTTATGCCACACGCGACCTTGAAATGATTGTGTGATTGTTATGCCACACACATCACTGGAAGAACATGCAACATCCACACAGGAGGGTGGGAGTTGAGAGTCAAACCTCGAACCCTCAAAATTGTTAGGCAGATGTACTAACCACTAAGACAACCGTGCTTCCCTAACACACACACTGAATACAAATTCCAAATGGGATTGAATTGCATTGCGACAACCACCAAGATGGAGAAGAAAAGAACGAGTCATCTGAGTACAAAGCATAGCTAATCAGATGGAATCCCCTGCAGGCCGTGTGTAGTATCGTGTTTACCAGCGTGGGACGGTTAGATGGATGGCGGATTGGGCAAAGCGAAAAAACAAAAAACAAGCCCGCCCACAGTGGCCTCTTTTCACTCGCAGCCAAAGATCCAAACTTTGTGACAACAATTAGCAGGAATCGATACAACCGTGACTTACATTGAAGGGGCAACATTACAAGCCCTATTGTGTGCTGGCTTGGTGGCACAAAGATGTTTTTCTGTAAAAAAAAGAAAACAAGAAATGATGAGTGAGGACAACACAACATGCTGCATGCGCGCCCGCGTCCGACTGAGTGCCTCCGTGACTCCGAAGGAAATTGCAACAATACTGCGGTAAACAAGCATCGATCCTCCAATACATATCATCCCGCAGTCATGCTTGGGGAGCAACAAATATTAATTTGTCACTTTGATGCACGTAACGCACCACACTCGTCTTTTCCAATCTTTTCTCCAGCCAGCCTGGGCACATATTTCAAACTGGAAAAAACTCTTATAGCGTGCCACCAAACAAAAATGTCACAAAAGATAAACCTGTATATGACGAAATAACCCTTGATTACAAAACAGATTTTCAATCTTCAGTTAATCTAACACGTTTTTTTTTTTCATAAAATATGTGCCTTGGCGCCATGAAGGTGGGGTTACACTACACTACTAGATCATCAATCCTAAAGCACAGGCGCACATTTCACATTTAAATGCAGCGCGTATTGTACATGCTGTGTTTTGAGGGCTATAAATCTATAAATAAAGAGCGCAGCAGTTTTCTGCCGTCCATGTGGGTCACGGAGTGAAACTGACCAGGGAGCCGTGGGCGTCCCGGAGGACAGACCAGCGCACAGCTGCCTCCGCCTGAGGCCACGCTTTTCCCCTCACACCCTCAGACCCGCACAGATCCACAACTGGGCCAAAACTTTCCATCAGCCGTGACAGAGTGAGGACAAAAAGCAGCACCAGACGCTAATTGAGGAGCGGCGTCTTCCTCCGTCTGCTCCGCCGCGGACACAGACACATGGCATCCTCACGCCGAAAAAGTTTGGGAAACATCACTGAGAAAAGAGGATCAGTTGGTCAGGCAGGTTTCACTTGCCTCTAGTGTTTGATTGTTATGCTACACATAGCTGTGCGTGATTATTTGATGACATGTAATGAGTATGTGAATTGAAATTAATTGTTATTTTACATGCAGCTTGCGGAGTGATTGTTTTGATGATGAGAGTGGGCTTTCTATGCCACACATTGGTTTAAGAGTGATTGTTTTGACGATGTAAGCCTGTGATTGTTATGACACGCAGCATTGAGAGTGACTGTTTTGACGACATGAGCACATGATGTTTTTGATGTCCCAGTCGTCACATTGTGTGCCATTGTTATGCATTACACTAGCTTTGAGAGTGATTGTTTTGACACCAAACGAACGCGTTATTATACCATTAGAGCTTTTCAAATAAATGTATTTGACATGGGAGTGTGATTGGTATGCCGCACATAGCTTTGAGATGTTTTTGTTTTTTGGGTTGTTATGCCACAAGAAGCTTTGGGAAGTTCTGATGCAATATGCCTAATGCGCTTTTGAGAAATATTGTTTTGCCACATGCAGGTTTGATGTGAGTATGGTTGTTTTGATGACACCACCGTGTTATGCCACACCTAGAATTTGAGAATTATACTTTGTATTTTTAACAACCCAAGTGCGTGCTTGTTATACCATGCAGCACTTTGGAGAATAATTGTTTTGACAAGTGTGTTACCAATCCAAATTAAGAAATGCTTGTGCATCCTCTGTGTTGCTTGGTGTTGAGCAGAGGAAAGAATTAATGTGCTCTTTTTTTTCATTTTCTTGCAGGCATATATATATACTGAGAAAGCAGATGTAGTTTTGACGACACCTGTTAGTTTGAGCTTTTTGTTTGTCCGTTTTGCACTGTTGCAGCACTTTTGAGCTTTTCAAACACGGGCACCCTACATTTACTTCTCCACTTCATGCCTTGGTAACAAGCTCCTCTCGCCGAGTCCCGCTGCAAAGAAGATTGAAAAGACATGGACACAACTCAATCACACGTCAATCTCTCCCGCCGAAACAGTCCAAAACCAATATAGTCCACAGCGGCCGAGGCCTAAACGGATGGAGGCGGCCGGCGAGTCCATTTCTTAGACTCGGCGCAGAGTGGAGCCGTGCGGCGGCGTGTTCTTCTTGTTGATTTTGTCTGGAAAGAAAGACAAAGAAGCCTGACTGGCGCTGGCGGTGCGCCGCGAACGTCGATGAGTTTATTTCATACGTGCTTGCGGCAAGTAATGAGGAGGAAATGACCTCCCACCTGGCCACCGCACAGCAGATTGCTCCAAATGATTCAGGCTGCAGGAGAAGCGTTGGGCGCTGAATAAATAAGCACATGTGGAGTCGGGACGTGAATAACGAAGAAGGGAATAGATGAAATGGTACACAACCAGAAAAACGGCCGACTTGGGCAAATGTATTGCGACACCCACAGGGAGGGAGGAGTGAAGATGATGTGTGGAGTTTTCAAAATAAGACAGCCATGTGACTAAGATGCCTAACGTGGTCATGCTAATTAGCTTAAGTGTTCCTCATGTTAGAGTAGACAATATTTATATTCTACTCTTTGCGTGTTTAATTAACTGAATGGTGAGATTCTGGTGAAGAAGTCCCTTTGCAAAGGTATCATTAAAACAGAAGCTTCTGATGACAACAATTGACGACACTCAAACCGTGTTCTATCAGATTGTGTCCTCTTCTCCGGCACATCATTATTTATTGAAAAGTGGGTGAATACGAAAAGTCTCCCCCCATCAGCCCACAGTACATTTGTTTACAACTCAGTGAATACAAGAAAATCCCCCCTTCTGTTCCCATCAGCAAGTTCCCATAGGTATAAATCAGATTAGAGAAAAATAATAATAATCAGCCTGTGCCTCCCTTCCGACCGGCTGAGACCGGTCCTAGACTCCCTTCAAGATAGCAGTGGAAGAACTTGTTGCCCTTCTTCTGAGAGTGAGACAGATACAATTCTATTCATTGAGCCATACTGCTATAAATAAATCCAAAACGGCTAAAATATAAATTGAAACTGAAAAACAATGTTAATAACTTAACACTCATTTCCAAGAAAGGTAACTAGAACCTCTACCCTACAAGAATGTTGGCCTCTCCTGAATAAGGCTGATGAATTGGTCGACTTTGATGACGTGAATTAGTCAGCAAAGCTAAAAACTGCTCACGAAAATAACACACACCAAGCTACATTGCTAACAAAAGGCAAACTGGCGGTTAGCCACAAGGCTAACACTAGCTTGCTAATTCAGAAAAGTGCTTACAGTTACACGGCCAGTATGGTTAGCATTATCTTGCTAACTCAGTAACACACTCCACTAGTGAGTTGGCTAGCTTCTCAGTTAACATTTAGCATGCTGTAGGCTCCTGGCGCAAAGGTTTGCCCACCCCTGGTTTACACTGGGAACTTTTTTCACGTCAACGATCGTCCAAAATGTCTTCTGATTGTATTATTCATTCATGAAACGCTGTGTCCCCACCCTTTAAACGGCAGCTGATGGACAGCTACAGGTGAAAACCAAGAAGTTTGTAGCTGTTTTGTTTTAGAACATCTTGTTCTTTGAACGTTACACGCCATTACAACCCCAGCGGGCTTAACGGCGCGTAAGGCAGCGACGGCGCATCGGACGTAGAGGTCTGACGGTGGTTGACGGCAATCAGCCGTGATTTGTGTGATTGAGAGCGCACGGTAAATGTTGATGGCTCATTTGCTCCTTGATGGATCATTGTGGCGATTAACAACGTGACACCGGACTGACCTTTGCTATCAGGCTCTTATTGGCACTCTTAATGGCTTCCTCTCGTCCGTGTCTTTGCAGCCGTTATTATGCATGGCACTTAATGAGTCCACCTGATGGCGAGTTGCTTTGATGTTGTTATTCCCATTAAGGAGAACGAGAATAAAAGAGTGTTTGGTGTCATTAAAGTGAGGTATATTTGGTCGTTGTCAAAGGGTGACCTTGATTATATCCTAGCTGTTTTTTTGAAGCATTGGTCAAATGCTTAAATTTGAAACACGATTATCGTGTACCAAACTTTAGAGATAACTGCTATTGGGTCTTGATCACTTTGAGCCCAATTATCTGTATTTATCAGATCTGATCATTGGACTTTGACTGGAAGGAGGCAAAAATGATCAAATTAGGCCTGATTATTGACGCGTATGTACCTCACTTTAGAGACATTGGCTAATCAGCCCTTCACTCATTTTGAACGAAATTGGTGTAATTCAGATGAATTATTCGTTGGGTGTATCCCACGTTACAGATAATTAGGCCTTTAATTTTAATCTTGCAAGATTTTTAATGCTTAATTTTGGCCCAATTATCGGTATGTGTGTACCCGCCTTTGAACCCCATCCGCATTGTTCCATCGACATCCCAGTCTTAACTTCCAAATGGATATGCACATAAAATGCTTTTGTGGAGTCCCTGCAGGCAGAATGAATTAATAGCACGCACCTCCTTCGGCTTTGAAGCTTCAAATGTACTGTAGATATTTGCACCTTCCAATCTCCCTCCTCCTCTTCCTCTTCCCGTGGGACGCGCGGTCGCGCTGGAAACTCGTACAGTTATATAAATGTTTTAGAATTCGTTTTTTTTTTTCAACGCCACCGTGCCTTTGTTTTAGCTCCAACGGGGGGTCAGTGCTGGCGGTTTTTTTTCAAAGGGGAAATTTAGTTAATTAGCTGCGGTCCTTTTTGTTATGCACTCATTAAAATTAATTCTGACTTTTTTTATTTGCATAAGTCATTAGGATTAGGGTACACAAAGAATCATATTGTGTGCGATTGATAATGAGCCCTCTGTTTCTCTTCAGCGATGTGCCACACCTCGGCCTTCACATCCAGAGATGCGTTCATGTCTCCGGAGTGTTTGATATGTCAAAGCGCCTTGAATAATTGACTCGTTAAATATGGCCGCCATGCAGGTACGCTGATCCCACCTGTTGATAAAAGAAGCGCCGCAGCAGAAGCGCCCGGGGGCTGATATTCTTCAAAGAACATCAGTGCTGAACTGTCGGCGGCCATCTTTTATTGACAAACCAACCTTCTGTCACAGACAGCGGCACCTGCAAACCTCAAACGCAGATTTTGACCTGACCCTACTTCAATCCGGATTTCGATTGCACCAGTGCAATTTTTTTCTGCGTGACTACAAACAAATCAAATCTCTGATATTCCGTGTTGCAAATGAAGCTTCTGGTAACGTTTTCAAACGTTTGACATGACGCAGACAACGTGGATGAATGATCCAATGAGCACAATCAAAGAGGCAATTACATTTCTGAAACGCTCCCTCCAATTAACGAGCTCTTCATCAGCGGCGACGCGTAAACGACTTTGCGGCGGCTTTCCAAACTCTTGTCGCTCCTGCCGCTCGCTGCCAATTTCTTTCATTCCGAGTTAGTTACAGTGTGCGTTTTCTCGGGCAACGTGACAGTTTGATGATGGCGCTCAGCAGCTGTTGTGACACACGCGCATTCGCCACTTGAAAGCGCGGCAGCGCATCCACACAAAAAGAAAATTTAGCTTTGACAATAATGAAAAGGCAACATGCGTCACATCCCGACAATACCTGGATATCTGCGGGCGGCTAATATCTATCTGCCAGTTCTGAGCGCTATCGGGGCTTTGCTTCATTATTTATACGCCGACTGCTGAGCTTCGGCTGCCCGGGAACAATATCATCATAAACACGCCACCGCAACGCTGTCTTTGTTTGAGATTTCTCCTTTCTGGAGGGCCACGGGAGATCAGGACACAAATATTGTTTGTTTGCCCAAACTCCCCTGAGTTAATTTAGCTCAGTGTAGCGGCCGACCTCGACTCGCCGTGCTTGCCCGCCTTGGCCGTCGAAGAGATTAAACTGGGCGAGATGAGATGGGGTCCAAAAGTGCTTTCCCTCTTGCTGGCGGAAGAAAACAATTTATGAGACTTAAAGAGTTCAACACAACACAGTAACGCTGGCGGTGCGCAGAAAACAATTTGGTTGGGATTACATTAAAAGGACCAAAAAACCCAATCCCAGAAAAAAGTCTGACTGACTATAACAAATGTTAAAGATAAGGTAAATGGAAAGCATTATTATTTACATCATTCCAGTGTGTGAAAAGTGAGCATTTCTGAGAAAAAAAGAGTTACTCAGTCGAATCAGTTTTTAATTGCGAACTTCGAAAGTCGATCAGAGGGAAGTTTGTGGACAAGTTTTCCATCCAACCATCCATTATCTGCCGCCTACCCGGGGACTTCCCTATCCCCAGCCACTTCAACCAGCTAATCCGGCGGGATCCCAAGGCCAGCCGAGAGACAGTCTCTCCAGCGTGTCCTGCCCGAGCCAACTCAACTGGCTCCTCTCAATGCGGAAGAGCAGCGGCTCGACTCTAGTTGGGTTTCCATCCACCCATTTTTATTTGAAAATAAAACTGAATGGAAAAGTTAGTAATTTGAATAAGGGCCCAAAATAAAAAATAAAAATAAAAAAAACGTGTACGCGTAAAGTGGGTGGATTTTGATGCGTATCGAAAAAAGGAAAATGCCAATTTTGGCTATGAAAACAGGTTTTGCGAATAACTGCTCTATATTACGTCACACGTACGTTTGTAGTCCCAAACCAATGTCGGACGATAAAGTAAGATATGTTTGGAGGGACGACGAGACTGAAATATTTTGGGAATTAATTAAAGAAGCAAATATTAATGCAATTTTAGATGGAAAACTGCAAAAAAAAACGCTACGGTTTATCAAGAATGACAAAAGCAAACTCATACAACGTCATTGCACGGCGCAGTCGCTTCCTGGTCTTCTTCGTCTTTTGAATTACTGTTGGATCGCATCTCAACGGTGTATACCGCCACCTACAGCGGCGGAGTCCGCTCTCAACGCTCACAAAAGAAGAACAGACGGAAATGGGCATAAGTGGCCTGCAAAGCTGACCCAGCGCAACAGAAAGTGCTCATCTGCCGCCAAACAATCCCTCAAAAATCTGCAATTACGTCTGCTTATTGAGAACAGCGAGACATTTGTTCAGCTTTCCAATGAGAGGCCGTCACGCTGTCGACGTCAACGCGGCGACGTCAGCGTCCATCCAGTTGTCAGGTGATGATTGTGTGCGATGTCGTCTGATCTCTGGCAGACTCCAGCAGCAGAAAACCGACAGCTGCTGAGCGTAGTTTACAGTAACGTAAAGACAAAAGTGACTTACGATGGGATACAAGGCTCCTGCGCGATATGTAACATTGCCACTGTCAGCTCATATTTGTATTTTCTCTCCATTAGCCTTCACGGGTACTTCGTCAACAAAATCCAATAGGTTAAATAAATTGGCCTATTTGACTAATGGCAGGGAGGGGAAGTGTGACATGCTCATTTACAGCCAAACCCAAACGGAGCTAATGAAGCTCTCATTTTGTTGTTCTTGAACAAATCATCAAATTGTCCTGGTAATGGTGATTCATCTTTCCGGGCAGCTGACTGGACAAAAAGCCCTCACTGGCGTTCATATTAAAAGCTATTCGTTGTCATTTGTGCCGCGTTTTCAAAAGAGCGCTGGGCTTTATTGGCGAATCGATGCCATGTTAAAGTGCTTGTGTTGTCCATTGTTTTACGTGAAGAGACATGAGAAAATGATGAGATTTATCCCGGCTGTCCAGATGACCCAAAGTCCCAAACGCACCTAATGGAGACAAAGAATCGGGAGTGGGCGTGTAGGCATTAAATTGAAGTGAAAATAAAGCTGATGAAAAACATCTCTAAATGAATAATATTTGCTTTTGCTGCCGATTGAATTATTTTTTGTTGCTGGAGCCACAATCATTTTCCAGAGCTGTTCACCTTGCACTCGGTTATCGCGCAACTCTCGGCGGCCTCCAGCATTGCCGTTGGTCAATGCCACAATGGCCGGCGAGGGGAACGCAGCTGCTTCTCAAAGACAGTCAATTAGGACGCTTTTGCCAGCGGTTCAAGAACGCGACACACCTCAAGCACTCTTGCAAACAAATGTGAGTGGCCGACACTTGTTTCACATACTTGGAGAATAGTTTGATGCAGACAAAGTTTATCAAGCAGTGAAATGAATTTTTTAACTGAATGGCATCCATTCAGCGTCTTCAGCCATTTTCTCATTTTAATTAAATTCCATATTTTTGCGCAATATTAGGCAGGACTGAATGAGTGATGAACAAAGGTCCTGGATTCAAATCTCAGCTCGGACCTTCCTCTGCTGGTTTTGCATGTTCTCTTTTTGCTCTGTGAGTCTTCAGCAGGTATAAGAGGTGGCAAATCCAGGTCCAGAATTAAAAAGCCTGCCACAGTTTGGCTATAGTCCCTGATGCTAGCTAGCTAGCTCCCGAGCAGGTAAACAAGCACCTTGGGAGCTAGCTAGGGAGTTAGCTAGTAAGCACCTGGGGCTAATTCCAAACTGTGGCAGGATTCGTGGACCTGGATTTGCCACCTCTGCCTGGCATTCCTCTGTATTGCAAAAACATCCAGCTAATGATGACGTCCGTCTTTTACTGCATCACATTTTCAATCCCTAGCGGCGGAGACCCACCTCTCTGGATCTGTTTTATGATTCCACTCACAACATGATGTCCTTTTTTTTTCATAGCGTTTGCCAGCATCTGCGGACAAAGCCACTGATCTCCTCGGCCCGGTCGCAGTTGGTCGTCGCTTGTCTTGGTGCGAGCACCTGCTGGAGAGATTTCAGTTTCTTGGGAAGAGGCCAGACCTATTATTTCATGTTATTTCTTCACTGGGCGAACGAGACCCGCCGGCTCCCTGGTCTAACTACCCTGTAAACTTATTAAACCTTAATCCTCTTTGATGGCGTTGGCTTCGAAGGATGAGGTTGCGGCGGCGGCGGCGGCGGCGGCGGCTTCCCCGCCTGCTCGGCGCAGCGGCCTAATGATTAGAACTTCTTTAAATAACGCAACAAGTCCCTAGCCCATTATTTCTCCCTCTGTTCTCTCCTTCTCTAATGACAAATCTGAGACCTTCAGAGTGTACACAATTATTATTCCTTTCTTCCCATCCCACAGAGGCGCTTCCAGCTTTGTTTGATGAGTGAGTCCTCTGTGGCCCATTGCTATTGCGCCGCTAAAATAAAGCTCCATTTAAATGAGTTCCTGCGTATTCTCTGGTGTCTCACGCCCGCATGTGTTCCTGCCGCACATCAAGGAGACGCCGTGTCGAGTTCACAGATTCACAGCGCTTTGCCACCACTAACTGCTTGTTCCTCTTTCTAATCTTCTCCTGTGGATCTAATCAAAGGTCATTCAACCTGCTGCTGCGACGCTAACTTTTCTTCACCGAGTAGTTCATGTTCCTTACAAAGGTGGCATATGCAAGTTTGTTCCCATGGTGCCACGCCCTCCGTTTACGATGCCAATCACACCAAGAATAGGAGTGAGTATGCATTTTCTTTTTCTAAGGCAAGGGACACAAATGCAGATGTTTAACATTTTAACGAATTGATTAATTGTTAATCGGTTCTGTTTCAAGTCTGAATCAGAGAGACCGTTCGTCGGCCAACCTCGGTGCGATAACTTCGCCGAACCACGGGTAAATATCTCAGGATCGTTGTTAGAGACATTAAAAAAATCTGACGTTGAAGTCGTCTCGAGCTTGCTGGGATCACCATCTATAGCGACGATTCATTGTTTCTCGCCTTGTGCCCTCACGCAGCCTCGTGTTTGAAGTGTTTTGATTGGAGGAACAAACAAGCAAAAAAAAAAAAGTCCAAAGGCGACATCAAATGTGAGCAAGTTTCAAAGTGAAAAAGTGATTTCAAAAATAAATCTTTGACAGCGCATCCAAAATAAAAGTGGATGTTGGCTTTAGCATGTGACGCAGATGGCTATTTCTTCAAGTCTCCAGGCGGCTCCACACTGTTCCCTCCGTCAAGACATTTCTGCCTCCTTTCAACACTCTGCACTATTTTGAGACGGGGAGTTGTGTTTTGGGAACTTTTTGTCCACGGATCTTAGCTGGCGCCGTATCTGCTTTTCGCAGACAAGGTCTCTACGGAGGACAGATCTTTTCTTCCCCTGCGCGCTTCCTCAAACTGTCGTCTAGTCTTGCAGCTTCCCTCCCTGAAGGCCGACAAGAACACATTTCACACATCTGCGGCGCAAACTCCACTTGGCCTGCTTGTCGCTCTTGGCCGCCTTCCTTTAACTTGACATTTTGTTTATCAATCTAAGGCAGGATCACATCACACACTACTCAACATCTGCCCATTTTATAGCATCTTTGTTTCCTTATTGTACACTCAGGTTGCCGTAAATATGACCTGCGGAGAGCTGTTGAATATTTGAGTGATGCCGTTCGGATGTTTGACAGAGCGTCAGTGCACTGAAAAATCTAAACGAGCCAGAAAGGTTCTCTCCTGCGGGCTGAATAGCCAAAATCCTGACACTTGCCAACAGTTTTGGAGCATTCAGAATTCAATCCAGTAGCAAATTCACTCTCACGAACGCTTGCAGGGAAAAAAGGTTAAATCCCTGTTTGTCAAGATGGGAAGGTCAGTAGGCAGTTGTTAACTAAACTAAGCGAAGATTTATTAGTCCTAGAATGGGACATTTGCATCGGATATGATGGCTAGGTAGGTAGTTACAACTTATTTGCAGTCGCCGGATGTGTGAAAGACCTTCGGCACGCTGGAAAAGCTAAACATGCCAGAATAGTTTTCTCCTGCCGGGTAATTAAAAAGCTTGCGTATCTTGCCAACAGCTTTGGACATTGCAGAATTCCTTCCATGGGCAAATTCCGTGCAGAAAAAAGGCAAAAAAAAAAAATCCCGTTTGCCGTCTCCTCTGTGTCTACGACCGCCTGAGCGGGGCGCATTTAACGAAAGAAGAAACATGTCACGGGTCACTTGGCAGGGCTGCTGCGATCGCATGCGACTCGGCAGGTAGTGAGATGACAAACAAACTGAACGTCGCCTCCTGCGAGGCGAGTGCTTCTGTTTGGCCTCATGCCGCCGTCTGTGCGCCGGGGCTAGTGCGACATGACACTCCGAGCGCAGTGAGGGGGACAGTGACGAATGGCGGGGTGTTTATACAGAGGCCGACACTAAACATATAGACCGACTGATTCCTTTTTTTGAATACGTGTTTGTTGTACCTGAGCAGCGTCAGAAATGTGCAAAATGAAACAGATAAGCACGTAAAGAACATCTTAACGGGCATTGGGCAAAAGGCAAAGTGCACAATGGTCGCCAATTCATTGTAGGACCCTATTGGCAATCGCCAGTCAATCACGAGACTTCAGTCTTCACTCCTACATTCGCACCTATAGAAAATTTAGAGCATTCAATCTACTGACTGCAGTGTAGGAAGAAGCCAAAACCCAAACGAGCACGCCGAGAACCCCACACAGGAAGGCTGGACAAGATTCTAACCCTAGCCCTCAGAAATGTGAGGCGGATCCCGGACAAGAGTTTGTTTGAGCTTTCTTCCTTTTGTTTTCCTTGCCTGCATTGCATGTGTTTGGCCATGAAGAGTTTTAGTGGTTCTCGACCTGCTCCATTTGTGAAGTGGATTGAGATAATAATGTCTGTTGTGGATTGACTTTGTACAGACTTAATAAACTCTAAACGGGAACCGGACAGTCTGTCTAAACAACTCCTGGTGCTGAAACCTTAGGACTGCCATGGTAAGACTGTGGTAAAATCTGGGTTTACCTGGAGACCATTGCCGATGACCAGGATGAGCGAAAGAACCTCATTGATGGCCTATCTCCCAAAAGCAGAATTCACTTACTTAGGTACTTTGTTTGTTGTAGTTTGCTGCAAACAGCTAGTTTTGAAAATGTCTTACAGTATTAGCATATTTTAGTCACTGTTTTTCAAAACACATCCATCCAGGCTTCGCTACGAGGGGATGAAGATGATCCCTTTGAACAAATGAAAAGACATACTGTAATCCCAACATCTGCAAGACAAAAATCCTCTGGATCATTTTGCCGCAGGCGCTTTGTGCGAAGAAACAAATGATTTGGAGTCAACGGTGAATCCAATTTAGCGATTTAACACAAGCTCCTGAACACCACGTTTCCCAATTGGAAATAAATATGAATGTAAATATGACAATTATTGTAGTGATAAACGTGAGGTTGTGGTCTGGTTGGGATCTGGTCGGTTGAGCTCAGGGGCAGACAAACTCGTGCGCTCAAGGACTACATTTGATTTTTAAAAATGAGGTAAAAAATATTTGTATATTTATTATTTATATTTATGCCATATTTGGCCCCGGGTCATTCTTTGTCCATCCTTGGTCTAGCTGGATAAACTTTTTGATGCCATGCGATGCATCTACTGACAAACAACCGACCCGTCACATGGTGAAAGTGACCAGAAAATATTCAATGTGTTTTTTTTCCAACTCTTTCTTGGGCTCAACAGAAGGTTGTTTTGTGCTAAGAATTCCACGGCGTGACGTTCGCCGTGTCTGCCCGTCAAAGTGCGTCCATGCTGGCAGATTACGACTCGGAGGCATTGTAGTGTGATTCCTACCGTGACTGGGGTCAGCCCAAGGCAGACAGGTGTCAGGAGGACCAGCAGGTCCCATGTGGGTAGAGGTCCATGGCGGATGCCCTAAGGGCTGCTGTGCGAGGGGGTGACACGAAAGAGGGGTTAGCCGGGCTGAATACTGATGATGCAAGAAAGTAGCAGGTGCTAAAGACTTCCGGCTCTTTTCAAAAACTCTAACTTTAACATACGTTACTACTGGCATGAGACTTATTGAAAGAAAATTCAGCCCCCAGAGCCACTTTCACTTAGTAACATGGAATATGGTAGGCATCTCCATCAAGAGTAGCAAAAAGTCTCTAGAACACTCCCTAGCCCGAAAACTAGGGATAGACCGATTATCGGCGCCGATATTCAGCATTTTGACAAATATCGTCATCGGCCATTTTGAAGAATAATACGGCCGATAATAGATCCAAGTGTTAACTTCAGGGAACTAATTACTGGGTATTTAGATTTTTTAGAAATGCTCCTAACCCTGGGAACTCTTTGCACCTTCTGTTTTTGTTTTAAATTAAAACTAAGATGACTAAAATTTTAATACTTGAGATACTTTGACATTTTGGAAAACTTTATTTACTGTAGAAAACAATAGCAAGCTATTTACTTACGTTTTTAACATTTGAAGATCCTTGAACATTTTGTTCGATTTTTAAAACAAAGATGTCTATTAACGAAGTTTTTTTTTTTTTTTTTACTCCAATATTTTACGAACCCTAAAGCTGTTCAATAAACTATGTTTAACAATTCCAAAAAAATGTGGAGCAGGAGTTTCCGTTTTTTCAAATTTTGATGCCAATATTTTCCCTTTTAGTTCAAATGAATATCGGCTCCAAATAGCGGTTATCGGCGTCCTTGACTACTAATAATCGTATCAGTATCTTCCCTGAGAAAACCACGTGGGCCTAACCTCTACCGAAAACACCCAGAAAAGCTGTCATTTTGACTGAATGTGGCCATGTAAGTGATTTATTCAAGCCATTTTCAACTTAACTTGGCAACATGAAATTTGGTAGGCATGTCTGTCACATGTAGACCCGCAAAAAGTCTCAAGAACTCGTGTCAAAAATGACACGGGTAGTCGGCCATTTTGGTTTGATTTACTCGAGACAGGCAGATATATCAGGTTTAGCGCGGCGGCTCACATCTCCTGTATGACGTTATCCTGCCCGGCCACGCTTGCGTTCAAATGTGAGTCCTGAAATGAGTGTACCCTCTATTCTCTAACCCCACTGTGTCAAGAACCTCTCACCCTGTCGGGACACGGCGGATGAGGTGTGCGATGGTTTTTGATTAGAAATGGCAGTGAGCTCTGTTGGGAAGGTTACGGGTTGGCAGCCCGGGTGGCGTTTGGCGTCAAGAGTCCTCGAGCGGTGCGGTGCAGCCAGAGGCACTCGGAGAGGGGAAGCGGACGTGGGAGTGATTTCAGGGAAGCAGATTGGATTTCTAGTTGCGCTCGCACCCTCCAAAGATAAAAGTGCTTGGAGGGAATAGAGGTTGTTGCTGGTTCATGTGGGCCTCCGCTATTATTGTACCAAGTCATTGAAAGCAGGAGCAGTGCACTTTTTGATGTTGCTGTTTCTGTTCGAGGCAACATATTGAGCTGGTGGTGAGCATGCCTGCCGCGCAGTCAGGAGGTTGTGGGTTCAAATCTCAGCTCAGGCTTTACTGGTACTTTCCCCCCAAGATTTGGGTTTCCTCCCAGCTACCATACACATTCTAAAAAACATGCATGTTAGCCTATACGCTAAAGCAGTGATCCCCAGACACTGGTCTGTGGCCAGGTACCGGTCCATGGGCTATTTGTTACCAAGTTGCAAAGAGAAACAGACACTTTTCTTTTTGTCGTCCCCCTTCAACCTGTCTATTACCTTCGAAAAGGCAACGTACGTATGGCTGGGTGATTGTACGATCAAAAATCCTGAGCAGATGGGGAGGGTATTTACTCATTTTGTATTTTGTTTAAGGCGTATTCATTATTCCCGTGTAGACAATTTTTTCGTACTTAACTGTGTTATTTTATGTTGTTTACATTTGTTGTAATTGCTAAATTCGGCCTCTTAATGGTTAGGTAGGTGGACTTGAGCAAAGCCGTTGTGTCGCTGTGACCACCACTATAAATAACCCCGCCAGGTCCACACACGAACCCGACCAACGGTCCTTGTGTCTCTGTGATGAAATCACCTTCATTGCATACATTCCTTCGGGTGAGTCACAGAAATGGAGGTGAAGTCCAAGCAGCGATTTTCTCAGTTGAGACAGCTTGTTGTGTTCTCCCCGCGAGGCATGAACTCTTGGGGGAATCATTTATTTAGCAGCCAGCATCCCTCAGTGTGCACCTCCACTCTCACGCTGGTCAGACTTGGCAGCAGGAATTCAGTTTGCAAACTTCCCCTCCACAACTTTTGTCAAAACCTGTGAATGTTGAAGCTCAATTTTGCTCTGCCCGCTAGTTTGGGTGCTACAACATCGATGAATAGACACCTCCAGATTAGATTTTTTTTCTTTTAAAGCCCAAGCGTATAAATTGTTGAAGTTAAGGGGTTTAGATACTGTATATTTCATAGTCCATCACAATAGGGCCTCTTTTTGCTCGTTATTTATTAAGTGCTGGCCAGAGCGCTGCCTCTGGCACTTGCGGCGCGAGCTGAGTTCTACAGCACTCTGCCCTCAGGCAAATGTGAACTAACACAAATATGCACTCAGTCAAGGAGATGATGGGAACAGGACAGAGGCCTTTACACTTTCACAGAGGGGCGCTCGCCTTTGCACTTGAAGAAAACCTCAATGCGTGGATGTGTCCTTCATTTGTGTGTGCCACAAACGTAGGGTGACCAGAGTTTCAAAATGTTAAACTGCAGTCAATTCTCACCAGGAATTATTCATAATAACACTCGTCAATCTGGTTGTGTTATTACTTAAGCAAATGCTGTAAATCAAAACTCACCATTATCCAGCCTTTTCTTCTGTCCCGGCAGCTATTAGCAGCTAGCTGTGCTGTTTATCTTGCGCCGGTCCCGCATTGTAACTTTGGAAATAAAATACGCCGCCAGAAAAGCTTAGCGAGCGTCGGGTCTGACTGGCGATGTCAGTATTAGGCTAGTAGGACTACATTTCAGTTACACATGATTGTAAGATACGGAATCAGGAAGTCGTTCTCGTTCCGGTATGACCAAAACACACCTGCTAGCGATTAGATGTCGTCTAAATGAATCGTATGTATCGCTATGACAAATGTGTAATTGACATATACACATGGCCCAAACAATTGGACTGCTGACTGGACCAAAAAAAACAAAAAACAAAAAAAAATAGAGATGCGGGACAACGGAGATGGTGAAATCAAACCAGCACGGGACAGTCCCGATTAAACTGAGATGTTTCTCACCAAGTCGTGCAGGAGTCTCAAAATACATTTATTTATATTTTATTTAACACACAAAAAAAGGCAAAGTAGGCAAAAGGACTAATCAGAATATTAAATTAAGATATCTTAAGATTTAAAGAAAACATATATAATATATATGATATAATATATATAAAAAAATATATATATATATATATATATAAAAAAAAAGAGCAATGATGATGACATTTCCGAATGAACAACACTGAGCTCTTTATAAGAAAGAAGAAAAAAAAAAAAATAAATAATAATAATAATAAATAAAAAGATTTAAAGAACACAGAAAATAAAGAATTCACAGTCACAAAGAAACATCAAACACACTAAAACCTAAACAGTACTCCTAGACACGAGAAGGGGAACATAACAACAAGGTGTTTATGATTTAACAGTTAAATTTCTTTTTATCAGGATTCTTGTATTGGACCTGCTTAAAAGTGAGAGAAAACAACCGGGCTGGCGATATCCTCCAGTCCTCGGCTCAAAATCTCAAAGTCTCCATAAACCATGACGTCAGGTCACCCCACACAAACCTGTTGTTTTTCTGCAAGCCAATGCCAAACCGCGAATATGCAGAGGTTCACTCAAAAGCTAACTTTGGCTAGCATGGCTAAGCCACCATCTAAATTCTGCTGCTGCCAAGTTTGGTTCGAGCTCTACTCTTTTTTTTCTCTCCCTTTATTAATTTTAAAGGTCATGATTTGTGTTAGCTCCCATCTGCGCGAGCGCCTTATTTATGTCACCCGCCGACGACCGTTTACACAGAAAAACTGTGGCGTTAAATATTGTGAAAGCGGCGAGGAACACACACACATACGGCGCTCGGTGCGACACGGCGGGCCATGTTTATTATTAGTGTTGGTTTTTCACGGATTGCCGAGACCTGTTGCTGACTCGCAGCCCGAGGGAAGCTTTGGCGCCGCAACATTTTCTGTGATTTTACACTTCACTTGGCCGCGCAGCCAACAGCGAGATAAAATAAAAAATAACACATCTGTCTGAGGCGTGGGAGTGTGTTTCGCACCTCGCACTTCTGCCTCAAAGGACAACATGCCCACGGGGGGACGCCTCGATAATTACGATATAAATCGCGCGGGCTGCCAAAAAAGCGGCTGCAAATTTTGAAAGAGCAGGCGAGCGTCGCGCGTTTGTGTTTTTGAGGCCGGATGCGCCGCTGCATCATGTGGGACAAGGTGGAAATGAAGATAAATGGAGGATAAACGGCCGTCCGCGCTGAGGGACACGACTGCCTGCTGGGGTGCGACTGTTGCGGCCTTCGACGTGGAAGGAGGAGCAGGTGGCTCACAAGAGCCTCGCATCGAATCCGATTCATCCGCTCTGTCACGCAGAAACAAAAATGACCTCGGAGCTTTTCTTTGCATGCAAAAAAATATTACAAACGTTTTTTCAGCATGATGCCTGTTGTACAATATTGAATATATTGAAATTGTCTACCCTCCCTGATTTTATGTTTTTTGGATTTGTCGGGGTCTGGATGTTTCTTGGGCTGGGGAGGAGTTCTGGTGGGGGGTGTCTGGTCGGTGCTGGATTTCACCTTCCTTGGTTTTCTTTGGTCCCCTCGGGTCTCCTGGTGTTCGGTTTAGGTGAACGGTATGAGATTTTTTCTAATAGGTTTTCTGGTGAGCTAACAAATACACGCACGCACGCACGCACGCACGCACGCACGCACGCACATACACATACTCACCCACACACACACACACACAAAAAAATAAAAAAATAAAAAAAATAAAAAAATAAAAGAGCAATGATGATGACATTTCCGAATGAACAATACTGAGCTCTTAAAAAAATAAAAATAAATAAAAAAAAAAATTAAAAATTTTTTTTTGTCTACCCTGACCCTATGAACAAGCTGTTTGGGAAGGAATAACCGCTCCCCACACCAGAGGATAATTTGTCCAGGGTTTGCAATAATCTTCTGATTATTCGGAAGGAAGGGAATCAGGCTCCAAATCTGCAAAATGGATCCGTTTGTGTATCGAGCTTATTGCACCAGTGACTGTCGCGTCTAATGATTGACACTGACTTGGAGCGGACGACAGTACATAAACAACGAACGCGAGCCACGTCCCGCTTCGCAAAACTTTATCGAATCACATGTAGTACACCAATCTGGTCAATTTATAACACAAACACAAATAAACGAGACTAAGAAGTTGTCAGCATATTGATCGTTTGTATAAAGTCATCAAATATCCGTTGAGCTTGTATCGCCCAAATCAGGTCAACAGCCAGTTTATTTCCTTACGTCTCCTCCAAACTGCAGTTGTAGAAAAATGATGATTTGAAAATGCCTGTTCATTTTATCTGTGGCATTAAACGGCAACTTCTGTGCATACCCGTGAAGTCTGAGCACTAAAAATGTCTCTCTCACGGGCATTAAATATTTCTGGAGAGCACATGGCGGCGGTGGCGGCGGCGGCGGCGGCGGCGGCGGCGGTGGCGGTGGCGGCGGCGGCGGCGGCGGCCTCCCACTCGCCTCCACCAAATAAAGCTCTCACACAGTAACTCTTGAGGCAATTTCCTTTCGCCGTCACTATTTTGTGCTGAACACGCCGACAGTGACACATGAGCTAACACGGTGTCAGCAGCATTCTGGAGGGGGGGGGGGGGGCAGTCAGCCCAGCGTGGCACCGGCGCTCAATCCACTCGGAGCGGCTCTAATCGAGGCTTAAACGAAGGTAGATGGTGTTTCGGACGCGGCTAATGATTGGCCCACTCGCCAATAAACCAACGCAATTAAATGCTTGACAGTTGCAAACACAAATTGCAAGGAAGAATCCAACATCCACTTATTCCAAATCCACTGTGGAGTGCAAGAGGTCGACTCCTCGCTGCATACTCCAATTATATGGTACGACTCCTATCAGGAGCGGACTCATCAGCAACCTCCGTACTCACTCAAACCCGAAACACGGCCGCCATGCTCAACACTGAGGGTCGCCAAATGATTTACAAATACTGGATACTATATTGGACCGATACAATGTCTAAATATACCGATATTATTGGTACACTGCACAAAAAGCATAATAGCATAGCAAGTTATTTACAGAAATATACAATTCATAATTATTTTTCCTTCATTCCGATTCCTTGAATTTTTTTTTTTTAAATAATATTAATATATATGATATATTATGAATATTTTTATATGGTCCACATGTTGCGTACATTAACACAGCACTCTTGATTTTTTGACTTTGTTGTACTATATCAATTCCATATGGCATCAAATATTGCAATCATTTAGATGGCACTAATTACCATCTCAGGTTTCATATATTTTCTTCATGAAATAATAATAATTACACTAATAAAAAGTCATGTATTGCGGAAGTGACTGAGGATTGCGGCCAACCCGTGCCACTTGTCCATTATGGTGGAATAACGCATGAAAACCGTGATGGATTGTCACCAAAATGGATGCCATGTGCTAATCAGAGTCTGTAAATATTAGAACGAAACTCGCAATATTGTGGACTATATTCATGTCCTAAGCGTATATGCATATCAATGAGGGAATGCGTATATGCGAAGGTTGAATTGATGCAATTGTACTTTTGATCGTTCCGGTTTTTTTCTTCTCATTGCCTGAAAATAGAACAAATTGACTTTGGCAATTAAACTATTCGGCTAATGTAAATAATACCACTTAACCGTGTCAATCCAAACGGGGTGTCGTTATTTTCTGCTCTGAATTGGTCCTCATTATCGTGTTGTCAGTTCATTGGTGTACGGAATGAAGTTCCGTTCCGTTCCGTCTTCAATTCCGCTTATCCGGGATCGGGTCGCGGGGGCAGGAGCTTTAGCAGGGAAGCCCAGACTTCCCTCTCCCCAGCCACTTCAGCCAGCTCCTCCGACGGGATCCCGAGGCGTTCCCAGGCCAGCCGTGAGACATCGTCTCTCCAGCGTGTCCTGGGTCGTCCCCGGGGCCTCCTGCCGGTAGGACATGCCCGGAACACCTCCCCAGGGAGGCGCCCAGGAGGCATCCGAACCAGATGCCCCAGCCACCTCAACTGCTTCCTCTCAACGTGGAGGAGTAGCGGAATGAAGTGGCAAGTATATATCAATAGGAATCGCTAACCCTAGCTAACCCTAACCCGTCCATTCATCCACCCATCTTCTGCTGACTATGGTTGCGAGGGGGGGGGGGGGGGGGGGGTGCACCTTGGACTGGTTACCAACCAATCACAAGTCATCGTTGTCGTCATGTGTTGTATAGTTCGACTATTCCGATTTTCAACACGAAGAACTGAACAACTGATGCGTGTCAGTGATGTCTTATCAATAGCGTGCAATCTATTGATGGTCTCCCAAAAAAACATCATTGTTGCTGTTGTGTACGTACAAACCCTGCTCGATGTTTGGAATTTGACGGGCCGCCGACCAAGAGCCTTGTTTTGTTGTTGTTGTTCTCTCTGATACGCACAATGTTATTTTTCATTTTTCTTTTCCCCGTTTTCTCTGCAAGTCTCACCCCCCACTGGATTGATGGTTTCAGCCTGTGGGAACATGGCGGAGATAAGAGTGATTATACACTCAAGAGAGCGGCCACCCAGCTTCACCCGCATCGCTGGCTGGCAGCCTACCAGCACAAAAGACGCCGGCGGTGCACGCGGGTGCGTGCGTGTGTGCGTAGGTGCAAGTCAGAAAAGCACAGGAATTGATGTGAGGGGTTCTGTTTTTGTTCAGCATTGATTTGGAAATGCTGAGGCGTGCGGAATAGGACACGAGCGCCTCAAATAATTCCTGGCGCGTACTACAGTAGAAACGAGTGCAGAATCAAAAGGCAGCCACGCCGGATCGGTAGCGAAGGAAGCGCAATTGAAAGCAGAGCAGAAAGTAACGCTGGCTCTTTGAAGGCCACGCTGTTGTCTATTTCAAGAGGAAAGGGTTGCAATCCTCAAACGGAGTTGACTTCCGAGAAGAAATCTTTTGTTTCCATTTGAACCCATTTATAAAATGTTTCAGGCGGCACGGTGGCTGAGCACGTCCGCTTCCCAGTGCAGAGGACGTGAGATGGAGTCCGGGCTTCGGCCCTTCCTGGGTGGAGTTTGCATGTTCTTGCGTGGCTTTTCTCCGGGTACTCCGCTTTCCTCCCACATTTCCAAAGACGTGCGTTGCAGGTGAATTGGACGCTCCAAATTGTCCAGAGGTGTGATTGTGAGTGTGGATGGTTGTTTGTCTCTGTGTGCCCTGCGATTGGTTGGCAACCAGTTCAGGGTGTACCCCGCCTACTGCCCGAAGCCAGCTGGGATAGGCTCCATCACCCCCCCCCCCCTGTACTATAGTCAAATGAACAAACTAAAGATTTTTTTTTTTTTTAACTAAAATATAGTGACGTGCTTTAAAAAATATATATATATCTTACAGTCCAAACACATGCATTAAATTATTTTAAAAATTGTAAAATGTGAACAAAATAGTGTTCCACTATTTACATGATTTTTTTTTATTTATTTTTTTTTATAAAATTCGAATGAAATTTTAGTTGTGTTTCCTGTGAAATTCACCACAGTAAATTCGAGTGCCATAGCCACACAACACCTTTTAAAAGCCAGGTGTCTAAATTGTCAAAAAGTTGTCAAATATGAACAAAGTAACACTTTTTGTATGATTCCCTACATGTTGTGTTTGAGTGTTTCAAGTTACAAAATTGCGTTTCACTTTCCTACGTTGTAGCTCCCACGTTGCTGCAATTTACAACCAAAACATGTCGACATTGCCTCCAAATATGAACAAAACAGTCCTTCATTTATTTTCCATAAAATTTCCTACTAAACATGTTTTCTTTGAGCGCCATGTTCATACTACTTTTTACAACCTACTTCCGCACACACCAGATTGCGTACAAATAGTCAAATGTTTCCAAAATAGTTCTTCCCCTTCCGTATGATGTCTTGCGAAATCCGAGTGCCAAGTTCATGTTACTGTTTTTTTTTTTACAAGCCAGATGTCGAAACGGTCTAAAAATGTGCTTCGCGACCCTTGTGAGGACAAGCGGTTAAGAAAATGGATGGATGGACGGATAGATGGATAAAATGTTTTAGTTCCCAGTAATCAGCAAGGGTTCCTTTTCACGAAACCATTTCACAACATTTCAAAGATGACAGCAAGCCCTAAGTGGCTCCTCAGTGGGCACTGTGGCGGAGCTTTGACCAGTAAACAGGAAGAGGGTTCAAATGCCACCATAGACGAGTTGTTTATAACCCCACGAAATCTCCATTCATTTCCAATGACATATTCCCTCTCGTGTTCAGCAAGATATCCTTCAACTGCATTTCAGACCACTTCAATGGTGACAGCAAGTCCTCTGTGTCGAAGTGGGCACCGCGGCGGACCTTTGGCAAACTAAACAGGGGGCGGCCGTTTGAATCTCAGTTCAAGTTTTCTTTTTATTCATTTTTCATTCAACTAATTAATCATTTTTACATCATTTATCTTCCAATTTGCTTCATAAGCATTCCGCATGCGTTCAAATCTTAGCATTCAGCTATTAGCTTTCAGCGTTCAGCATTCCTGTCTAGTTATTATTATTATTTTGTGATAAATACAAGTTTCTAATCTAATTGAATAGATACGACAATCTTTGGACCCTTTTTGTATAATAATGAATGAATAATGTTACCCTTAGGCTTCCGAACGAACGCACAACACACAGCTATATTTACCAATTTTCACAAATGACAGCAGTTCATTTAAAGTGTGGTGAAAAACCTAATAAGGTTCTGAGGTGTGCAGACTCGGGTCAGTTTTTCGAGGCAAGAGTTCAAAGCAAACATGCTGAAGTAGTATTTAGCTAATATTGTTAATTGTTGCCTTGCCATAGTATGTCAAGATGCTCACTTTTTTTTTTTAAAGGTGTAACCCTCTCTTGAAAATTGTAAATCTAATTAAGACAACATCCTCACAAGGCAAATGATTGGCATCCATGTTGCAAGTCCTCAATATCATCGCTGCCTGAGGGCATCTCGTCCATACACTTATTAGCCTCCATTTTAAATGAACAGGAGGCGGAGAGTCTTAAACGAACATCGTTAAAGGTCAGCAGCATATAAAAACGGGACGGACTCACCAGTCCATTGACGACGCGGTGCAAAGTGTTGTCAATTAATAAAAACCTGGCTGGCGCGTTGAGGCCCGCGAAAAGGTGCGCAGTGAGCCGCAGGAGTCGGGTTTCCATCCACCCATTTTTATAAAACATTTCAAGAAATGCGAAAATAAAACTGAATGGAAATTCACCCAAAAAGTTTTTATGCTTGGAGGGGATGGATTTTGAAGCATATCAGAAAAAGGAAAATGCAAATTTTGGCAATGGTAACAGGTTTTGCGAATAAATGATGACAAGACCGGATACACGTCGCATGTTTTGACCGGATATTACGTCACGCGTACGTTTGTCGTCACAAAGCAATAAAGTAAGGTATGTTTGAGGGGGGGGGGACGAAACAGAAATATTTTTGGAATTAATTAATGAAGTGGATATTAATGCAACTTTAGATGGAAAACAGCAAAGAAACGGTACGGTTTATCATATGACGTCATCGCACGGCACAGTCGCTTTCATGGTCTTCTTTTAAATGAGTGGCGGATCACATCTCTTTGGTGTATAGCGCCACCTACAGCGGCGGAGTCCCCATCTCAATATTCGCAAAAGAAGAACAGATGGAAACGGGCAGAAGTCACATCGCATGTTCGTTTTGCACATTTTCAGTAAATACGCGTACAAATTTTGGAACAATTAGATGGAAACCTGACGACTGTCCGACTTTACGGATCTTGCTGCAAGTGCTGGCTTCTCTCAAAATTGGAAGTTATTATTACCATCAACTTCACTATGATTTTTGGACTCGAGTGCTTAGCTTATTAGTGTTTCTTGGTTACTTTGAGTTTTGATTTGAATTTTTTTTTTTTTATAGGACTTTTTTTATAGTAGTTGTCCCAAATAAAAAAGTTCATTTGTCATCTCAGCAGATGAGGACAGTGGTTGACATTGTCAGACCTCTGAGGGCGGAGATGAGATTGGTGGACAAGATCGGTTTTTATTTTAAGTGAACACAATTCCGGAAAATGGGGCTGATCTTCATCTCCCAGAATCAAATTTGTTTTCACTATTGATAGTTGGTGGATATCTTTGATCGTTATGACTTTGCTAAAACAACTAAGCTGATGGTAGCCTAAGATTTCTGCATCATACCGTACACATAATGCTAATTAAGCGCGTTGTCCTTATCATACGGTAAGAGCTCCCCAAAATTGACTGACACCGTAAAAAAACAAAGTGACACAAATTCAGAGTGAAGCGAGAATATTATCAGTGTCAGTTTGTGCCTGTTTGGCGGCACGTGAGCGATGTAACGTGTGCGGCAAGCCTGCACCGAGCGCGCAGACCTCGACGTGATTAATGTGGCGTGTGCGTGCTGCATCTCCTCGAACGACTGTCAGGCCAAGGCGATGCTTTGCGTGAACTTCCAGGGTGCGACGTCTGCCGGTCGGGCTGATACCAATTAATGGCACGTCAACAAATATTTGCTTGTGCATTACTCATGTCAGAGCGCTAATAAATAATGAGACAGGTACAGTGAGGAATTGCGTTGCTCCAGAGTGCTCCTCCCTACAGCACACATGAGTCAGGTTGTGAGCAACAGTCATCTGCAGAGTTTATGTTGCTATGACAACTACAGTGCCAAAAAGGTGAGAACGACGAGGAGCACGTTTGTGGGAGAAGAAAGCCCTGGTGTAAAAGATGATAGATGGAGTGGTAGTCCACTACAAGGTGGTGTTTAGGTTGTAGAGGTTCTACATGTCTCGATGTTCTAGTGGTGATCAAGGAGGTTCTGATATACCACTAGAAGGTCATGATAAACGTAGGCATTAAGAATGTTCTCCAGATTCTAGTGATCTGGGATGTCTTGTCTCGTCATGGTTGTGGCTTGGCTTTTGAGACAATTCGAGAGGTTCTAACATCCTAGATGTAGTTTTAGTCATCAAGAAGTATCTGACAGTCCACTACAAGGTTGTGAACGAGGGAACTCAGAATGATACAGAGGTTCTAATGGTCGAGGATGCTATAGTCATGATCAAATGGGTACTGAAAGTCCACTAGAAGGTCGTAAACATAGGCATTAAGAAGGTTCTACAGGTTCTAGTGATCTGGGATGTCTTGTCCCGTCATGGTTGTGGCTTGGCTTTTGAGACAATTCGAGAGGTTCTAACATCCTAGGTGTAGTTTTAGTCATCAAGAAGTATCTGACAGTCCACTACAAGGTTGTGAACGAGGGAACTCAGAATGATACAGAGGTTCTAATGGTCGAGGATGCTATAGTCATGATCAAATGGGTACTGAAAGTCCACTAGAAGGCCGTAAACATAGGCATCAAGAAGGTTCTACAGGTTCGCTGGAGTTTCTGGTAGTCTACTAAGTGTGTGGTTTGGCTTTAAAACAATTCTAGAGGTCCAGATGTTAATCAAAGGTCATCAAAGAGGTTCTGGCAGGCCACTACAAAGTTGTGAACGTGGGAACTAAGAATGAGACAGCGGTTCTAATGGTCTGGGATGCTCTAGGCATTATCAAGGAGGTTTTGGTAGTATGTGACCAGATTGTCAATCCTGTGAACAAATTCCTGCCTAAATATAGTTCATGTATCTGACTTTTTAGTTTCAAGTTTTAGTCACACTTAATCTCAAGAATCGTTTATTTAGTAGCACTTTTTATGTGCAATACTTTTGAACTGAATCTTTATCCGTTTTTCATTGTCCCTTAAGTGCAACGTTCAAACTGTGCAGTAATGTTGGTTTGGTACTTTGGAGCAAAGTATTTTTCTGAGTGATACTTAAGAGTAAAAAGTTTGAGAACCACTGGTCCAAATAGTGTATACTTCCTCAGTACGTGCACAAGCCCCTCCAGGGCGTGAACCTCCAGAGTCCAGACAGCCATCCGCCAAAAGATGCGTCGCTACGCCTCAGTGGGAGACAAGGTGGGAGAAGATGAAGAGCGTGTTTGTTGAAGATTAAAGCCCTTCCGGGCGCAAAGTTGATGGATGGAACGCAAGCTCTCCATCCATCAGGAACGCTTTGCATCACCTCAAACAGGCCAAGCGTGCCGAGGCTGCTCGCCCCCACACGCTCCCCAAACGGGCCCAGATGCTAAGCTGACCTCCGCCTCCAATCGCGGCCGTGATGGATCTGCCGGAGACACAAAAGTGAGACGTGCGGCACAAATTGCCAGGATGTCCGCTTGTCTCTTCCACCGCCGCTTCCTCTCTCTCCCCGCAGCCTATCACGGCGTCCGTACTCACCGCCTCTTTTATCCCACTCTGGCGGTTTTTTTCATTTGGAGCGCCGCCAGTTTGAGACGTTTTCAAAGACAATCCACGGCTGTAGCGACTCAAAGCGGCCCGCTCACTCGCTGCCTCGCTCCCGCCGGAGAGCCCCCTTATATTGGAGCTTTTCTTGCTTTAAATATTAGAAACCCCACACTCGTGAAAATGTCCTCTGAGGAGGCTTCTTAGAATTTCCTCATTCATAATGAGCGTTTTGACTTCTCATGCACTTTCCCAGCCAGTCTCTTATATCTCCACTATCTTTGTGAGCTCAGCACTCATCACAAGAGTTTTAGCAAATCTTGCTTTAAGCTCTGAAATTTTTCCACAATAGGGTCACAAAAGTGTGGACAATTTCCATGAGATTTTAAGCTGGGGAATTTTACAAATCGCAAACTAGGAATTGAGGGTAAATTCAATGGTAACAACTCTTCTTGCCCACATTTAAGCGAATACCTTAATTGTGCCCTTTTTTTGTATCGGCAATTTTCCCATTCCAGAAGAATGTTTGCCATGAGTTTTTTTGTTTTTTGTCTTTTGTAACTCAAAGGATCAAGGATCGAAACACTGCGGTCGTACCTAATCAAGTGGCCAGCGTTTGTTTTTCATCAGACAAAGTCAGGCAGGAATTGCTTTGTTTTGTTTTTCTTCATGACAGAGCTCATCGAGTCGGAATTGTGAATAAATGTATCCTTTGGAGTCATTTAAATAAAACTCATGAATTCTTGAGGGACCGTAAATGCTTCTGTGTTGCCTTCTCTTGCTTTGTCCTGCTTTGATTATCATTCAGCATCATGTTTGTGCGTTATGAAGCGTAAACGAATGTGCCATCAGAGAGCAAAACACAAGGAGCCTAATAATCCTCTCATTTGCCGGAGGAAATTTTTTTTTTTTTGAGTTTTTGTGTTGCAGTCGTCATCTAGTGCAGGCAGGCTGTAACTATTTACGAGCTTGGCTGCAGGTGGTCGCACATCTACACGGCAAGAGCTTTTGTCTCTCAAGAGCACCTTTTCCGTAGCGGCAATTTAAAAAGGTTAAGGGGGAAAAAAACACATGTTTGAGAGCAAAGGTTTGTCCTCCCGCCTGCGCTGCTCACTTGTTAAATGTGCCGCACTGGCAGGCTGCTCGGCTCTGCGGCAGGAAGTACAAATGCGTGCGCACGCCAACGAAACGCATCGACATGCACGTCATACAAAAAAAAGCTAAAGTTTGTATTTACAGCTTTACGGGGTTTTTGAGACGTATTCAATGTTCTGCTTTTTACGTGAGTAAAAAAAAAAAATAAAAAATAAAAAATAAAAAAAATATATATATATAAGCGATGAATGAGGGCTACAAACTCACTTCACAACAAGGCAGCTGTTTGGCAGACAGTCAATAATTGAGAAGAAATTAAAAAAATAAAAAAGAGCAATGATGATGACATTTCCGAATGAACAATACTGAGCTCTTAAAAAAAAAAATAATAATAATAATAATAATTGAGAAGAGACTCCCAGTGGAGGCTTACTTTCAAACTTAACACAAAACAAAAAAAATGTGCATGAAACAACCACACATGATCCTTTTGCTATCTTCATGCAAACACACAATGCAAGACCATCACGGCATCGGCACTTTCAATACTATAAACCACCCTTTATGCAACATACTGTACATTTGAAATTGTCAACAAACATGGAGTCAGACTATATAACAATACTCTTAATAGGGGTAAAAAAAAAAAATAATAATTACCTGTCCCAGCAACTCCAATTAATGGATGAAATCAATAAAGTTTATAAACGATTGAAGTACATTATAACCAAACTTTATTTAAAACAAACGAACAAAAAAACATGGAATCCAAAAATAGAAATCAAATTTAGGGTTAGCCCCAGTTAAAATGTCATAGCAAAACCCAGATATGGTGCAAATATGCCCCCCTCACAACATAGGAAAGACACCTAAACTTCTATTTAGCGTGCTTAGAGATTTTTATTTATTTTTTTAATACGTAAACTTACCTTGTATTCTTTCAGCAGAAAGTCCAATGTTTCCTGGCTATTAAGTATGCGGCTTGTAAGACCTCCTCCATTAAGAAAAAGGCGCTAATTTTCTTCTTTTATTGAGATGTTTTATCCGCTGAGGCTGAGCGGCAGCCCTGTTGAGTGTGCGATAATAAACATCGGAGGAGGGATAATAATAAACGTATGAATGTGCAAGTCTGACAGAAGGAATTTGCTAAATCACCGCAAACTTTGTGTGTGTGTTTCGACGCAGGCTCACCAGTAATAGTCGTTTAACCTTCCTGTTTACCTTCAAATCTCCCCAAAAAAATTTAATCCAGTCATTTACACCTCCACAAAATGATTCAAATTTTTTTATTTTTTTTACTCAGCTTTGTGTTACTTACTTTGCTTGTTGACTACCTTAAATGGATTTCACATGTTTAATATGTAGCTCGCGTATTGGGATTGAGCTCAGAGAAGATGGCACGATTTCCTGTTGCCTTCGAAGCCACTTCTAAAGCAGGAGTCACGAACAAGGTGCCCGCGTAGCCCGCAGGCCCAGACGGTCGCCCCACAGAGTTGTGTTTTGAGCTTTCTTCCGTAGAGGAACCTTTGCTCATGTGGGGTTCGTTTGCTTTTCTTGGTACACCCCTGCTAATGTATAAGGAATGCAGTTCTTGACTTGCTCAGTGCCTTGAGAACTTTATGAATACAATCGACTTGACTGAAAGTGTATTTAACAGCATTGTTGTAAAAACAGCTCACCACCGATGGGACACTGTGACCTTGGAACTGTCATTGTGGAGTTAATGCTTTTGACTGGCAAATAAGTATAAATTCAAATGTACGTGCAGACTAAATGACTAACTTTTTTTGTTGTTTTATTGCACCCCCCCCCCCTCCTGCTCAATCTTTTACTATTTGAAAGTCCGTATGACGTCACGTTGAAAAGGTCCAACCGGCGACATGGCAGGACCGTTAACGAAGAAAGAAACAAATTGCCGTCAGACATCTTAGGTTGCGTTGCCACCATTAAGATGCATCCCTTCAAGGCACTTCTTGTCTCATTGTTTTCTCTCATTGTCTGCGAAAGATTCCGCAAAAAATTGCAACTCGGGCGCAGCGATATGGATCTGCGCTATCGCGCTCGCCACCGGGACGGATTAAGACTCATCACGCTTGTGCTAATTAGCCAATTACGAGGCAGCAGCACGAGAGGATTCTCGCCATCATTTAAAAAGTTAATCTAGCTTCTTTTATTTTAATTTTTTTTTTTTTTTTTTTACTTTCCTTCTATTCATTTGCTGGAGTAATGGCCATGTTTAAATCCAATTCAAGCAGGAGCGGCAGTATTTAATTTCATAGTTTGCTGAAAGTCTCGCCGAACTGTGACGCCGCGCCGCGCGCGGAGGGGAATTCAGCTGGCTTGCGGAAATAGAAGTCGACAACAAAAGCACGGCCATTCTTTCAAGAGGACAGTAATAATCTTTTGATTGATAACCATCCGCAGATTAAAGTGCAACCATGCCCACACAGCTGCAGTCATTCGTCTAAGTGCGGAATGGAAATCGCGGTCGGGGTACGCCGCCGGCTCACGGCTAATAATAATCATCCCGCTCTGCAACGATAACAGTCATTAGTCGGCGAGCGGCCTCAGCGCCGGCGAAGGTGGCGGCGGTGGGAGGGGATTTTCCCGCTCGGTCGTCGAAAGCCGGATCAAGGACGCGGCAAGGGCGTCGCTCTACCTGCTGACAAATGGGGAAAAGATGATCACTCTAAATGGCACCCAGTAAATCTTTCACACCTGTCAAGTCCATTTTGTCAGGGTTGAAACCCACCACCTTAAAAGTCATCCGCCGCCCCCCCTTCGCCACGCTCGCGCCCCGCCATCATCCTGCACCTGGCCTTGATCCATGCAAAGCAAGGCTGAGATTCATGTTTGAAATTTATACCCTGTGCACTGCAATCATCCCATCTTCGTGGCCTTACCGTCGTGAGGAATAAGCGGTCTTGAAAACGGGGAAAAACGCAAAAAGTGCCATGCGGCGTAAACAGCTTTGATGGGGTTATGTGGTTTCAGTGGAGTGGTTCAAACGTCTTGGTAAATTTGTTTGAACCTATTGTAAAGTGGTTCGCGCGTATTGGTAAAGTATTTCAAATGTATTTTATTGTTAAAGCCGTTCGAAACGTACTGCAAAGTCGCTTGAACATTTTGATGAAGTCGTTCAAATGTTACTACAAAGTCGCTCGAACGGCTTGACACATTTGTTTGGACTTTCTGTAACGTTGTTCAAACATTAATAGTCGTTCGAACATATTGTTAAAGTTGTTTGAACATGCTGCAAAGTAGTTCAAACACAATAAATAATAAAGTAGGCAGTGGTAAATTGGTTGTAAATTTGGCCATGTTTTGCGCTACAAAAATCGACAAGTGTGGTTTGGTGGCATGGCGATGAAATGCTGCCTTCACCAGCGACAATAAATCGGAATCTTGATTAGCGCTCTGTGCAAAACGTGGCCCTTGATTCCTCTCCGCCAGCGGAACGGAATGAGAATGAGATCCGCCCGGTAAATTAGCCAATTTCACCAGGGCAAGAAATACTGGAAAAATATGGCTAACCCTATTTTGACAAAAGCATGCCTGGGAAGTGTTTTTAACGCATGTTATGATGCCAATCGGCACGACCTTGTGTCGCCACGTTAACTTTCACCCCTTTGAAACGGCGCCCAATTATCCACATGGGCGGCGCTGTGAGTGTCACATGGTTGGATGGGGGGGGGGGGGGGGGGGTGAGTAAATGAGGCATCGGGGCCCCGCGAAGCGTGCAGGACGCCGGGACAGGACAATTTCACACGCCGGGTGCGGTCGCAAAACAGTTGTCGAGCAAACAAACCTTTTAAGCGCCATTAAATTTGCCGTCTTCAGCAATTCTATAATGAGCGTGTAGAACTAGAAAGTCAATCAGTGGAGCGCAGACCTCTGCCAAGGCAGCATGAAGCAGCATGTGGCTTGTTACCCAAGATAATAACTTTTATGAAGGCGTTCCTGTTGTAGGCCTAAGACCTTGTATACTGCATTCCGTGCAGCCTCAAGTCTTTAATTTGACTTCCTTGTATTTGCGGAAAAGACACACAGCGGCGCCACCTGTCTACAGTTATCTTAATTACCTTTTCATGTGTGTCCCCTCCCATGAGACGTACGAAGCTAAGAACAGATAAACACATCAAGTGTCAAAAATGTTCCAGTGTCTCAAAGAAGTACTTTACGTTATCCACACATTCCCGTCCGTAAAATGACCCCCTTATCGCGCGTGCTAACAAGACGTCACATCGTATTGATCAAAAGGATTTAGCTTGGCTGTCATTTCTAGAAAAGAACATTTTGAAAAGCCACCAGTGCTTGCTGTCAAAAAAGAGTTTTTTTTTTTTTTTAAGGAATCAAGATGTAAAATCTGAAGAATCATGTCGACTGCAACTTTAATTACTCTCCGCGTGAAATGAGCTGACTCGGAGGGTGGAAAGAAGTGACAATCTGACGTGTGCGCAGCACTTGTGACTTCCCGCGTGGTGGAGATCAGTCTTCTTTTTGCTGCGTATGCTGCGACCGCATCATGGCGAGGGCGATAAGCGGCGTGGCGAGCGGCGCGGGGGATTTATCTGCTCGCGGTTGCCGGGTGCCACCGTGACGATGACGATGATGATGATGATGATGATGGAGGAGGAAGCCTGATGGCTCCTTTTGACAGGGCAACAGCATGCCGACTATCGGGATCACATGATTTTCACCTTCAGTGCGACAATCTGTCACTTCCAGTTCAAGTGCACTTTAAAACCAACGTACAAAATAAGAGAATGGCGTATTTAAATGCAAATGTCCACCCAAACCAGATCGTTTCATTTGACGAACATTCACTTGTTTAATGCTAACATTATTGAACAGAAATTAGCATACATGTTACTGTATTTAAAAACATACAAACAAAGCATTCAACAATACTCGGCATAAGGCCTACCGTATTTTCTCTTTGCTCGTTAAGGGTAGACGAGAGGTTCTCAATTAAGGACGAGTCCGGCATGTGTTTCAAAGTTGTGAATGGCACACAAGTAGTCGTTCCATTTGTCCCAGTTCGAAGCGAATGTAAACAACAAAGATGGCTGATTCCGATAAATTGTTTGCTGTTCGGTTCCAAATCACGTTTATGAGTTTTAATATGTGATACAAATGAATTGACATTTAGTTGGATTGCCAAAATGTCTCCATTAAGTAGACCAAGTATGCTCTTATTGGAAGGCTGGAATGGACCGCGTTATATATTGGAAACATTTGCTGGACTCCCGATTGATGTGCTTCCCCTGAAGTTCTGTCAACTCCCCACTGCGCCGTCTGTGATTTAATTTCATCGTTATCCACCATTTTGAAAAGCAGGTTAGGGCTTTATTTGATGAGCTGGTACGCAGGATTTGGAAAATTAACTGTAATCCAATCTGAAAAGTTCAACAGATTTCTCAAGTAGCTGTTCCTCATGGAGCTGAACCCCTTTAAGGGAATTTTTAATTCTGGTTGGACATGTTATTCATATTATAAATAATCTCTTGTGACTGAAAGGCATAAAAGTGAAGTAGAACACGAGGCATTAGTATGAACGTACAACAAAGTATAACCGTGTGTTCAATAAAGTCCAATTTTGACTAATAGAACCAAAACCAAACAAAAAAAACAATCGAGCGCTGGGTCACAAGTCGAAAATTGAAAGTCCTATAAATTAAGGTTCCCCTTGTTAGAGTAGACAATATTAAGTATTGTACTCTTTGCGTGTTCAATTAACTGAATGGTGAGATCCTGGTGAAGAAGTCCCTTTGCAAAGGTAAATAATTATCAGAAGCTTCTGATGACAAAAGCTGACGACACTGAAGCCGTGTTCCATCAGGTTCTGTGTCCGGCTCTCCGGCACATCATTATTTATTGAAAAGTCGGTGAATCCGAAAAGTCTCCACCCATCAGCTCACAGTACATTTGGTTACAACTCAGTGAATACAAGAGAATCTGTTCCCATGGGTATAAATCAGATTAGAGAAAAACAATAATAATAAGCCTGTGACTCCCTTCTTCCGACCGGCAGAGACCGGCCCCAGACCAAAACTCCCTTTTAGATAGCAAATGGAATAAACCCGTTGCCCTTTCTCTCATGAAAGTAACACAGATAAAAACACAATTCTATTCATTGAGCCATATTGCTATAACTAAATCCAAAACGGCTAAAATATAAATTGAAACTGAAAAACAATGTTAATAACTTAACACCCTCTATGTTGTTTTGTAGCCTCGTTCTCCGGGATAAGTTCATCTGCTCCTCTTTATTAAAGACGAATCATCAAGGAAATAAGCAAACACGGGCTTATTAGCCATTCAATTGACTGCATGCCATGTTGCTTTTAGCTGCTCTCGCCGCGCTCCGCCGTACGAAGTTGGAACGACACGACCCTCGGGCCGCGCCTCATTACCTCACTCTAAATGCCGCCTGTGTCGTTTTTGCCCCGGCGACCGCTCCGGAGCTCGTTGTGTGATGTTGCATCGAAAGCGAAACTTACAGCTTCATATATTTGCTTTCTAACGCAATTAAACTCTTCGTCATGCAACACTCAGCGTGAGCGTTGAACGGAGACTCATTAAACTCCAAAGAATGTTGTGTTGTTGGACTGAAAGCTAAATTAAGATGCTATTTAATTTCCATCCGCCGCCGCCGCGGCTAATCCAATGAGCGCACATTTGCTGTCTTTGTGGCGGCCTGCGGAGCGGCACTCTTGGATCTCGCGGCCCACCCTTGCCTAATGAAAGGTGTCGAGACATCTGTTTCCACCGGCGGCAATTAAGTTATGGCAAAAGATAAACACGGCAACTTTTAATGAGATACCAAGCAAATTCGTCGGAAAGCAGACAAACACCGCAGTCGCTTTGATCGCTGCAAACGCATGCAGAAATAAAAAAATTTGTGTGTGTGTGTGGGAGGCGGTTTGCGGTTGCGGCTAATTGTCTGCACTGCGGCAGGAAGTACAACGCGTTTCCCTCCTCACGTCGCACGATGACCACAATAAATGGCAAACAAAATATAGAAGCATCACAGCAACTGATCCGTCCGTACCGACCCGAGATCGGTGGATGAAAACCTGCTTACGTCAAAGCCTCTACCAGATTTTGCTACTCTCGTCATTTCAAGAAGAACCCTGTTGATTTTTACGTAACGTAGATCCGAACTTCCACTCGTTTGATACGATGTGATTTTACATGCCGTGCGACTCTCTTGAGCGAGAGCCCTGTTGATTTTGAAGGATACCCAATTCCAAATGCTTTTTAGTTGTCTGTTAGCCAGAGTTGTAAAGACAAAATGACTGACTGGAGAATGCGACGGCAGCCGGAATAGAAAGTGGGATCGACAGGTTTTTCCCTGTTACCGCTCCAACTGATCCTCACGCGTTCTGAGATTCTTGCTTCCGAGCAGCACCTCGTCACAGATGCTTCAGGTGTCGGTCTGTTCAAGTCATTTTTTTTGTGAGTGCTCTACCAGGCCGCACGTCTGTAATCGTTCAACAGTTGAAAGGTTATTGGTTAGGCATTGATTCTGATTGATACCCAATGGAAGATGCCTAAAGATACGCCAGGATTTCCCAGGTTCCCCTGCAAAAAGAATCTTCGCACTCTGAGATTATTGTTCACCGTTGGAGCAAGAACTTGATTTTATATTCGACCCAATCCAAGATGATTGAGGAAGCCTAATCGTAATTTAAAATCTGACCAAATCATTTGGAGGTATCTGAAGTCAAACACTTGATCGCATTTTCCAGGTTCACTCAGCCAGATCCGCACACTCTCTGAGTTTATGTGTTTTGGTTTTTGAAGGATACACAAAGGAATAAAAGGTAAGGTGCATTTGATTGTTATGTTTGGCAGATATTGTTTCGAGCATAGATCTCAATCTCCAGTCCTTGCATGTTTTAGACTTTTCCTCAAACACACCTGATTTCAAAGGATCAGCTGGTCTGCAAAACCCCGATTATGATCCTGATCAATTGACTCAAGTGTGTTGGAGGAGGGTCATCTCTAAAACATGCGGGGGACTGCAGCGTTTGAGGACAAGAGTTTCAGACCTGCGCTGCGGAGGGATCGATCGTAACGATTTGAAAATGTTGAGGTATCGGAGGTCTCAACCTGTTACATCAACCCTCAAACGTTCTCTTCAATGTCAAAGCTCGAACTTTTGTTGTTTTAAAAAAAAGTGAGAAAAATCACTCCTTGTCGACATCCAAATAATTTCCTTCAGCACAAGTATAGCCTAAATACAATGGAGGACACTGGCGTCTTGTCATCGTGTCTTCTGCTTCTGGCATTGAAGCGCTGACCTTTTTTGTTTATGTATTTTTTTCCAACGGGTCTCCAAATGTTCTTGGAGCCAACGTGGCAGCCTTGAACGTTCCTCGCACAAGTCAGCCGCCTGGTGACATTCAAGCGGCTCCCGCGAGAGGCGTGCTTGGCTTTCTGCTTGGCTTTTTTTTTTTTATTATTATTTTTTTTTTAAATGTGGCGCCATCTCGGGAAGTACGGGGCAGATGGGCGTAATAATGAAGTGTGATTACGAGACATTAATCCATCCGCCAAGCGACAGCCACAGCTGCCGCAACTTTGCGCTCACCCTCGCAGCATGGCCGGCTTTCAAGTTTTGCGGACAGCTTTATGGATGTCCTGCATATGACGCCTTCTCTTTGTGACCTTCACTATGTAAATATATTACCTCTGCCAAGGTGGCGGATGGTGAAAGCCTTTCGTTGAAGCAGAGATGGCGTTTATTGTCTGCCTTTCTCACGGAAGACTGAAATGGGGGTGTAAAAGTGGCAGATTTGCAGATCAGGTTTTAATCTTAATCTGAATTGATCGATTCAAATTTGATCTAATGTAATCTAATGTCATGTAAAATAATGTAATCTAAAAAAGTAATGTCATGTAATCCAGTGTAATGTAATGTAACACAGCCAAATCTGATGCCATGTCATGTTATTAAAGTAATATGATGTCATCTCATGTGACGCAATAATTTGTAATGTAATATAATTGAATGTGATCTAATGTAATCCAAACCAATTGGTCAGTCGTGATCACAGACAAGCTTTTTTATTGGTTATGTGATTGTGTCATTGTTGCATATCTGTAGTGAGTTCAAGACCGGCAAAGATTTCCCAGATGTTTGTTTGTTTGTTTGTTAATTTATGACCAGTCACTCTTTCACCTTGTTTCCCCTTTCAAAAAGGTCTGGTTTTTCCTTTCGGGACGGGAAAGTTTCCCCACGCGCAATTTTGAGTGGCATTTTTTTCTCGGCTGGGCGGCGGCGTGCTGCTCAAACGGCGTGCCAGCATGTGTTCGGCGCAGCTTGATAACAGCAACTCCATTGACTTAACACAACCTCCGAACGCCTCGGAGGGCTTCAGAGAATGTTTGTGTGACCGCTCGGTGTTAAACCATCTGGAACTTGATTTTTATTTTTTTTTTAAATACTGCTATTAAAATTGATTTTTTTTTTTTCCCGTTTGCGCGGGGAAAAAGGAAACCTGCTGCTAAATTAGCAGGTGGTCCTTAGCTGAGTACCTGAGTGTGAGAAAGATAATGACGCCATGTCCACAAACTCACGTACACGGTAGTGAGGAAAATAGCACTCTGTGATATTGTACTTTATAAAGGCATGTAGCAATAACAATAAAAAGACTGTAAAGAATTCAAGTGTTTACTGTAATTATACAGCTGCTTCTGGTGAGCAGCACAATAAAGACATACGGCTTTTGCATGGACACCAGAGGTGGCAAATCCAGGTCCAGAAAGCAAAAAGCCTGTATGGATGACATTTTTCTAAGTATATATATAGTGAAAAAAAAAAAATCATTTCATGCTTAAACTTAAGAACATGCATAATTGCAATTTCCCCATGTCTGATTAATTCATTGCCGCTAATTACCTCCTTTTTTTTTCTCTTCGTTAGCGGCTGAAAGAAGACAAGGAGAACGTGATTGGATATACATCGTCATGGCGATGCGGAATGGCTCTCGTGGTGTGAGAGGACATTTTGCATTTGATCCCGCACATGTGGGATTCTTTCTCACACGCGCAGAGCACAATGTGAGAACACCATAAAAGACGGCAAGCCGGCAGGATAATGAGTGGGATGTGCATTTTTTATTTATTTTTTATTTTTTTTAAGAGCTCAGTATTGTTCATTCGGAAATGTCATCATCATTGCTCTTTATTTTTTTTATTATTATTATTATTATTATTTTTTTTTTTTTTTTTTTTTTTTGCGTGCGTGCGTGCGTGTATTTGTTAGCTCACCAAAAAACCTATTAGAAAGAATCTCATACCGTTCACCTAAACCGAACACCGCCGTCAGGAGACCCGAGGAAGGACCAAAGAAAACCAAGGAAGGTGAAATCCAGCACCGGCCAGACACCACCCACCAGAACTCCTCCCCAACCCAAGAAACATCCAGACCCCGACAAATCCAAAAAACATAAAATCAGGGAGGCCTCAAGAGACCAAAGGAGAGACCGAGAAAAGGAAGGACATGTGCATTTCTAATAAATCTACTAATAGTTCAAGTGCAATCAATTTGCAACCCGCTTTCTAAACACACAAAAAAAAGCGACTCAATTGTTCTTCTGGCTGCCAAGCGTCAAGCAAGCAGGAGGACGACTTACTAGGGATCATTTGGAATCCCATCAGTGACAACGGAGGGCCAGTCGGGCACTGTTGCCGTGGCAACGTGTGTTTAGGATTCTTGTTGATTAAATAGGATTTAGACGAGTACTTATGACCAAATTCAATAGGATGCCTTCCATTAGAATAAGCAATTTCGCTTCAAAAGGACTTTTTGAGCAAGGGTAGTAGTTTGTGCAAATTTGCGGCGGTTATTATTCTCGAAACACATTTCTTATATTCCAAGGTTCTTTCAAAGCTCGAGCTTCCTTAGAAAAAAAACACTTGGCCTTCAAGCATGTTCAAGTCTTGGTCTCTTAATGAATGGGAAGCCTTAAATGTGGATTCTCGGCGGACTTGAATTCAGTTGTCAGTAACCAACCCTTCCTACTGCTTGTAATACAAAACCCATTAGCAAACAACACGGCGTAAAAACACGCGCAATTGAGACGTTCGCGAGGCGGCGACGCGAGTGACGAGCGCGACTTTATCAAGCTGCGTTCGGCAAAGTTAAGCAGCGGCCCATCGGACAAGAATCTGCGCTCATTAGTGCGACTTGAAGAAGGTCACGTAAAAGCGAAGGCAGATGAATAATGAATGACAAATCACATTCACTGCGTTCGCCGTGTGGAATCTGCATGTAGATTCGCACCGCCAATAAAACGCAGGTCCAAACACGCCGTCGTCCCGCCGCTCAGGCGCCCGTCGCATCAGGAATATTTCATTTAATTAGGCCGCATCACTTTCAACGTCGCGGCCCGGGAACGTCGGGCGGTCGGTCGGCTTTGACTTATTAGGAAAATCAGGTCAGCATTTGCATGGGAGGGGAAAAAAAAAATCAACCAAGGCGCGGTATAATTATGCACACGCGCCGCAGCATTGTTTTTAATGAGTCGGCCTTCCCCACAACAGGCCTCGCAAATGACACGCTCACCTCGCAGCCTTTGTGCACTTTGACGACGACAGCAAGTTTGCAAATGGGCCAGCAAAACACCGCGGAAACCATCCCGTCACCACGGAAACCATCCCGTCACCGCGGAAACCATCCCGTCACCGCGGAAACCATCCCGTCGCTTCATTGCATTCGGCCTCAAATACATTACCGAGAGGGACTTTGACTTTTCGACTCACGGCCGGACTGGCCATCTGGCTAATAATAGTAATAACATTTATTTATTTATTTTACAAAGCCAAAAAAATTCTTCCAAAAACACTGACAAACATCAGTTTTTCTTTGAGGGAAATGTGGGGAAAAAAAAAAAAAATTCAAAATATGAAAAATATTGTTTAAAAACAAATCCACGAATGTGCAAATCTGCAGCAGGTGCTGACATGCCAATATATCGACTGTAGTTTTAAGTTGCAATATCATCATTCACCACTAGATGTCTTAGTTGCAAATGTGAATAGGCTTAATGCTGTTTTTTTTTTTTTTTCAGATTTAGAAAGATATGCAGGACAAACATAATAACTCAATAATATTACAATTTTGACAAGTGAGCTAGTTTTTGTGGGGAAAAAAATGAGCTCTTGCACTTAATGTTGTGTAATGCTGTCCTTGTATTTTTTTTTTTCATTTTGTTGTTGTCTTCAAATTCTGTGTTGTTAGGTTGATAGTGGATCTTTTATACATATATTGAGAAATGTATTCTCAAAAATGAGATATATTAAGAGCACGTATTTTGCACGTATGCAAGTTTTTTTGTCCATATTTAAAATAGGATTTTTGTCATTAACCTGGTTAGGAAGTGCGTGGTCCAATGTGGCCCCCCATTAGCATGGATGAAAAATGGTGGCCCTCGCCAGCATTTACGTTTCCCATCTGTGATATGCAAACTCTTTTCGAGTATGCAGTGCCTAAACGTGTCTGCAAGTTTTGTTTTCATCAATTTTCAAAATATTTCATCCAATCAGATGCAGCCAGAGTCGTCTCATTCAGGGCCCCGCCGGGACCAAGGACTAATTGCCGGCCCCCGGGTTGTCCTCGGATTATGTGACATCACACTCTCTACTAGACACAATTTTGAGCGTCTGGAAACTTTGAGCGGTTTTAATCTTAATTGCAATCTGGCTCTTTAATTAGCGGCGCTCACATAGCGACTCATTCAGGTGTGATCAATGGCCTCCTTATCTGCCAGCCGCAAATGAAAAGGAAATGAAATCTGTGTTTGGCTATCTTTAATTGGAACCCAACGTCAAAATTAATAACAGTCGAGTCGATTAGCATGCGTGGCTAATATTAGCGTTATTCCAGGTTAATTGTCGTCATTACGGGGATTTACTGGATTTAACGCAGTGAGCCGAGGAGACGAAATGAGCGGGAGAAAAGTCAAGAGTTTAAAGGGGCCTCAAAAAGAAAATTGGACTCGGCTCTCACCTCTGCGGGATTTCTGGTTTAACTGGCGCAATGGCAGCGTCCCGTGTCGAGGAAATGACTTCCCGTTGCTACCAGGAGGCAGAGGTGTCATCGCCGAGCAATCTAACTTTCATGAGAATAAGATTTCACGAACCCGTCGAACCCTCACTTCGTATAGGCCGCCTGTACGGTAAACCCGCTGTGGTTGTGAGGAAGGAGCTGCAAATCAGTGGCGCTTCCACAGGATTTTTTCCTGGGGTGATTAAAAGGTGGCAGGAGGTTCAATATCAGGAACATTGGTAAAAAAAAAAAATATTTTAGTATTGATAGAATCATTGCCATTGCATTGCATTTGGTGGAGAGGGCACCGGCCACCCCTTGTTGCAAATAATGTAAAAAATAAAATTAAAAAACTCCAAATAGGTTTTTGATTGCCTGTTTAGTTTAAATTAGAGATTCTTAATGTTGTTGGAATAGCAGATACAATGAAAACAGCAGAGGCCCCGTAATTGAACCCTGTGGAACGTCGTACGTCAAACGGGCTTACGCGTATTTTATTTTTTTGCACAGGAAGTGCACATTATTTATGTTGCCAAAAGTCAACATAACTTCCACATCAACCATATTTTTTGTTGACGGACAAAATGACGTGAATGGGTGAAGAAAATTAATTTCTATTTCACGATGGAGTAAAAAAAATTCTAGCAACAAAAAAAGTTGGACTTTTAGGGAGGCTGGAATGCATTAATGGCATTTAATAACCCATGAACAAAACAACCAAAAATCAACGAATATAACGACAGCCAATCAGGAAGCAAGCTGACTACGGAAACCAGAACAATAGCAACCAAATAATATTGGAGGAGCAATTCCCTTGACTGTTTACAAAAATGTGGAAAAAAAGTCTACACACCCCTGTTCAAATGCCAGCTTTTTGTCATGTAAAAAAAATGAGACCAAGAAATAATTTTAAAAAAAATTGTGTGGGGGGGTGTGACCTCTATACAGCTTACTTGAAATTTAAATCAATAATTTTCAAACTCATGTTTAAGGTGCTTCTGAATAACCCTAAAGGTCAGCTGTTCTAGTGTTTGGACGGATTTCCGTCAGCGCCAGTCCAACGGTCACACACAGCCCAAGAAAGGACTGTTTATGTACAATAGCAATTCTAGCCGTTGCGCTCGTGGCCAATTGAAGTACGCGTACGCGGGAACGAGTCAAATTGCGGCAGCATCAATTAGCGCTTGGCCGGGGGTTTTGGTTTCCCGCCCGCGAGTGTGCACTTGTAATGTGCAGCCGTGTTTGCAAGAGAGCCGCTAATGAGCTTTATGAAGACGCTCGCCGCAGGCCACTGGCGTTCTGTTTTAGCGTCGCACCGGTTGCACACGCCCAAATGTTGCAGGCCAAGAATGTGGCGCTCCCGAATCATCGGGAACAACTTTTTTTGCACAAAAAACAGCCCTTGTCTTTATTTTATATAGAATGGAATTCCTTCTAACATACCTTGAATTGTTAAATTTTCTAAACATTCCATGCATTTTTTTCCATTTCCTATATGATTTAATTCGAATTAATTTGCAGATTACTTACCAAAAGAAACAGAAATTGTGTTTTTTCACAATTTCATCATGTCAAATTTTAATAATCAAAAAACAATCCATACTCATGTTTGACTTCATTATTTGTAATTTAATTTAATGAGAATTAATTTGCAGATTACTCACCAAAATAAACGGAAATTTTGTTTTTTCACAATTTCATCATGTCAAATTTTAAGAATCAAAAAACAATCCATACTCATGTTTGACTTCATTATTTGTAATTTAATTTAATGAGAATTAATTTGCAGATTACGCACCAAAATAAACGGAAATTTTGTTTTTTCACAATTTCATAATGTCAAATTTTAATAATCAAAAAACAATCCATACTCATGTTTGACTTCATTATTTGTAATTTAATTTAATGAGAATTAATTTGCAGATTACTTACCAAAAGAAACAGAAATTGTGTTTTTTCACAATTTCATCATGTCAAATTTTAATAATCAAAAAACAATCCATACTCATGTTTGACTTCATTATTTGTAATTTAATTTAATGAGAATTAATTTGCAGATTACTTACCAAAAGAAACAGAAATTGTGTTTTTTCACAATTTCATAATGTCAAATTTTAATAATCAAAAAACAATCCATACTCATGTTTGACTTCGTTATTTGTAATTTAATTTAATTGGATTTGCAGATCACCTACTAAAATGTAGCATGTCAAATCCGACATTTGACACCGATTTTTGTATTTTATGTCTGCTTATTTGAGAAAAAAAAGGTTATTATTCATTTGAACGTTTTTCTCTTTTTTGTTGGGTGGTGGAATGTGTGCGTGTGTTGGTGCTCCTCCCTGATTGGTGGTTCTCGTGCCCGGCTCAGGCCACCAATCGGTGCAAGGGAGGAGCACTAATTACCTCATTGGCTTCAGGTGTGCCAGCTCAATAAAAGCCTCCAGTCGGGGACCTGCTCGGCTGTTTGCTTGTTTGCTTGTGGGGTTTTTTTGGGTTCCAGCACACAATCCCACGCAGTCCCTCTGCCTCTTTCGTTTGTTTTGTGTTTAGTCCGCTGTCTTTCGTGTCGTGCACCATTTTGCCATAATTCGTCTCTCCGCCCATCGTCCATGACTCATTAGTGTTCGCCATAACAGTCGTTTCCCTATTGACGTCCACCCGTTTGTCCCCCCACTTTTTCCATCTTTCCCGTCCGCCATGTGTGCTACTCGCGCCACAACATTATATGTTCGTGTTTACTTTCGTTTTAAAATGTTAATTAGTTGTTCATTTGTGGCGGCCGTGGCTCAGGGTTAGAGACGGTCGTTCAGTAACCAGAAGGTCGGCTGTTGGATCCCCGCTCTCCCCGAGTCACGTGTCGTCGTGTCCTTGGGCAAGGCACTTGGCACGCATCGCCTCCAGTGCTACTCCACACCGGTGTATGGAAGGTGCGAATGTTTGGTGGGGGTGGGAGGGGCCGTAGGCGCACACTGGCAGCCGCGCTTCCGTCAGCCTTGCCCAAGGGCCAGCTGTGGCTACTTAAGTAGCTTGCCGCCACGACAGTGTGGACGTGTAAGTGCATGAATAATGTATCCGTTCCATTGTAAAGCGTCTATATAAATCGGATCCATTATTATAAATTTTATTTAATGTAACCTTTTGAATTTTAATAAAAACAATCATTCATTTTGATTTATTTACAATTAATTATACATAATTATTTCAGTAATGTGAAATTTATTTTTTACTAATATTTTGTACTTTATGTATGTTTAATCTAATTGATAAAAATGTAAATTACAGGATGTACTTAAAAAATAGTTTTTTTTTTAGAATTAATCAATTAACCATTTAATCAGTTTAATTAATAGAAAAATTTGTTTTTTGCACTCCCAGCAGGACGGCTGGTGGCTTTCCGTCATGCCACTTTGCCCACTTCCGCTTTCGATACGGATTTATGTGCGTGTTCAACTCCCGCCTCGATCGAGGCTTTCGGCGCGGCCATATCCTTTGGGCGCATTACACGCGACCTCGGGAGGGGAAGGTGAGATTATCCCGATGCTATTGTCTTCCATTTGGAGCACAGCCGAGAGTTTAATCAAATCGCCGAGCAATCAATGCGGAGGCCCGCGTGGACGCCGCGCTTGCCCTTGGAAGCCAAGGAGCGTTTCCGAGGGCGTTGGCGAGCGCCCCGCCGCCGGCACCGCCACTCACTTCAGGCACATCATCAGCCGCAATGAGATTAATGGCCCCGTTCCCTTTTACCCGCCGGGATATCTAATGTCACCGTCCTTATCTTGCCGACGCTCAATCACACTCGGAGCAGTTGATTCCGGAAACACCTCGCGGTCCTTTTTGTTTCTCCTGACGCCTCCGCAAAAGCAACTTTCACACCGGCGCCGCCTCCTCAAAGCTTTCAAGACGCAATCCGGCTAAATGCACCAAAAGTGAGAGGAGAGCGGCCGAGCGGCGGCCCGCTTGTTGTTGCAAAGTATCGGGACTCAAACCCCTGCGGACGTGTAGGACACCGCTCCAAATATGCTCATCTATTATTTACCTGTTTTGCTGTTCTGTGAACCGGCTGGAAGGGACAAACATTGTCGTCGTTTTTGAAGTTTGAATTCTTTTCATCACAGGAAACCGAGACGTTCGTCGCCGGAAAACAAGAATTTGCAAACAGGCTCTTGGAAGTTGAAATACATGAATAAAAGTTAACATTCCTGCTCTCTGTTGTTATACTGAGTAAGTTACAGTGTCCCATCACTGGTAAGTTCTTAGAATAGGCTTGTGGGTTAGTTATGGTTGTCCTTGGGGCTAACGAGTTCCGCATAACTGCTAACCCCGCCCCGTTCTGCTTGCAGAGGAAAAACAAGTTAATTTGAGGCGCTTAACTTCAAAGAGAGGCGGCTGCTTTACTCAATTCTGCAAGCGGCCAATCATATTGGCGTTCTTTCAAAAAAGAAAAGACGAGCTCATTGTGCCATGATTTGTTTTTGTCTTTATGGTATTGATTTTTGTTTCATGTTACATGGAGTCCTCGAGTTGCGTCGTTTACGGCGTCCGTCGCACCTTCTTTTTCGTTCATTTCCCACAGTAATCACGGCATTTTAAAGTTGTGTTGTTACCTCCAACAAAGGACGTCCATCGAGCAGGTCGGCTCGCCATCATGTCACATTTCCTATTTCCGTGAAAAATAAATAAATAATAATAATTATATATATATATATATTATTTTTGTGATTCCAAAATGCCTTATTTTCTTTTACAATCCTTTAAATTTAATGCTTTTCAAGCAAACTTCTGCTTCCTCACAATTGGGTCCTCAACTTTGTTTAACCTTAAGCCAGTTTTAGCAGTTATTGAAAGCTTGAGTTTTTAAAACCACGGTAGCCCATCACACCAGTTAATTTGCGTATTTGTTAAACAAATCACCTGGTCCAGATGGTTTCCCTGCAGATTCTCTGCTCTGTTTGTGGTTTCTTCTTTAGAGGGAGAGTTTCTTTTCGTCCCTTCAGCTGGTTTTCTTATATACAAATACATAATAAAATACTTTTTGACCTGCTCAGTGTGTAAAGCGCTTGAGCTAACTTTTGTTTCAAATAAATTGGACTTGACTCAAACCTGACCCTTGGCAGAAAAAGCAATGAAGCTGTGCCTGGTCACAAATTCATCTCAACGATTAGCCGAGAAACTAACAACTTGGCTCACTTCTTTTCTTTAGCTTCTTTTTCCTTTCCCTTCAACTTCCCTACGTGTAAGCAGTTGAGTGGTCCCAGCAGGTCACGCTGAGGTCACAACGAGCCAGATTTCAACTTGCATCAAAAAGTTGATAAGTGAAATAAAGAGAATTTATAATATTGGAGTTATTATACTGCTCTTGGTAACTTCAACTTTTTTGCTTTTTCGTACAATTGTTCGTTGTTCCGAGACTAAACTTCCAAAATGTTTTTTTGAAGCAAACTTTTATTTTGGGTTGGAGCTGATTTCAAATTTCCAGGCAAGTTGGCTCAAAATGAAGGTCTTTGGCGTAAATCCCTTCCTGCGCACATTCTGCAGCTGTATGCAGGCCCCGTGTAAGAAGCCATAAAATGACTTTTTACACGTTTTCTCTGCCAAATTCACTGATTAAAATCCAGGCTTTGCGTTTAAAAAAACAAACACACACACACACACAAAACAGCGGTCCGACTCTTTCTGACAGACGCTGGCTGAAGCACCGTATTGATTCTTGAAAAACCACTCGAAAGGAACGGGTTTTAGTGCGTCCAATGCATACCAAATAAAGAAAAAGGACAGAATCCACTTCATTGAAAATGGAGCTTTTTTTGTCATTTTCCCATTCATCTTTTGCACTTTTGCTGCTGTACGTGACCTTTTGGCGCCCGGCGAGCGCAGCGGCACTCGTTAAAAGCGCGCCATGAAAGGAGCTGAAGGAAGCGAGCGTAATGCCTTCCGCCTGGCAAATAAACAAGCGCCGGCGCTTTGTGTTTAGCATCGCAATCAAGTGAACGCTCTGGTTGTGCTCTTACGTAGCCTTTTTCTCTCTTGTCTACTTTCTCCCTTTTATGATTGTTTATTTCCATCCGCTGTTTAACATTCACGCCCATGCACTTGCGTACCAGCTCGCCAAGTCCAAACATCCACGTATGGAATAGAAACATGCATATATATACGAGGTCGCGGGTTTATCTCCGAAGAGTAGCAACGTCCAACTGCTCGTTGTTTTAGTGTTTTTGTTGAGTTTAACTTTTTTGTTCTATAACGAGGAGGAAGAGCAAAATCCAACCGATTTATAAATAGGAATACGTTTGCTTTGCTTTGAGTGCATTTACATTCGACATTAAATGCTAGATTATTTGACTCATTCATGCCATTGACGACTATAGAAATGTTTTAACCTTGATCACTGGGCTGGCAGTCGATGATTTAAGAGTGAATTTGTCCCGATAACATGGTCGTGTCTACTTGAGAACAATAATCTTCATTTTGGATGCATGACTCCATGAATTGTGACGTAGAATGGAATGGATCCAATCAATGAACAGCCAATGTCGTACTTTGTAGAGGACGACTCCCCGGGACGGGAAGAAGCCGTGTTGTACTGTGAACGAAAAGTACGTCGACTCGAAGTTCATAGAGCGACTTCGATAAACAAAAGTTTATGAACTCGTTCATATTTTGGGCGAATGTGAACGAACATATTTCTGCCTGATGATCCGTCTGTGAATGTTTTTTGAACAACAGTTCATGTTCTCTCTTTTTTTTTTTAAGAGTTCATGTTATCTCAATGTTTAAAGCTTGAATCAACTCATCTTGTCTTTTTTTTTTGTCATCTGCTCTTTCAAATGGCCAATTTCCGGAAGGAAAGCATTCGACTGGCCCGTCTGCGACTCTGATGAACCGAGAAGCAGTCCAGTCAACACGAGAACACATTCTTCACTCATCTGAATGGCTCACAGAGAACGACAATAAGCTGGTTGCAGACGAGAAAAAAAAAAAAAGAAAAAAAAAAGATATTGGACCTTTGCTTGAGCTCAGATGATTAAATCTTCCTTAAGCGCTGAACTAATCTACGAGGAATAATGGCTGATTGCTGCTCTTTGTCTCATGAAGAACCTTTTCAGTCTGGTTGCTCTCGTGGGTGCAAATGCGCACGGCCGCCTACTTTATTGGACTTCAAGGACGTCCGAGATCCGAACTTCACTGCGTCACACTGACACGTGACGCGCAACCCCGCCGGAATGTGTTTCTTCGTGTGAATTTAGTTTCATCCATCACTTTTGTTTCAACTCAAATGTCATTTGTTCAGCGACAATCATTTAATGAAGCCCAACAGCCGTCAATTGAAACATTAAATGAAGTGGAAGCAACTTGATTAATTAAAAAGATACGGGTAAATATGTTTAGTGTCTCAAATGAGGGTTTCAAGCCTGCCTTAGAGATTTAAATTAGCGTTTCACATTTTGGGTTTCAAACGTGGTTCAAACTCTCTAGGGTTGCGATTTCAAAGGACGGGTACAAGTCTGTGTTGTGGTTTCTCGGTAAAAGAATCCCATTAAGGTTTTCAAGTCAGGGTTATGGTTTCAAGCTGTGTTTGGAGTTCCAAGACAGAGAGACTGCAATTGAGGTTTGAAGCCAGGTTAGGGGTTTCAAAATTGGGATTCAAACCAAGTTTAGGGTTTCAAGTCTTGCTGATGGTTTCAAGTTTTAGATTCAAAATAAGCTTTGAAAGCTGGGTTATGATTTCAAGCCAAGTTGACTTCAAACTTCAACTTTTTTTCTCGCCAGGGATTGGGTTTTAAAGTATGGTTTCCAACCAGTGTGATTATTTCTATTCGGACCTCCAAAGTAGGCTTTGAAGCCCGGCTTAAATTGGGTTTCGGTTTTCAAATTCAACAAGCATTATAGTCAGGTTTCAAATTAGGGTTTCAAGTCTGGGTTGGCAATTCTAATTCTCGTTTCAATTAAGGGCTCCAGATCTAAAGCCAAGAAGTTTCAAGCGTGCATTCTTGTGAATTCTTTGATCAACTTTGCCGAGAAGGAAGCAGTTGTTGACCAAAGTTGACTCTTTTGAGTGCCGACAAGCAAACGTTATTCCATCAGTGACAAAGCGGCATTTTTGATTTGTGTGCAGCGGAAACCTGAGCGGCGCTCGTTAATAATTGACGACGTCATAATCGCCGGCGTTAATAATGGAGTGACGCGCTCACCCGAGCACGTCACTCAGGCGCAACCATTGCACGTGTTTTCCCGCGCGCTTGCTCCCCCTTTCGTAATATCGACTGCGACAAAACTCCTCTTGATTTATATTTTATGGCGCCTTAATTAATGCAAAGTACCCGGCAGCTTTATGAATCTCCGCTAATCACTCTGGGAGACACTTTTTATGTTCCTGCAGCACACTTCTTGATTTGTTAAAGACTAAGGTGGTGACTTCTTGGGATTTGGGGGCTGGGGGGGTCAATAAGCATTCTTCTCTGACTTGAGCGTGTTGCGTATCCCTTGAGTGTGTTTTGTCAATTTGGTTGCTGTTTATTGCCACACAGTTGAAGTTTGCGCTCTAAAACTAAACAGAATTACATGTAATGCAGTTCCAAGAACCGCATAACTTTGCCTTACAGTCCGCTATTGCTAATGCTAATACATACAGTAAATAACCCTTGGGCTAAGGGTTATAAACCAGTTTTAGGTTTCAGATTAGGGTTGAAAGTGTTAGAGTAGACAATATTTGTATTCTACTCTTTGCGTGTTCAATTAACTGAATGGTGCGATTCTGGTGAAGAAGTCCCTTTGCAAAGGTATCAAAAGCTTTTGATGACAACAATTGAACTCACTCAAACAGTGGTCTGTTCAGATTGTGTCCGTCCTTCCGCTGCACATCATTATTTATTGAAAAGTGGGTGAATACGAAAAGTCTCCTCCCATCAGCAAGTTCAGCAAGTTCCCAGGAATACAAATCAGATTAGAGAAAAACAATAATACATCAGCCTGTGCCTCCCCTCTTCCGACCGGCTGAGACCGGTACTAGACTAAACTCCCTTCAAGATAGCAGTGGAAGAACTTGTTGCCCCTTTTCTTCTCAGGCGAAAGAGACAGATACGAATACAATTCTATTCATTGAGCTACACAGCTATAACTAAATCCAAAACGGCTAAAATATAAATTAAAACTGAAAAACAATGTTAATAACTTAACAAAAGCTAGTCAGGGTTTTAAATTAGGGTTTCAACAGCCTTGCGGGGTTATGTAATAAATGTTTTAAAATTGTAATCTCTTGCAGTTCGATTGCAGGTGTTGGAGTAGGGTCTGAAGTCAGGATTATGGTACCGGTTTCACATTTCACATCCACTTCATTTTGCCTTCTAAATCCTTTCATTAAGTTCTCGGAATAAATCCAAAACTGTCTGCGGTATAACAAAAGAAAATCAATTAACTGTTATTTGCTTGTACAAGAGCGTATTGATTTTTAAATGGTAGGATGAAGCAGTTGTCGGTCTCGTGGCTGTCTGTCTCTTGCAGCCCGAGAAAACAATTTCAAACCCTAATGATGACTTCCCGTGCTGGCACAAGTGCAGACTGCTGCTGAGAACGTAAAACCACAAGCAGTAAACAAGAATGATTGGGGCAGATTAGCGTAAATATTGGACTTTTATGACAACACAAATGCCGTCATTGCGAAACAACATCAGGCTGATTGATGAGCACGACTAGCGATGAAATGTTGACGAAATAACAGACGACGAGAAACCGTTGTGGCTCGGGATGAAAGACAACAGCAAAGTAGTGAAAGATTTAAACACTGTAATGATTAGCGAATGTTTGGATATAGCATTTGGTGTTATGGCCTAAAATACAATTTATTTTGTTTCGAGGTTAGGGTTTAGCCTAATATAAAAAAAACGCTTTGAAACATTTTTTTATGGCACCAACAGACAATAAAAAAAAAAACTCTTCATTTTGAGATTTAGCACAATGTTTCTCTGGATGTTTTCGTAACATTGAGCATATACCGGGTCAAACTGACCCAACGTTCACATTAATTAAGAAGTGGTTAATTTCGACGTATGTGTAATGAACCATTTTAGTTGTCTGTTGATAAACTTTCATAGTGAAAAACAGCTAATTTTAAAATGGGTCAATTTGACCCGGGCTATGTTTAATGTTCCAAAAGCAATCTGGTAAACATTTAACATTTCATTTAAAATGTCAGTGCTCAATTTTAACTATTTTAGTTGAGAAATGTTGTAGCAAAAAAACTACTTATTTGTAGTTTTCAATATTAAAAAGGGTCAGTTTGACCCAGTTTGTCTTTAATGTACCAAAAGCCTTCTGATAAATATCTAACATTTAATCGAAAATGTCAAAGTGCAATTTTAAGTGTCTGCCCATGAGATTTTTCATAGCACACGCGCACAAATAAAAATAAAATACTATGGGTCAATTTGACCCGGAATGTTTAACGTTCCAAAACCAACCCAAAAAAACATGTTTATAGCTTATTATCAACCATTTTCTTTGCACATACATCAAATGTTTAACCATTTCTTATTCTGTTAATGTGAAGTTTTATAGCAAAAACACTTTTTGGGGTCAGTTTGACCCGGTACATGGTCAATGTTTCAAAAGCATCTTAGCTGTTTTCATTGTTTTTCATTGTCTGTTTGATTGAAAAATGCATTTGTTCTTTAACTTGAAAGTGGGTCATTTTGACCCACAACATAACAGGAGGGATGAAAGCAAGAATTTGAATTTCAAATGAGGTTTTCAGTCTCGGGCTTTCCAGTCACTTTTTCTCACCGAAACTTTCACCCTGACTCGGGTTTCAAATGAAGTTGTCAGGTCAGTGTTAGGGTTTCTAAGAAGGGTACGGAGTTCAAAGGTTTGTGTGTGTTGTTTATTTGAAGGTATTGCAGGAAATGAGCGCCATGGGAAACTTTGTTGGAGTTCAAGGGTTACTTGTTGGAAAAACAAGTTGAAGGCGGCGAGGTGCGTGCATGCGCGAACAGAACAAATAGTAATGGAACGTCCGATGTGGCGCGCAGGCGGCGACCTCTCCAAAGTGCCGACGCTCGCCCTCGGGGGGGCCTCCAACTCGCTTGATTGCGCCTGCGAACCATTAAAGCCGATAAAGGTTAACTGCGGCCGACCTTTTTTACCTCGCCGGCCGCGGGTCAGTGATGAATGACTTTGTTTGTGAACTCGCTTTGCACTTCTTTTCTGCTTCCAGTGTTTATTTACCTCCGAGAGGAAAAAGCCGACCTTTTAAGGAGGCGTTTGAATTTTCGCGGAGGACGACATCATCAAAACACACCGCAAAAGGCCTCGGGTGAAACGTTTGAACGTGATGGTTAAGGTTGCAAAAGTCCCGGAAATGGACTGTTGTTTGGGGATTTGGCAGACCAAGGGCACTTTCTGCAACACCCCCCTATAGTAGACTAGACCATAGACCAGCTATAAAAGCAGGTCTAAGTTGTGGCGCAGGTGGTGTGATGCAATTTTGGTGAGGTGGACAGATTCTGCGCTCCTGCTGATAAGTGTGATGGATGTTATCGTATTTTAATAAATATTAAATATATATATACTTTCCTCATTTACCCAAAAATTACAAAAAAAATATATATATATATGAAAAATTCACCCATAAACACAGACGGCACAAAAACAGGGCCCAATTTGTTAAATTTAGGGTGCGAGACCACAGTTAAGGTTTAAAATTGAGGTTTCTCACCAGGGCCAAATTAAGGACTAGGGTTTCAAAATGGAGTTTTAGAACAAATTAGAGTTTCAAAGTAGGACAGGAGTTTGAAATTCGAATGCAGGTTTCAAGACAGATTTTGGTTTTAAAGTCTGGGCTCGGGTTTTAATATAAGGCCGCAAGTTCAGGACAAGGTTACAGTTTCAAAGTAGGGTTAGGGTTTACAAATCATGGTTATGGTTTCATATTAGGATTTCAAAGCATTTTTTAAGGGTAGGGTTTCAATACAAGGGTTAGCGTTTCTAATTTAGATTCCAAAATATCATTTATGTTTCAGTGTAAGGTTTCAAATGATGGATCGGTGTAAGGGGTAAAGTCAGGTTTCAAGACAGGATTATTGGGCTTTCAAATTAGTGTCAGGGATTCGTGGTCGGGTTTCAAATCAGGGTGACGTTTTCAAAGCAGCGATGTCATTCCTCTTCAGCCTTTTTTCAAAAGTATGTCCATACTTTGTATGATTCAACACATTTGATTTGATTTCATCTGAGTTGAAGCATTGAAGCAGGCTCGCTTGGGAAACATTTCCTCTTCATGCCTTTTTTTTTTAATTTCATTTTTTTTAAACTGTCAATTCTGAGGCAAAGATGTGTTTTGGTAGCCATTGTTGATGTGAGGAGTGCTTTGGGGTCCTTTTCTAATGGGGGCGCATGGCTTCGATCCTTTCTGGCTTGTTGGTGGGCAGTGGGGGTTCGGCTGGATGGATCTGCCTGCACAACAGTGACCCCTGGTGGTCGTGACAAGTTGAAAGAAGGAACATGTTGCTGTTTTTTCCCTTCTTGATGCTCAGCCAGGCAGTGAATGCTTGAAAACAGAGGGAAGGTTTCAAGCTGGATTCCAAGTCTGAGTTAGGGTTTCAAGGTAGGGGTTCGAATGGCAGTTTCAAGCCACAGTTCGGGTTTTAGAGTTTTAAGCAAGCGTGATAAGAATATCTACATGATGTTTCAAGAAATGGTTAGGGTTTCAAGACGGGGTTATAGAGTGATCCAGTTTGGCTTTAAAACTAGAACTCGACTTTCAAAGTCGGGCTTCAATGTTTTCATAGGCATATGGAGTTCAAGGCTAGAGTTTTAACCCCTTCAGACCCGCATTTTTAAGGGTTCGAAGCCAGCATTATAGGGATAGATAGTTTTAGACAAGATTTAAGGTTTCAAATGGTTCCAAGAAAGTGTTGGTGTTTAAAAGTATGGCTCCACACGAGCTTTTCCATACAAGATTTCAAGGTAGTGTTAAGGGTTTGAAAATCTCAAACGATGTTGGGGTTCAAATTGGGTTTAGGGTTTGAAATCCAGATTTCAGAGCTGACGATGCCACTCGGGCGAGCAGCCGAGCGAGCGCGCGTCACGTGGCACGTCTCTCCAGCTCATTTGCATGTAAGTGAAATGTTGGCTGGCTGGGCGGCCAAAGTGGTCGTTCTCCCCGCGTTCGCCTCCCACGCCACTTCACAGCTTCAGCACAAAAAGCCCAGCTCGATTGGGATGGAAAATAAAAATGGCACAACTCGAGGATGCAACTTTTGCAAGGTCTCTGATGGTAGAACATCTCTTTGAAGTCTAAACAGTCGAATTCCTCGTTGGCGTAAAAAACAGCATGATTTGAAACTTCTCAAGATGATTCTTGGACATTTTTGGGTGTTCTCGTCAAGTTCTCCATGACGTGATGAAATTGTTATCCTCGAAACGCATCCAGTTGCGTGTTTGTTTCATTCTTCGAAAAGAAAACCAAATGCAAGACTCACAATAGCTTTTAGCAATTTGTCTATTTTATCTTGCAATTTTCAGTAAGAGTACACGTTCGAGGAAACACAGGAGAGAGGAGGGCACATGTGATCAAGTTGACATCATGCACGCTGGGTCAGGGTTCGATCGACAGCGCCGTCTGATAGGAGGACTTGCTCCTCGCACGATCTTTGGTTGGGATATTCTGTGCTTTACTCCCTCGTGAAATGTCCTCATTTTTTAACTCATTCACTGGCAGTCATTTTTTACTGAAGCAACTCCCTTCGCTCCCGGCTGCTTTACTGGATTTTGACTGATTTTGCAAGGCCCCCAAAATATTGTGTTCTATTGTTATAAAAACACGGAAGCTACCAAAAGAAAGTTTAGAGTCTGCTTGTATGTGTTTCCGTTTTTTGCAGCAATTGGCGTTAGCTTTCATCATTGCTCACAAAGCTGTTTAAAACATTTGGGGAAAACGCTTGTTGCAACATGGCCCTGGTTGGTTTCTTATACTCTGCTGCCACCTGCTGGCCGTTTTTGTAATAACTGCCATTGCTTTAAGCAAACCTCTGCAGGACAAAGGCTGCATCAAAGCCTTCTGTATGCTCTACCATAAAAAAACAAAAAAAAAAAAAACGTATAAATACTTTTTTGGGATCATGGCAATATTTAAAATAGAACCCTTTTGATGCATTGATGAAAAGCACTTTCTTCTATGAAGATAACATTCAACTCATCAGAAATACATATCTTTCCATCTTTTTAATTAGTCATTGTAAGTGTTGCGACGCAAGGACATTCACACCAGGACTCCCGGTGCAAATTGTCCCCCCGAATCTAATCATCGTTTGTCAAATATTTTAAAAGGTAATTTTGGAAGATTAATATCAGAGTCTTTTGGGTTTAAAACACATAATGAGTTTAAAACACATAATGAGGAAAAGGTAAAGTTTCAATATTAGCAAATGTTGACTATCTGGTGGGGGGGGGGGGGTTCGGGGGGGTTGGGGTCCCCTAATCCCCGGTGATGGCGAGGCTTCACTGTACTCAATTAATTAGCGGCGCAATTAGTCGTCAGAGAGCAAGTAAGGTTATGTTTGCGTTGCGGCGACACGGCGCGGTCCCGCAAAGGCCTCGCCTCCGTGCTTTTGATTTGCAACTTGACGGGCGGCCACTAATCATCGGCGCGCCGACGCGGCGGCGGCGGCGGACCTGCTCTTTCATCACCGTGCCCTTCCTGTTGTGCAAAGATTTATGCAGACCTTAGGACCGCATGCATAATGCATGCGGCCCAGATGAATATATCACTATCAATAAATAAATTGTAAGCCGTCATCCTCGCTAACGCGTCAGCTCAACTGACGACGGCGACTTCTTGCTGGGTGACGGAGAAGAGGAGATGTTCGCGAGCCGCCGGCGCGCTGGCCTGATAAGGAAAATTAGCGCGTTAACCTTTCCATAGAATTTTGGGGAAACATTTATGAAAACATGAATTGTTGTTTTTGTAGATGTTGAAGACAATTTTGAGAATTGTAAACATTGAAGGCAGCGATTATCAGAGTGAGGTGCCGATACCACTGATGGCGCCCGAGCTTCCTCTCGTGGTACGAATGATTGAATTAAATGTTGAAAGCATGCTTTATGTTACAGTATCTTGTTTTTTTTTCATCGAGTATAGTACAGTTATATTTAACTTTGTGCAATAAAAGGGCACATTCTCGCATTTGTTCTTCAGTCAATTTATGTACAGAAGCGCAAAACTGCCAACGTGGAGTAAACATACTTGACGGGCGAATACGCTCTAACTTTCATTTGCTAAAACGTTTGAACATATTAGCAAGCGCGCTGGAATGTACTTGAAAATATGTTCAAACGTGCTTACAAATGCATTTGAACGTATTTCAATTTGTTTAAGTGAGTACGGAAGTGTGCAACGGCTAATGTAAGGAATTTCAAACCTATTTGCAAGTACGTTAAAACGTAACTGTATACTAAATGCTAAATACTTAAAATGGTATTTTTTTGTGTGTCGCATTTGCTTAAAAACACGTCCCAAAATGATTTACTTTACATTTACTATTATTTTGTATGCTTCATTATGTCATCATTTCCTTGGGGTCATGTTTTCTCATAATGTCACGAACCTTCCGCACGGCGTCCCCCGCAACAGCAGTTTCCAGGTAGCGCGATTCTCCCGTCCAAACTTCCGACACATCCACAAACTAAACCAGAAATGTGAGGCGCGATCCCGTCAAGTCTAAGGTCGGCCCGACTTTGCGGATCGTGGAGTTTACATCACGTCAATTCCGGGTTTTTTTTAAATTAAATTGTGTCGTGAATCCGGGAGTTTGAACCGATTACTAGTATGTAACTCGAGGCCCGTTTTTATGATGAGGGTGATTTTTGACTGTATTGTTTCAACTCCAAGCCCCTTCAGCGTGTGCAATTCAGCTTACCGCCACCACAGTGTAAATGTGTGAGCGCACGAATAATGCAACCACTGTGGAGTGTCTTTGAGTATCTGATTAGATAGAAAAGCGCTATATAAATCCGATGCATTATTATTATTATTATTATTATTATAATTAACGTACTCAATAGAACACATTCAATGCCCGTGGGCTGCTTTCATGCTCGGCATGTTCAGTTCAGTATTCATCTGTGTCGGATAACAGCTTCCATGTTGTGGCTCTACCTCTTGAGACCACACCTCCATCAGTCCGCCTGATCCAATGGACTCTCCGCTGACTCCGCCCCCCCCCCCCCCCGCCCCCCCAACACAACATAAAGGGAGGGTGAGACGGGAGAAGCTGGAGGTGGAGGGCGACAATGATGCTGAGAATCAGATGTGCGAATGAGATCAGTTGGAAATTCGACCCCGGGGCGTCGCGCAACTCGCAGCCCCGCTTCCTGCCACCCCTCATTTGATAGCTTGTGTGGAGGCAGGTGGAAAGAAACCGCGAGGCAGCCTGACACCGACTACCTCCGAAGCCCTTAAAAGGTAATTGAGCCTTCCAGCCCACATTGCTAATTTGTGTGGCTCGGCCCACGAGCCGGCAGTGTGACAAAAACACAAGGGAGGAATGACTCCCTCGGACACAATGTGTTAATTGGCTCCCTGCAGTGACAGCCATAAGAAAGGTTGAGGCTATATCAGGAGGGGGCGGGGGAGCGAGGAAAGATGGGGAAGCGGGTATGTTGGTGGGCGGTTGGTGCCGGATTAGCAGAAAAATAAAATAATAATGTTGCCTCAGCCTCATCTGTCCAATGATAATCTCGCAGCCATTTTGTGCAACAATGGACGCCATTAGCATGATTGCGCTGAGGACAAAATCAAACGTAGCAAATAGGTAGTTGCAAACTGCGGCTAATTGAAAGCTAACCGCGGCGTGGCGGCGGGGTCGCGAGGTGCAGGGTCAAGCTCCGCCTCTGGCTCTGCTTTAAATTCACTCTTTGATTCCTTCAAATGCCAACCGGGCTGGAAACGAAGCAGCCATGAATCAACTCGGGTCGCTAATACCCAGATCGCTTCACTTTCCTACCGATCGATACGCGCGGATGACGCCCTTGGAGAGGCGCAACTCGACCAGTCGAAAACGGGAAATGACATTTGCGATAGCGCGCGCGGGCGGGCGGGAAAGAAGCGTCTCAATCAGATTAACGCAGCGAGAAGATTTCAATACCTGTCGGTTGTTATCGGACCGACAACAGCAAAATAACAACAGCCGGTGTTGGGAAGTGGCGCCGCTGCTACAGGAGTTCAACTACTTTTATTTTCCTCCGAGTTATGCAGCATTTCTGGACAGAACACATACTAAGGAATATTTAAAAAAAAATGTTTTTAATTAATTCACTGGCAGCCATTTTGACTGAAGCAAACCTTTTCGTTTTACTGGATTTTGATAGATTTTGCAAGACCCACAGAATATAGTGTTCTATTGCTATAAAAACATGGAACACACCAAAAGAAAGATTAGAGTCTCTACTTCATGAAGAAAAAAAGTATACTTGTATATGTTTCTGTTTTGCAGTCATTGCCATTTTTAATTCAACATTTTTCACAAACCTGTTCAAAATATTTGGGAAAAGAGCTTTGTTGCAACATGGCCCTGGCTGATTTCCTATACTCTGCTGACACCTGCTGGCCGTTTTTTGTAATAACTACCATTGCTTTAAGCGACCTTTTCAGGTCAGAGGCTGCATCAAAGCCTTTGTATTAGCCGCGGGGTCGAATGCAAGTGTAAAAAGTAGCGGCTTATAGTCCAGAAATTACTGTACATAAAAATTATTTTTTTTTCATAGTAGTGTTGTTATTTTTGAGCTAATGATGGCCGAAGTGAACCGAGCCGGCGGTCCAAACAAAAACAAGGTTGCATGCTCGGCCTCCTTCAGGCTCGTTGTTAACACAGAGGACGCCCCCCCCCCTTCCCCTACCTCCCCCTTGACCTTTTTCCACTGTCCTCTCACCCCCACCCCCGTGCAAGCTGCTCGCAGGATGACAGAATTCCTAGCTGGTAATTATTTATTTTAATTCAGTGTGTATTATGGCTGCCCACAGCCCCGCCCCCCGCCCCCCGCCCCCGCGCCCCCACCAACTCCTACCTCCATGCCGTCGGCGCTCATATGGATCGGCACATGACCAAATCCTCAGCTTTACAGTAGCGATTATAATTGATTATGCGGATCTGCACTGGCTAAACGAAAAGCTCATTTTTTCTCCCCCCCCCCCTCTGCATGTAATTCAAACCACGCATGAATACGCGTACACATACATGTAGAAAAAAAGGACGCCGGATTTATGATTGATTTAAATCACGTGGAAATCCTCTCTGTTGTGCCCTTACTTTTAATCACGGCGTTAAATGTTTGTTGATTGCAACATCTGATGTTAGCCACAGCGCCGTTAACGCCATCCGATTCCGATTGTGTTGATATTCCCCCCGCACAGTCCTTTCATTACGCACTTTTTCTTTTTCTTTTTGTCAGCCAGCATGACAAAAGATACAACAAGCTAGCGGCTGGCATTCATGATTCACACCCGAGCGAGGGGCTTGTGAGGAGGGTTACTAACTAGGTCCTCCAAGGCGCCAGATGCCAGTGATCCATCTTGATGAAGTTGGGACTGGATGTCTCCCTCGCTGTCGCTCGCCGTCTCCCGACCTGCTGTTTAATGACCCTTTGCCTCGCTTTCATCAGCCCCTCGTTTTTTTTTTATTTTTTTATTTGCCTTTATGTCACGCTCTGCGGGGGTGGCACAAAGACCAAAAATCACGTCATCCCCTTCGAAGAAAAGCATCCAGAGAAAGCAGGAAAACCAATACAGAGCACAAGCACTCAGTCATTTGCTGTCAGAATGCGTGACCTCGGGTTTTAAAGAAGTCAAGGTTTCAAAGTAAGGTTTCAAAGGAGGGTTCGGTTTCCCTGCAGGGTCACGATTTTTTACAGTTATTACAAAAGTTGAACATTTCAGCTGTCAGAATGTGTCACCTTTTTCTTTTCTTTTCTTTTTTAAGGAGTCAGGGTTACAACACAGGGGTTAGCTTCTATGTAAGGTGACACATTTTAACAGCAATTTCAAATTATGTTGAAAAATTCAGCTGTCAGAATGTGAGACTTATCTTTTTTAAGGAATCAGGCTTTCAAAGTAAGGATTCAACGGGATTGGGGTGTCACAAATTTTAACATCTGTTACAAATTTAAGGTAAACAATTCAGCTGTCAGAAAGTGTGACTTTTTTTTCTATGGAATCAGGGTTTCAACGGGAGGTTGGCTTCTCTGCAAGGTCACTCATTTTAACATCTGTTACAAATTTAAGTTGAACAATTCAGCTGTCAGAATGTGAGACTTATTTTTTTTCAGGAATCAGGCTTTCAAAGTAAGGATTCAATGAGAGGGGAGGGGGTCACAAATTTTAACATCTGTTACAAATTTAAGTTGAACAATTCAGCTGTCAGAATGTGAGACTTATTTTTTTTCAGGTATCAGGCTTTCAAAGTAAGGTTTCAATGAGAGGGGGGTGGGGGGTCACAAATTTTAACATCTGTTACAAATTTAAGTTGAACAATTCAGCTGTCAGAATGTGAGACTTTTTTTCTAAGGAATCAGGGTTTCAACGGGAGGTTGGCTTCTCTGCAAGGTCACTCATTTTAACATCTGTTACAAATTTAAGTTGAACAATTCAGCTGTCAGAATGTGAGACTTATTTTTTTTATTAAGGAATCAGGCTTTCAAAGTAAGGATTCAACGAGGGGGGGGGATCACAAATTTTAACATCTGTTACAAATTTAAGTTGAACAATTCAGCTGTCAGAATGTGAGACTTTTTTTCTAAGGAATCAGGGTTTCAACGGGAGGTTGGCTTCTCTGCAAGGTCACTCATTTTAACAGCTGGTACAAATTTAAGTTGACCAATTCAGCTGTCAGAATGTGAGACTTATATTTTTTAAGGAATCAGGCTTTCAAAGTAAGGATTCAACGAGAGGGGGGGGGGGGTCACAAATTTTAACATCTGTTACAAATTTAAGTTGAACAATTCAGCTGTCAGAATGTGAGACTTATTTTTTTTTTCAGGAATCAGCCTTTCAAACTAAGGATTCAACGGGGGGGGGGGGGGGGGTCACAAATTTTAACATCTGTTACAAATTTAAGTTGAACAATTCAGCTGTCAGAATGTGAGACTTTTTTTTTTTTCAGGAATCAGGCTTTCAACGGGAGGTTGGCTTCTCCGCAAGGTCACTCATTTTAACAGCAGGTACAAATTTACGATGTCAGAATGTGTGTCGTTTTAAAGAAGTTGAGACTGCAAAGTAAGGATTCATAATGGCGAATGGTATAATAGCAACTGTATTCAATCAATCACCTCGGTATTTAAGGTCACGGTTCAGGTCACCTTTGTTGAAAAAAGTAAAACAAAATGCCGCACAAAGTGCTCGTATTTTGCATAGACAGGGTCAGAAGTGATGACATCTTTTGGGTTATGAACAAACTCCATGTGGGTAATTCACCCAAAGGCAACCACATCTTAACCGGTTCTGCTGGACTTCAAAGCTCGGCGGCAATGTTGGAGGACTCGCCATGAAGCTCAAAACTATCCAAACCGCACCTCACAAGCTCCCGTCTTGACCAAAAGTGGAGTGCATATCAAGAAGCCGCCACCCTCAGGAGAGCCGTAAATCTCATTGCGTCATTTGTCACCGCGCTACCTCAAAGTGGCAGAAAACGACACGTTAACCTTCTTCTCACAGGGGAATTATTGGATCTGGTCCATATTCAGACAGGCGATATCAGACAGATGGATGATGTTCAATTGCCGAGCATATGACTTTTCATCACTTGGAGGCGGGGTGTGGCGTGGCGGCAAAGTTCGGGCTTCGCCATTGGCCATCAAACTGCAGATGATGACATCATCCATTTTTTATACGTTTTCATTAAGTCTGCAGATGGCAGCTCCACTTGTTATCGCTCTTCATAAACGGGCGAGCTGGAGTTACGCAATCGGGCTATAAAAGGCAAATGTACAAGCGCTGAGTTACTAACGTAATTGGCTTCCTTTGGTGGTGCTGAGCCAAGGCGCGAGTCAGGAGGAAGTCGGAATTGTCTTCGCGTCGTCGTCTTGGCCGCTTTGCCAGAGGAGGATTGTCACGCCGAGCGCAGATTTTATATCGGGTGACGTGAATTGTGTTTCTCGTCGCACATTCTCCCGGCACGACGTCTGCCAGATGTCAAAAGATGGTGTCGCTGCAGAGCTGGACCAATTACAGCTGAGCGGAGCCGGCAGCTGTCTGCCGTAAAACTGTCATGTCGTACACATCGACGCGGGAGGGTGACTTCATCGTTGCTGACCGGCTCACATGCTCTTCACCGGCTGCATATGCTGAAACAAGATTTTTTTTAGTTACAACTGTGAATAATAATCCGGTACTATTCATTGTTACGGATAACTAAAGTCAACCAACAATTCAATTCAGCGTGAGATTGACCAGATTGAAACGAGCATGGAATATTCATTGCATTGATTCGACTGGATTTTCCTGTTTCAATCACATATTTGTATTGTCGCCTGTTGCTAGGCAGTGTTTTTGTCCCCTTATCAAAAAACATAAAAATACACAAAAAAAAATAGCAAGTACCAATCACGGCCACTAAGATGACGACGGCTCTTGGTGACATGGACATGAAGTCAGTCAGGAAAATAACCCATGAAAAAAAAAATATATAAAAAAATAAATAAAAAAAATAAATAATAAAAGAGCAATGATGATGACATTTCCGAATGAACAATACTGAGCTCTTAAAAAAGAAAAAAAAAAAAGAAAAAAAAAAAGGAAAATAACCCAGCAACAACACCAATGAGATGGAATTTCAACACACGGAATCACGACTGTCAAAAAATAACTTAAGCGGATTGAAGAGGACCGTTTGCTGTCGAGTGGACTTTGGAGGCCGCATGAAGATTTTCCGTCAAGTTCGCCATTCGCAAAAGCTGCATTGTGGAATAATACATCGAAGTGGGCCTTTGCTGCAGCCGAAGAACACTTTAATCATGTGTTGAAGAGCTGGTAAACAATCGAATTTAGGTCTTTACAAAAATATTAAAACTCACTTTTGATTGACGCCGTCAGCGAGGTGGTGATTTTTTTGCTCCGGTCGTGTTCGGCCGTGTCGAACTGCACTGCATCATCCTGACTCGTACCTTTTTGTGTCAACTGTACTTGCGGGGAAATGAGGCCAGGCTGTAAACAACGTTCCAAACAAAGCGTCTGCCTCCATTTTCTACAGAGAGGAATAAAGAGAAATTAATCAAACCCCCCCCCTGCAGTAAAAAAAAAAAAAACACGCACAATACACACACTCGGCTGCATTCCGCATCCGACGCCATCGATCCACGCGCAGAAATTGAAATTGATTCATGAGGGAAGTTATTAAGATCCAGGCTGCGACTTTTATCCATAGTGGATTTGAAATGTAATTATAGCCACGCCGGCTTGTATTTACATGGTCGACATTTTCATTACTTTGCCGGATCACTTTGGCCAATTCTTTTGCAAGTTGGGATATGACTCACACTCTTCTTCCTCGTGAAGCAATTTCTTTTTCATCATTCTCGCCTTCTTGCAAGCGACTTTACTTTTTTTTTTTTATTTGCCTCTTTGCAGCCTGTAAATAAACGGAGGTGAATATATCCAAATGGGGTGCTGTTGTTCACACCATTGGAGGAAGCTAATCGACGTTAGCCTCCGCTCTCGTCACACTTTGTCACCGTGTGACCCATTTGTGCACTAAAACACTTTACAGTTGAGTTAGTCTGGTGATTCTCGAACGTGGGCTCCCTCAGGCGTAGGGTGACCACTGACCAGATGTCCCGTTTTGAGTTTTGGGTCCACTCCTGAGTCCGGACGGATTCCGCCAATTACATTGTTTTGTCTCGATGTTACGGAGGTGCCATCCCGACGTTCCTTTTATTTATTTATTTATTTTGCCAAGTCTATGTCAATCACACAGTTGTTGTCATAGCGATTCATAAAAGATATTCCAAACGGTGACAAAAAAGACTTGCAGCATGGCCCTGGCTGATCTCTTATACTATATAGGCTGCCACCACCTGCTGGCCATTTTTTGTAATAACCTCCATTGCTTTAAGCCACCTCTTCATGTCAGAAGCTGAATCAAAGCCCTTCTGTATGCTCTTGCATATAAAAACATTAAAAATAAATTATAAATATGTTTTGGGGAAATATTTACACGTTTTTGGGTTTGAATGAGTTTCCTCCTATGTACGTCCTAATTCACATTTCGCATCTAATCGGTAGCAGGCTATACCGGAATAGAACTACATCCCGCATTTGTGTCTAAGAATCATGGGAAGTGTAGTCCTATTAAATGAATACTGCGCGCTCCGGACATATTTACAGTGTTACAATGTGGGACCGACAAGCCGGGACAAAAGCATGGCTAAGGGTCGGTGCATTGATTGTTTATTGCTGTTGGACTATCAACCAAGATAGCATTTAGCATTAGCTAAAGTAATACCCCGTAAACGGAAAAAAGTTGGCGCATTTCCATGAATTATTTAATTTTTTTTGTGGATTTCGTTTCTGGCGGCTATTTTGTCTTCATCTTCAGCAGATGGCCTGAAATCCAAGTTGACTCATCATCACACGATGAAAAATCTACTTTCAACAAAGCACATCAAGTCACGCATCTAATTAAAAGGCTTGATGAGGGCTTGCCAGATCACAAATTATTTTGTGAATATGCAAGCATGAAATCCTGTGCAACATGTTTTTTTGGTGCCTGAAAATGTCAACAAACTCCAGCGCCGGCAATTTACAACGGCAAATCAAGACACAACAACTCAATATTCTTTTCATGCTGTCTTTGATTTATCAGCTTTTTACAGGGGTTCTATTATTTTCGCTGAGACAGAAGTTAGAAATTAGATATAAAGAAAGCCCCTTAAAAAAATGGAGCAGGTCGTTAATTTTCCCCGTTTGACAGAAAAAGGGGGTTTGGCCGTGTCGACTTGCACGTGACGCGTGCTACCATACAAACGGACACACCACACAAATCCCCTTTTCAGTCGATGCTTCAACCTTGGCGGTGGTCTGCCAGAATATTTCGGAATGCCAAGAACCCGATCAACGCGAGTCCGCAATGGCGGCGACTCGGTGTTCAAGGTGGCTCCAAATAAAGCCGTCAAAAGCGGCGGAGTGCGGCGCGGTCCTAACAAAGCCGTCGGCCGGCCGCAGCTGCTGAGCGATACTCCCGCGCGTTGACTGGACAATGAATGCATCACGGCAACAAATGGGGAGCAGTGGTCCAATTAATGAAGAGTGAATTTGGTCCGCATGGAGCAACAGCCGGCTTCATAAAGGGGACGACTGCAGGAACACCTGCGCGCCCAATTTGACTGTACAATATCAACACTTGGCTTCCATTTGAATGAGATGACAGTCAACGTCAATTTATTCTGGGTTTTATCTTCGTATCTGATTTCGGGCTGCTCTAAAATCATTCATACGGACAGACCGATATGTTTTTTCCAGAGCCGATACCGATACCGATTATTAGTCGTGAAGGAGGCCAATAACAAGCCAATATTCTTTTGCAGTAGGAGAGAAAATATTAGCATAAAAAAAAAACTTTTTAATTTTAAACACATAAAGAATAGACCGCTTTTTGTTTAAAAAATTGTTTTTAAAAACTTGCAGGAAGCTCCCAAGGTCATCAGCAAGTGTTAAGCTAAATTAAAATTTAAGGAAGTAAATAGTTAAATAAAGCTTTCTGAAATTTCAACATAGTTTCTTCATTGTATTGATTTATTTTTTATTTATTTTTAAATAAAAAGTGTAGTCAATTTCCAGTGTCAGCATAATCTTTTATTGAGTGGAAATTTAAATACATCCATAAACGAAAAGTTCCCTGTATCTCACTGAGCAACAAATGCATGTGAAATTGCAAATGGAGCTCGTTTAGGGTTTTCATCGGGGTTCGTAAAAGGTTTGAAATGATCTTCACACAGTAAAAAAAAAAAAAAAAAGAGGTGTGCTGAGACACAGAAGATGAAGACCAACACGAAAAACATTATTGTTCTGAACTTCTTAATTAGAAAGACGTAGACTTTTTACAGATACCTTTCGACTTCAAACAAGCAACCACAGTTTGAGCCAGGAAAAAACGGGGGGGGGGGGGGGGGGTGTCTGCGAGGAGTAAAAGCACGGGACACAGAGAGGCCGTAAATATGATTAACAGCGAGCCAGAATTTGGTCTGTTGCAATAGAAATGAAATATAACACACAGTCGCGTTTAAAATCCATCTGTTGTTGCCTCTTTCCTATACAAAGCTTTAAAATGTTATTTAAGGCCTGCTTGGTGTTGTGAACGTGCTTATATTTGTGTCGGTTCCGACGGCCGCTTTATCGCTATGCGCACCTTTCAGTCCTTGCAGCGGTTGGCGCGTAAATCTTGTTGGTTGCATTGCAAGCTGCTGAGAGTCGGCCTCGCGGATTGACTGCGACGCGCAAACTGAAGCCCCGCGTTGTTGACGCGCTTGGCGAACGGGACTGGATCCAAATTCAAGAATAAAAAAAATAAATATATGAGTTGTTAAACAGTTTTGTAGAAAGAAATCCATCGTGTGCACGTAGTTGAAATATAATCCTACTCCTTCGGTCTCTTGAGGTCTCCCTGATTTTTATTTTTTATTTTTTATTTTTGGATTTGTTGGAATTTAGATGTTTCTTGGGTTGGGGAAGAATTCTGGTGGGTGGCCCGGTGGGTGGTGTCTGGTCGGTGCTGGATTTCACCTTCCTTGGTTTTCTTTGGTCCTTCCTCGGGTCTCCTGACGGCGGTGTTCGGTTTAGGTGAACGGTATGAGATTTTTTCTAATAGGTTTTTGGTGAGCTAACAAATACACGCACGCACGCACGCACATACACATACTCACCCACATACAAAAAAAAAAATTATATGTATATATATATATATATATTAAAAAAATAAATAAATAAAAAATAAAGAGCAATGATGATGACATTTCCGAATGAACAATACTGAGCTCTTTATAAGAAGAAAAAATAAATAAAAAAATAATAAATAAAAAAGAAATATAATCCTACACCAGCTAAAGTGATCCAACATTAAAAAAAAAATAAAAAATAAATAAATACAAAATAAATATAATCCTACACCAGCTAAAGTGATCCAACATTAAAAAAAAAAAATCAACTGTAACTTAAACTAGAGGAAAAACTGGGACTAGATGTAGAACTAGTACTCGGCCCAGTACACGCACGTAGTAAAACTACGAATTAGAAAACTCGGACTAGGACTAAAAGTGGAACTGCACCTGGCATCTGAGTAGGAACGATAAATTGGACTCAGTGTAAAATAGAACTAAATGTAGACTAGAATGAGTCTAGAAGTATAGTTTTTAATTTGAAGACTGGAATAGAACTAGACCTTGAGTGAGGACTTGTGTCGTGTAGAACTGAAAATGTATCTAAACATAAAACCAGAACCAGACAAGAACTAGAAATACAAAGTTTCACTAAATGTAAAACTAGACGTCGAAGTGGAACTCAGCTTTGTCCTAAACCTGCGAGTGCAACTTCAAGTTTGACTGGAGATGAGTTAGTGTGAGTCAAAAGCTTTTGAAAGTAACTCAAGTTGATTTGAAGAAGCGTTTCAGGAATGGCCGCCGCCGGCGCACACGAGCAGCAGACGAGAAGATTATCCGCAGGCAATTAAACTTGGGGGGTCTTGTCTTGAGAATGTGACCGCACCCACTTTCATCCTCACCTTTGCCCAGCCCACTCCACCAACCTCATCCTTCCCAGCAGCCCTTTTGTCATGTGATTAACTTCCAAGTGCTAACAGCGGGCAGCGTTGAGAGGGGGGGGGGGGGGTATGGGGGGGCGGGGGGATCCGCTAATCACCAATCGCGAGTGGGAGCGCCGCACTGGCAGCTCCGTAATGTGAGCGATGAGCCTGTGTCGAAGTGCTCCGCTGTTGCTATGGCGCCCCCAGCTGCGACACGTTTGTTTACGCCCTCAACCGGGTTTATGGATTTTGATCTTTGTGTCTTGGGATCATGTGATGCCGCACCTCGTCGCAATCGCGGCGTGAAAGGCACGAAGAGGCACAATCCAATCAATAATCGGATTGGAACTTGCCTTGGGTTGTTTTCGTGTCACGTGTGTGACTTCCGGTATGCAGGCTGCGTCAAAAGGAGGTCAAAAGGATGTTGACGTGTTTGTTCGTGACAGGTACCTTAAACAACGGCATTCAAATGGAGTCAAGGAAGAAGAAAGTGGATTCTAAAGTAGCATTGGAAGGAATGAAGGCAGAACAATTAGTTTTAAGCTCCGGTACGATTGGTACGAGACTTACAAGTAGGACTGGAACTAAAGAAATTGTGGTAGACCGAGAACTGGACCCGGAGCTACAATTACAACTGGAACTGGCACTGAACCTGGAGGTGGAACTGGAGCTGGAAATGAAATTCTAACTTGAAAACTTGAAAGTAGAATTGTAGTTGGACCGAGAGGCAGGACTGGAACCAGAACGGAAAGACGGAAGGCAGCAACAAAGGAATGATTCAGAAGGAAAGAATACAAATCAGCTCTAAGGCAAAAAAAAAATGGCAGCAATTTTCAAGTGTGTAACTGATTTTGGCTTATCCTACGGAAGCGTATTGCATTCACTTGAAAAAAAAAAACGGTTTTTCGGAAAGATTTTTTTTAGGAGCCTTGTTTTTTTGTGTATTTTCTTTTTCTAACAAAACGGGGAAAACATTTTATTCAGAAAAGCAGGACGAAACATTACTCAGAAAAACAGGAAAAACAGAAAAAACTTCCATCCATCCATTTTCTGTACCGCTTGTCCTCACAAGGGTCGCGGGGTTGCTGGAGCCTATCCCAGCTGGCTTCGGGCAGTAGGCGGGGTACACCCTGAACTGGTTGCCAGCCAATCACAGGGCACACAGAGACAAACAACAGAAAAAACTATCCAGCAAAACCGAGAAAAAATAAATAAATAAATATATATATATATATATATATATATATATATATATATATATAAAAGAAAAACAGCACCAGCATCTGTATTTTTTATTATAATTTTTTTACCTTTGAACTCCAAGTGACTTGTTGCAGACTTGCTAATGGCGGACAATTTCCAACATGCAATACGCTTCCGTACAAACGTAACTGTTAGCTTACTAAAATGATGCCGATCGATTGGCCTTGTTCGTATACTTACCTTAACTGATACAGTAACTGATATCGTTGAAGGTACGTTGGAGGTATGCGGGAGAGTGTCTGGCATTAGCACCAACTTCTGTTTTAATGAGTAACTTTTTTCTGTTATTTAAAAAATAATAATTCCCCGTTTGTTGAATTTCTGTTTTTTGAATTTTCTGAGTAACCCCCCCCCCCACCATTTTTCTGTGTTTTTTTTTCTTGACAGAATAAAATATTAAGCAAAACTGAAAAAAATATTCAGAAAAACAGAAAATAAAAAACTACACACAAAAACAAAGCTCAGAAAAACTGTTGTTTTTTCCAAGCGAATGCAATATGCTTCCGTACCCTCGTCTCTTGATGGTTATTATATTTGTCTATTTCACGACACATGCAGATGAGATAATTACTAGAATTCCTCTTCAACCCGAACCCTCTTAATCATCACGCGTAGTGAAAATCTTCATTGATGAATGAATTGGCAAACTAATGGATGGCTTTTTTACGCGCGCACATTTGACGTCAATTTAATTAGAATAAACCCTAATTATCAAAATGAGCAAAAGCCTATTTTTAATAGTGCCTAAATCCCTGGATAATCGCACCACAATCGGTTTCGATTTCCATCTATTTTCAGCAACGGTATAAAGACGTGCGGCATCTCGACAACCGTTACCAGATTGCCTCTGATTGGCTGAGACCACATCATGAGGAAGATGATGAAAAAAAGATTTTCTTGACACATTTTGTGACACAGATTCATTTGTTTGCGTTCGATGGACGTTGCTCTGATATCAGAAACTTAGCAACAAGCTAGCATGCTAACAGATAGACGAGATCCAAGGAGTCGACGGATTCCCGAAAAGTCCCAAAGAAATCAGCGAAAGTAGAATGAGAAGAAAATCTTGATGTGGAAATGTCATTGAAACTTGAAGGCTGAGATAGAAAAAGACTTCCACAAATGTTCACATCCTAATTATTATTTTTTTTTTTGGTCTAATTATTAGCATTGTTTAATTGCTTTTTTTCCACCCCTCCCATCGATGCTAATCACTGCAGTTGCTAGGAGATGCCATATCTTGCTCAGCTCTTTTCATTATGAATATTTATATTAGCTGACCAATTAAAGCGCGGATGGAATGTGCTCATTATCAAGCTTGTGTGCGTGCGCCGCAGAGCACCTGGAGAAGAAGAATGGGTTGATAAAAAGAAGAGAAAATGAGGATCCACGAAGAAAGCGATTGAGATTGTCACGTTTGCAGGTGCGAGGGGCGCTCAGGAACGGAACAGGAAGCCGAGCGCAATTAAGCTTGTGACGAGTATGACGGTCTTCCCTTCTGGGGGGGCGCGGGGGGGGGGGGGGGGGGGGGGGGCTTTGTGCCGCAACAAGTTTTAATTGCCGCCTGCTTTTATCTCGCCGGCGCAGCTTTAAAGCTCGTCTCGCGCCAAAACACTTGATACGACTTCAATTCCGTCATGTGATGCCTGTGTCAAAATATGAAACCCGTAAAAAAAGAAGAACAAAAAAAATGGATTCTTTTTTTCTCGACACCCCCCCAGAGGGAATAAAATGCATCAAAAATAAATATATAGCCTTTATGTTTGTTCTTGGCGTTGTTTGGGCTTGCTTTAGCCTGAGGTTGCTTTTGGCTTTAAATAATAATAACAAATGCTCTTTTTGTGTGCATTTTTTATTTATTTATTTTTAGCTTCAGAGAGGTTAAGGATGGGCCAGCACTCTCCCACGCACAGAAAAAAAAAACAGCCTGCATAAATATATACATGCAATTGTTTCGTTTCTATATTTATTCCTATTATTTTGTTATTGTTTTATTTATTTTTAATAGATTTTGTTATTATTTTATTATTCTGGATTTATAGCCTGCCAAGAGGTGATTTAAGGCTGACTCCATAATCAGCAACTTTATTTTTAAACAAAACAATAAAAAAGAAAAAACGGAATTATTGCACGTGATTCCTAAACATCCCACAAACGATAACACCGACCAAAAGAAGAAGAAAATCCTCCAATATTTATCATAATTTTACAACGCTGAGTCTCTTTGAATGAATTTGAATATATATATATATATATATATATATATATATATATATATATATATTTAATTTGAATATATATATATATATATATATATATATATATATATATATTTAATTTGAATATATATATATATATATATATATATATATATATATATATATATTTAATTTGAATATATATATATATATATATATATATATATATATAATTTAAATATATATATATATATATATACACACACACACACACACAATTAACTGATAATCAATGTGCTTTGACAGTTTACAAAATGCACTTAGATTGTTACTAAAAGTAGTCATCTTGCCAAATTTTCAAATGTTACATGAAACTGCCATCTCACACGATCACATAAAAAATGAACGACTACTTTATGGACATGAACTCATCAAAGTTATCAAAAATACAAAATATAAAAAAACAAAACAAGTGCCAACTCTGAAAACCAATTTTTAATTTTTCGCCCCATTCAGCAACATCAAAATACTCGAAAACCGTTGCAACTTCATTGGCACCAAAATGTGTTTTGACCTGTGCAATCAACGCAGACGTGACAAAAGTGACCTCCATAATCAACGTGGCTCTCAGATGCTAAATTAGAAGCAGCAATGCGGGATGGACGACGTGGCTAAACTCTCTTGTCTTAGCTTCCGTGTGTCATAATCCTTCCCGTTACCAATTCAAAGTGTGATTTTCTTCCGGAATTTTCCCTCCCAGAATTACCATTCCGCAATTACGCGGTGTCAGGGAGCGATCGGTATCGCTTTAATGAGAAATGACAGCAGATAGACCGCAGCTTCGTTTTTCAATCTCAGCAGGGAAGCAATGACGAGATCTTCCTAGATGGCGCAATGGGGGGTGGGTTGGTTGGGGGGGGGGGGGGGCATGAAGGTGATTGGGGGAGATTCATGGGTGAACCACCCGCAGAGGATGGACAATCACTTTCAGTTCCAATTAATTAAGTCTTTGCATTACTTGCGAAGTTCCTTAGGGAAGACAATCCGCAGCGTTCTCATTGACCTTCATCCATCCGCCGTCGCTGATGTGATCGTTGGCGAAGGGTTTGCGTTCGGGGCGAGAGAGGCAGTGCCCCTCCAGCCGGATACGTGTCAATCAAAGGCATCAAAAATAACACAAGATATGACACAGCCTTCCGTCTTTCAACGAGATTGTCCTCAGTGGAGTCCCGGGCCAGCTGGAGTCGATGCCAGGTGATAGAAATTCAAACCCGGAACCTCTTGACTTATGAGGCAGCGGTACTAACCACTCGTCACCGTGCTTCTACCTAAAAATTCCATTTCTTTTATTTACATCATCCTTAGGAACCAAAATATTTGGATAATGGTTTGAATGCAGTGCTAAAGATGGATCATGGAGGGCGAGCGAACATAATGTTGCACTGTCGATTGACTGGACAGAACAGGATTATTTAAATCCTCTTTGGAGCTTATTGTAAAATACATGGATTTATTTTCAATCAATATTTTGCTTGTATTTATGTGGCTGAATTATTGGGCTTTTATTTATAGGCGCAATATTGCTTTGAGAAAGAACTGGCAGCCTGAGGCAGATGTGAACAAAATGAGCGCAGTATTTGGCAGGAATGCTAATGTTCGCTAGCTATAGCGCAACACTTGCCACAAATTTGCAAATGCTGGCCAATGCAGTTATTTTCGGACGTTCGGACAGATACGAGCTAAGTTATCTTGAATATCAGCTGAGATCACTGCTGCTAGCTTTCAACGAAAAATGGCTTCCACCTAAAATGTTCCTTTTTAGCTGGACAATCTCAATGGCTTGTCACTGTTTGATAGCTTTAGCTTGAAAATTAGCACACAGATTTGCAATTGCTTGGGAGTGTTTGCCATGAATTCTAATGCTAGCTGGTTTAGCTCAATAATCAACAAGGTTTGCTGGTGCTAAACCGGTTTACCCGGACAGTCGGCGATAATTTAGCATGCTGTGAGGCCTTGCAAAAAAAAGAAAAGAAAAGTCAATTAAGTCGTTTTATCTCGACAATCGTAATGGTTTTGCCAATTTGTAAAAGTTTAACCTCGATAGCTGTTGTTAAATTATCAAACTGAACTGGAATGGACTAAGATTAGCTTGATATATTAGCTCAAGAAATATTGTATTTGGCTAATGCTAGTTAGGTTTAGCTTGATCATCAAAACGGTTTGCTGAAAATGACAGTAAGCTCGCAGTCGCTCGACAGTTGGTTATGATTTCCAACTTTAGCTAGCCTGAAGGAGACAAATGCCAACAATCGCTAATGCTAATGCTAATGTTTGGCCTGATATCCTGAAGACTGAAGCCACAGACTGATGTCAGGACTTAGCCGGAGGGACTCGTCAGTCGGTGGCTCAGCACTGACAGAGAGCGTCTGTCTGCATTTTTGGACACACAAAGACGAGCCATATAAATGCTAATTCTGCCGTACGTACGCTTGGCGGCGGGGGGATTAATACGCGGCCAGAGTGACTTGTGCGGATTTGTACCATAATGTGAACTTCTTCAAAACCAAAAGAACTAATCCGCAAACTATCAACAAGCTTCTGAGCAAAATACTTTTCCGTGTAAACAAAAGTCTGATGTGCGGTTCTCGTTAGCATTAGCAACGGTCTGACTCAGCAGGTTTGTCGTCTTGATGAGTAAATGTTAATACAGTAAAACAATGTATTCATTGTGCTTATATAAAATAGTAAGTACATTTCCAAAGAGACCAGCAAAAACCAAATGGCTGATCTTCAAGCTGTGACAGTTTAATAAAAACATATTTGCCCAAAGTGAAGCATGCTTGATGTGAAAAGTCGACATGTATTGTTTATAAACTCGATTGTTGAGATGTCGTTGGAAAACCTTTAAATGAAGTGAAATAAGTCCCTGTTTTTTTCTCTCTCCGTTCTCGGCCAAAAAAGAGACGCCGACATTCGTCATCGCATTATTACGTCCAATTTGTCGGTGTCAGATGAAGAGAAAAAGCGTCGTGTTTCTTTTCGGCGTCAATCATACATCATCTTTGAAATGTTATTAAACGCGGCGTATCGATTCCAGCTCATTCCGCAAACAACATTGTCTCTTTCGCTTTGCGCCATCATGACTCATTGTCACGTTTGACAGCGCGCCACAAAAAAATTGGGCCTTTGTGTTGTCGCTGATGTTTTTGCTTGCACGAGTAGCTAGACAAAACTTATGAGTCTTGACCTGGACGCCATTTTTTTTTTAAATTTATATATATATATATATATAGTTCACAATAAGCATACACCGTTGAAGACAACATTTGGAATAAACTCTCTTTCTTCCTAATACAGTATATTTAATTTTCATAAAAAAAAGACAACATAAGAACACTTTTGTAACATTGACAACGTTTTTGTGCAAGTTTAGATGAGAAAATCCATATTGGGTTTATAAAAAAGATTTTACCTCATGATCAGTATACATATTCTACAGAACTTTATTCTCAGACTTTAAAGTGAGAATTCTGACTTTAATCTCAGAAATCGGACTTTAAAGTCAGAATTCTCACTTTGTGACATAGAGCTATGAATTGTGGGGGGGGGGGGGGATCAGAAAGTCAGGATTCTGAAAATAAATTGTGAAGTCTGACTTTAATCACAAAATTTGGACTTTAGAGTCAGAATTCGGACTTTAAAGTCAGAATTCTCACTTTGTGACATAGAGCTATGAATTGGGGGGGGGGGATCAGAAAGTCAGGATTCTGAAAATAAATTGTGAAGTCTAACTTTAATCACAAAATTTGGACTTTAGAGTCAGAATTCGGACTTTAAAGTCAGAATTCTCACTTTGTGACATAGAGCTATGAATTGGGGGGGGGAGGGTCAGAAAGTCAGGATTCTGAGAATAAAGTGTGAAGTCTGACTTTAATCACAAAATTCGGACTTTAAAGTCAGAATTCTCACTTTGAAGTCAGAATCATGCCAACCTTTTTTTTTCTCTCTCTCTTCACTGACCCTAATCCTCGTCCGTACAAAAACAAATAAATATAAAAAAATTAATAAAACAACCATTCAAGAAAAAAGTTTGTAGGAATTTCATTGAATACAAATAAAATAAGAAGGGCATTTGTTCCCACAAATCTCTGATTAGGACAGTGCACAAAAAGGATTTAGTGACTTTATAAGGCTTGATTTGCGCTTCAAGTGACACAATTCTAAATCATGTTATCATTTCAATTATGATTTTTTTTTTTTGCATATTAATGAGAGCTGTCGTCGCCATGCGAGCTATAACACCGACCTCCACCGACCTCCACCGACCTCCACCGACCTCCACCCCTGACCGGGACCGTCCTCGATCCGTTTTTTTCGATCGCTTACATCATTTGAGCGCGCACAAAAGCCGAAGTGCACATCAAAGCGCTGTTGGAGTACAGAGCGGCCTCACTTGTCTCGTGGGCAATATTGGGCAATATTGGGCTAAATTGGGCCACGGCTTTCATTCCGCAATTACAGAACATCCTTAATAGAACGCAAGAGCCACAGGAGAGCGGTCGCATTCCGAGCGGTCGCGTACGACATTTGCCGGCCGTGAAGTGAGCCGCCACGGACGGACGATGACGCCATGATGCATCACCATAAATGCGAATAAAAACAGACCCCCCCCCCCCAAAAAAAAAAATCACAATGATGTGAAGTGAGTTTGTGACTCTTTTTGCTGTCAACAATTGTTTTATAATCACATACTGGCTCAATGTTCCGTATTAATTATGTCGACAGATTGCTACATTAAAACAGACCGTTTTGGTGAAGCAGCATGTGGCACAAGCTGCTAATTGTAAACAATTGTATAGAGGTGTTTCATTTGTCACACATAAAAGCTTGATTGGGGGTGGAAGGTGGTCCGCAAATTCCCATTTTTTTGTGGTTCCTTCTGAACATACCTTGCGTGTGCTGCAAATGAGTTTGTTATGCGTCCGCCATGCGGACTGCGCACGTTAAACGCAATGAGAAGAGCTACTTTGATTGGACCAAATCACGGCTGGGCAATATGGCCCAAAAATTCATTCAGGACAATTACGATTTTAATCCATTTGAATCTAATAAACCCAATAAACATTTATGCATACTGATTCTAGATCAGTTTTAACATAAGCTTAACATTCATAGTTTGTGCTTAACTCATACACTCGGAGCCATTTTGTTTTACTGGATTTTGACAGATCTTGCGAGGCCCACAGAATTTTGTGTTCTATCACTATAAAAACATCAGAAAAAATTAATATATTTTTTATCTGTTTCCGTTTTGCAGAAATTAGCATTAGAATAAAGCAGTTTCATCATCATTTACATTCCTGTTGAAAATTGTCAAAAAGCTTGTTGCAACATGGCCCTGGCTGATCTCTCTCTTATACTCTGTTTCCACCTGCTGGACGTTTTTTGTAATAACTACCTTTGCTTTAAGTCACCTCTTCATGTCAGAAGCTGAATCCAGGCCTTCTGTGCGCTCTTGCATATAAAGACATTTTATAAAAACAACGTATAAATACATCTTTGGGAGCGTGGTAATATTCGAAATAGAACGTATTCATACGTTTGTGGGCACAAATGCGTTAAATGCTACAATGAAGTAGTTGGTAGCTATTGTAAACATGTCATCCAGCATTCTGCCAAACTAGAACTCACAAAAACATTTGGATTGAACAGAACATGAGAACAACAGCTTTTAACAACCCGATTTAGCAAATTTTCAACAATTCGATTTTCAAAATGACGACGTATCGTATTCATTGGATTTATTGCGAAGCCCGAGCCGGAATCAAATCTGCTATGTTCACTCCTACAACGGCACAAATGCGAATTTCTAACTGCGCCCCTTGCTGCTTTTTCTTGGAAGTAATTGACTCGAGTAAATTGGTAACAAAAATAAAAAGCTCAGTATTTTTCTCGTACTCGCACGTAAGCGACATCTCGAGTGTTGTCACATTGCAAACACTGTCGAGTCTGCGCAATGATGACTTTAAAGGCACTCGTCAGGTTTGTTTCCGCCGTATGACGAGCACGCGGGGTTGTCTTGTAAGCGTCGGATCTACACGAGACGTCCCTCAGCTGGGCTTCGGTGTCGTCGGCGAGGCGAACGAGAGCCGAGTCTGCGACGAGGAGAACCATCTGAACGCCGGCCAGCGGCAGGCGGCCCAGAAAACGATTTGCCGCTCGCCTCCCGCCTGATTCGCACGCAACTTCGCAGATGGCGTCCTGCTGGTGCAAAGTAAACATCAGCGGCGCGCTGGCAAATGAACGCCCCCCCCCCCCCCCCCCTCGTCGCCTGTGCTTTCCAGTGCGTCCCACATTTGTTTACGTTAGGAGCGGCGGCTGCGTCGCGCCGCTTTCTAATGAAGAGCGCTGATGATTTCTCTTCATCACATTCATTCACGTCCGCTGACGCTTTATGTCACGCAGGCGCGACCTATTTGGACAGATTGGAATGGAACGTTTCCATTTTGCAACTTATTTGCGGAACATTTTCTTCGCAGTTGTGTCATGGAAATGTCATCTTTGAAGAAGCAATGTGGCTAATTGCTGAAGGGGATTTATCGTATTAGTTGAGCGTCGGGATGGGTATCGATTCTAATTTCCTCAATCGATTCGATTCACAAGAGTTCAGTTCGATTTAGTTTTTGTTTTTTTTTGATGCGATTCGATTCACTGCACTTCAATGAATATTTTTTCATTATGGAAAATCAATTCTTCTTAAATATCAAGGACATGATAAAAACTCCACAAAGTTAAAGTTCAATTTTGCAAGGAAGTAACAGGTCAAATGATTTTTTTTTTGGGGGGGGGGGGGGGGGGTTGTCATGAATCCACACAGCACCCTATTGCTCATTTGTATTCTCGCACCGTCAAACTCTGAACAGCTCCAGCGTGCTCGTTTTGATTTACAATATAATGTCAATCAAACATTCCGCACTGCCCGTTTACAGGCAGTCCGGCCATGTTTTATTCATGCCGCTTTAAAATGGTTCCATTTCTTGCTAGATGGATAGTCGAGGCACATTCACAGAAACGGACATAAATGGCCGCCGCAAATCAGCTTTTTATTCATGCCGTGGTGGCTTCTGCTGAATAAAATAAACTCTTGGTCAGGAAAATGTCGTCTCGGGGACGAATTTGGTGTTGTGTATCTGCAATGCTACAGTTACCACCACAAACAAACACAAACAAATGACATAAAATTACAATTGTTTATGGTTATAATTGTCAGCTTTTGGCTATAGCCAAATGCTGCTTCACCAGAGACATTATTATCTGATCACATGCCGCAGCCTTTTTGGGTCCATTTCCACCTCCGTGGAAGGGTTGCGATTGTGAAAAATGAACATGCAACTAATTAGCTGCTTTTTGTTAGCGTCCGTTCTCCGCTGACTTTGCCAGATTGTATTTCTTATTTAGAACGATTTTGCGACATATTAAATGAAGCGTGGGCCGATGTAGCCCCGCCCCCTTTTGCGCTTTGCTCGCCAAAAGAGCGACTTACAGTAAGTGAAGGTCTAACAGAGTTCAAAAGGCGGCGCCGTGCTTTACCCCCCCCCATAACCGTTTGCATCTAAATGCAATCTTTTTACGACTCTCTGCCCTGATTAGAGTTCGGGAATGTGTGACTAAGGGCGTCTTCTCGCGTCATTTTCGGGGGGGCCATTTACTTTCAATTGTGCTCTGCGAATGCCAGCGTCCCCGCCGCGGCCAACCTGCGGGATGCCATTCATCACTGTTGACAATTACGGCGAGGAAAGATCAACATAAATAAACATGACAAACGGTCCCCGCAACTTCCCTCATAATGTGCCGGCTCGTTAGCGAGTTGCCGTTAGCAGTTAGCTTGACTTTTGTGTGCTAGGTGAATTACTGACACAAAAGCTCAACTTTGATCTATAGAATGAACCCAAGGATAGCTTATGGTCAAGATAAATGATATAAATACTCAAAATTAAGAGATTCAATAAACACTGATGGCCAATTATTTATTAATTTGTCAAGTTTTAGCCCTATAGTGCGCACATATTACTATTTCGCTAGTTAACATAAACTGAGGCAAAGCCTTAGCCAGCTAAGCTAACAAGGCTATTTTGTTTGAATGGCTGACGTAACAACGACGTTATTGTATACGCCCTGTCGGGTTGCTCAGTGTGTAAAGAAACTCCCCAAAAAGAAGTGAAAAAGCAGCTGTGTGATGCTTATAAAAAACGCCGAAGGTCATTAGCGTCATTAGCATCAGGACGCGTCTGCGGCAAACGAACAGCGTGAGTGACAAGCAGCTGGCGCGCGTCTCAAGTCAAGACTCTTCCGCATTTAAAAAGGCATTAACGTGGTAATGAAGTGCTCGCCGATGACTGATTGATCGTCAAATTGAGAGATGATTATTCACTTTGCCTGCTCACGTTAACACAATTGCCTCGGCAAACGCCCCGTCCGCTGCAGCTTTGTTTTCCTTTTTGCTTTAAATTAAAACGTCTCCCAAAAGGAATTAGCTGAAAATAGACGCGGACCGCTCATTTGCATAATCTAATGCTATGTTTATGAGCTAGCGCGCGTGGTGTAATTTGAATAAGAATGAGCTCCAGGTTGTGCGATGACGTGGATGTTTTTACCTGCTCCGTCTGTGAGTACTTGTTTGCTTTTCGCACATGAAAATACAAATTGTACATGAGGAATATATAGCGTCATTACTGCACTTCTTTATACATAATGCAGCCGCACTGGAGTTGTCAAACTATTCGTTTGAGTTGCGAGTCAAACACATGATTCAATAAGGAACCAAGGCCCCGCCCACACGAAAGCCAGTTTCAATGCATCCTCACAAGTGTCTTACCGTTTAGGACATTCGATCCACACGATGGCGCCGTTTCGGAGCTTGAAACCGATCGTTTTTAAAAGCGGGCTCCAGAGTGGAAAGATTTCAAAACGTGCCCGTCCGGGCACCATATGCAGGATCCTCCTCCAGCGATGACACAATGGCCGCAACTCTATGAAAGACGCGGATTGTTGACGTAGGCGGCAATTCTCGCGTGACTGCAGACGAACCGTCAGTCCGGCAACAACAATGGCGGACAGCCGCGTCGTAGTCGTTTTGCGCAGCTTCCTTTAGCTTGGGTGGCTGCGCTACAGCGCCACCCCAGACTCGGCATATACATTACAGCCGTCGCCGTCTTCTTTTTGGACACACGCAAGTCTTGAAATGCTTCCGTGTGGACGAGATTTGTTTGAGGAACCAAAGCCGGCTTCGCTTCCGCCTGGACGGGGACGAAATACAGCAAAGTTAATCAAGTTAACGAGACAAATGCAAAACACCTGGACTCGACGCAAGTGGCTGGGGGATCTGATTGGCACAAGGTTTGCCAGACAGTTGGACACCAAACCATAACGAGCAAAGGCATGAACACCAAGAAACAGGACATAACATGAAGCAAAAAGGAAATCAAAAAACGAAACAAACCCGGATCGAGACACATGCCTTTGAATTGAGATCACATTCGGCACATCTAAGCAATCCTCAATGCAATTTGCTGCATATGGCGGCCTTTTGAAATCGCGTATACACGTAGGATGGAATTCCTGGCCGATGATATACAGTGAACAAGTCTTTTAATGATCTCTTTCACCGCAGTCATGTTGACATCTAAAAAGAGCAAATAAAAGGACAAACAGCATCATTAAAGCAGGAAGAGAGGGGATGATAGATTGCTGCCTTCTGCTCGATAAAAAAAGAGCGCATTAAATGTCCGTCTTGTGTCGACACATCAACAATAAACCGTCAAAATTGCAGTCTAAAAAGGATGGTAAAGAACCGAATGGAACCTTCTAAGGACGCACTGCTTTGAAGTTAGACTTCATGTTATGTTAATAATATATATGTACAGTGCAGTATGCTTACGTATGCACGTCGAGCCGTCGATTTGAAAAGAAAAGAAAACAGTTTGCAGTGACAAAAACTTGAACTTGACTGGGAGAGCGCCGAAGAGCACATCATTCCGAGACAAAGTCACTATTCTTCAAACTTTTGACTCGCAGTGTGTCAATCATCTTACATCAATAAATACAACCTAAAAACCGGGTTGGTAGTTTTGCCAATGGTCCGATAAAAATAGAACTGGAAGAGCTCCGAATAGAACCCCTCCAAGGCTCGAGAAGTTTGTTGTTGTTGTTTTCTTCCAGGGATCGCATGCGAGCACCTTCAACACAAAGCATCACCTTTGTTTGCTGCTGCTGCGATTATTTCTTTCAGCCTGCAAGCCGTGATCCCCCTGAAATATTCATCCGGCTGTTTGTGCTCACCTTCTCCGAGACGTCTCCGACGTTCACCGTGTCCATTTACAGATTGCCAAAGCGCTGAATAGAACCTTTCCAATGCCACATTGGTCTCAGGCTAAATTGAATACACTGCAGTTGTTTGTCAATAATTTGATCAAAATTGAAGTGGTCGATTGGTAGAGCGCCCAATGGAGCCTTCCAAGGACACATTGGTCCAAGGCTAAAATGTATCAAAAGTAAACAAAAAAAGAAAATCCGATTCTTCATCTTGTGCCGATACAGGGGGGAAAAAAAAAATTAATTGACAGTGATATTAGGTCAATAAAGCAGAATTGATACATTAGTAGAGAGACAAAAAAAAATCCCTCAAGGACATATTAGTCCAAGATTAAAATTTTAAAAAGTAAACAAAGTAAAATATCATGCATCAATATGATTATGTTGGACATTGTTACAAAAAACATTGCATGGCTATTACATGTTTAATCTGATAAAAGCAGAATTGGTAGATTGGTAAAGCGCTAAGGAGAACGTCCAAGGACACATTGGTCCAAGGCTAATATAAACAAACGGGGGGGGAAAAAAAATCAAAGCAGCACCTTTTGTTTGGTTTCTGCAATTGTTTTTTTTGTGTGTGTTCCGATTGGGCCAGAAAGCCGCGAACCCGCCATGAAATATTCATGTGCTGGCAATCCTATTGTCGTCTTATTTTGTTCACCTTCTCTGAGGCTCGCTGTCCCACTTACAGCGTTTCGCTCGGTGCCATGCCGGTCTCAAGGGCCATGCTGGAAAGGGAGCCCGGGGTCCTTGGGAGACTCGGTTGCGGTGGGGGCGGGGGGGGGGGGGTGTGTGTGTGTGTGTGTGTGTGTGTGTGTGTGAACAAGCGCCGGCTGGAAGATAACACAGCGGCAATGGAAAGCGAAGCCCAGCAGGACCAAACAAGACGGCTTCCATGCAAAGATGTTCATCCAAATCCCCGCTAATCTATTCCGGTCTGGAGAATATTTTGTCATTTGCAAAGGAGAGCATCAAAATGCACGGTTCAAGATTTACATCTTTCCATTTGGATGTCGTTCACACTCCGAATTGAACTTGAGAAAAAGTGCAATCAATCTGACTGTACATTATTTTTTTTTATTTCTTTATAAAGAGCTCAGTATTGTTCATTTGGAAATGTCATCATCATTGCTCTTTATTTTTTTTATTTATTATTATTTTTTTATTATTTAATTTTTTTTGTGTGTGTGTGTGGGTGAGTATGTGTATGTGCGTGCGTGCGTGTATGTGCGTGCGTGCGTGTATTTGTTAGCTCACCAAAAAACCTATTAGAAAAAATCTCATACCGTTCACCTAAACCGAACACCGCCGTCAGGAGACCCGAGGGGACCAAAGAAAACCAAGGAAGGTGAAATCCATGACTGTACATTTCTAAAGAAACCCGAAAAGATTGGTAGAGTGCCGAGTAGAACCAACAAAGGAATCACTGGTCTGAGGATACATTTCATGTAATGTAGTTACTTCAGAAAACAGAAAAAAAAACGATGACTTTGTTGCTCATTGTGGGTTATTTCATCAATAATCCAGGAAAAAGATGAACTGATACATTTGTGCCGAACAGAACCCTCCAAAGCCATATTGTTTTAGGTTGATTACATAATACATTGGTAGAGCGCCGAATAGAACCATCAAAGGAATTATTGGTCAAAGGATAACATTTAATGAATGTAGTTATTTCAAACACACACAAAAAGATTTTTGGCTTTGTATATGTCGCTCATCATGAGTTATTACATCAATAATCCAGTAACAACTGATACATTGGCAGAGCGCCGAATAGAACCCTCCAAGGACATTTTGTTCTGAGGTTAAACCTAACACAATGTAAAAAAATAAAATAAATAACACCACTTTGTCAATGTGAAAAAAGTATTCATCAAAAATCCAATAGTAGCAGAACTGTCGCATTGGTAGAGCGCCAAATCGAACCCAGGTCCAGGTCATGTTTGGAAGTGAGAATTAGTTCTGGAACATTTTTAAAGTCTCATTGGTCGGAGGATACGTTTTCCAAAACAAATAACACATTTCAATGTGACTTTCAATATGAAGTTTGTCGACAATCATGTTATTGTGAAGATAATAGTGAATGAGCCATGACCAGAACTCTCCAAGGACAAGGATCAAAATTGAGCACCCGAAAACACAATATCTCATTTGTGACTGCTTATATGCACATTTTCATATATTATGAATGCTCATTTGAAAGTCCCATTTGGGAGTCGCTCATAGTTGTAATAAGAAATTAAAACAGGACCATTTAGAAGACCGAAAAGAGAAAAAAACAAAAACAAACAAACATTCTATAATATCATGTCTTCATTCGGAACCGCTCTTGTTCAATCCGGCTGTCAAAGTGCACTCGGGTGTTGTTGAAAGGGTCGACGATGCCTCAACTCTGCGAATGCATCCAAAAAAATACCTCCGCTGGAGATTAATTTAATTTCCATTTGTCTTTTGTCTCGTACTTTTTGTTCGTGAGGATGACACGCTGACCTGCAAGCGAAATCACACAAAAAAATAGCGGCAAGGAAAATATCAGCAAGACCCGAGAAAATGCAGTACGGTCGATCGCAGTTGGAGAAAGTCATTTATATATATATATATATATATATATATATATATATATTTTATATATATATATTTTTATATATAAATATATATATATTTATATATATATATATATCTATATATATTTTTTTTATATATATATATTTTTATATATAAATATATATATATTTATATATATATATATATATTTATATATATATATATATATATATATTTTTTTTTATATATATATATATTTTTTTTATATATAAATATATATATATTTATATATATATATATATATATATATATTTATATATATATATATATATATATATATATATATATATATATATATGATGTGATCGTAGCCTAAATATTGACTGTGACGGATTACTCAGCGTGCATCATTTGTGTACGCTACTCATTTCCTGCACTATTCATCGCGTCTATAAACGTCCCGTCCAAAGCTAAACTAATATTTCTGATTTAGAGCGTTTGCGTTGGGGTCGTTAAGAGCACATTCCCGGCGGCACAAGGCCTCGTCATTAAACGGGGAAGAGTTACATCCCCTCTTGCTGATGCCGTGCCGCTAAACATTCTGATTTAAGCATTTTTTATGTGCGCTCATATAAGCGACATTAGCGTCTCTTTCAGCGAGGCCCGTCACCCGTGCGATATCGATGGCGACCCCCCGCGCCCCCCGCTCGGAGTAAACACCTGATTTGCGGCCCAGGAGGAGTCCTGAAAGTCATAAAAAGCATCGGGAGCTCCGAGCATTCGGAGGGAGGAGTCAATCAAGTTCATTCAATCTATTATGTACATGCTCGGGATTGCCGCGCACGTGCGGCGCATCGCTAAGCGAGTCTGCGGGAAGGACTGCAAGCGCTGCACTTTGGATGGCCAACTTTCTGAGGAATTTACATCCTGCCCATGCAATATTGAAAACTTTACTTTTCATATGGAGGTTATCAAGAAGGCAAACGTACGTAATTAGCATTTGCTAGCCTTCTTGCCAAAGCTAGTCTTCAACGGGAGTCTTCCAGCACAAGTTGTCATTATAATGTAAACACAATCAATAGTTACGTTTTGGTCAGGATCAGGATAAAGTGGAATGCAGTCAATTTGTTATGTAAATTCTACTACACCGAAGGATCCATCTCTGCAGAATTCAAATGGTCGCCCTCATTGCACAAAAATCACTTTTGTGAGCATGGAGTGGCTTTGGTTGAAATCCGACTACTTATATGAGAATATAACTATATTGGGATTTTCAAATATGCTATATACGTATTTTCTGGTACCTTTCAATGTCTTGAAATACTTTTGAATGTATTTGCAAGTACGTTCAAAGGTCATGACATAAGTTTCAACGTACTTGAAAATATGTTCGAACATACTTGCAAAATCCGTTTGCACGTATTTAAATATTGTCATACGTACTTGAAAATATGTTGGAATTGGCCTCGCTGTTCTTTTGTTCAAATACTTTTTTTTTTTTTTCCCGTGGCAGCGTACGTGTATATGAATGCAGGTTTAAGCCGACTGTCAATCCAAGGATCTTCTTTGAGAAGGCCTTTGTGAGAACAACAAGCAGGCAATCAAGTGTTGCGCACCTGCACGTGCACGTAACAAACACTCGGGGGGGGGCAGAGGTCGCACGCTGCGCCGCGCACGCTCAATTGGAAGCAGGTGCGGCGTAAAGACCTGATCACATTTGCGGCTCATTACCCGGCGACTGTGTGCACATATTTGCCTCTCGGTGTCCTTATTAATCAAGCGCAGGCAACCCCGAGTGCTCCCCGCCACTTTTCCGCACGACTTGCTACAAGCAACAGTCGGCCTCAACAAGCTGATGAGACCACCTGCTGCTGGCTGCTGCCGCCGCCGCCGCTAGAGCGCCGCGGCACCTGCAATGGCGACGCTCATCATCGCCCACTTGACCTCGGCGCGTTCGCCAAGTCAAAGTGCGGCGAGCGCTTGATTGTCGCCGAACACGGCTTATCACGAATCAGAGCAAAACACTCATGTTTTGCTGTTTATGCGACGTCTGCTTGTGTTTACACACTTAAACAAGGCATCAGTGTGAGTTTGGGTTTACAAGAGTGAGACATTATAACACAAAATAGTCTTGGTAGGGCTGGGCGATTAATCGATTTTATTGCTTAATCACTATCGATTGATCGTCTTTTACATGGATTATTTTAAATGGCTTTGTTTTTGATTGCTTGGATTTTGAAATTGAATCGTTTTTTTAAAAAGGGTTCTAAAAATATTTCATCATAGATATTTAAAAATATATATTTTTTGATAGATTTAAAAAAAAATTTTTTAAATAGATTTTCAATTGATATATATTCTTTTAAGTAGCTTTTTAATAGTTACTTATTTTAAAAATAAATTTTTGTATATAAATTGTGTTTCCTTACTGGTTTAATTTAAAGATTTTTTTAAAATATATGTTTATGTCAAATATATATTTTTTAATATAAATAACAAATATATATTTTTTATAGAATTTTATACATTATTTTTTATCAATTTTGAATAGATTTTAAAATGATTTTTCAATGAATCTTCTATGTAGACTATAGGTCTTATACGTTTCTAAAAATAGTTTACATATACGCACATATATGTATAGAGTCTTATGGGGTATTTTTAGTTTAAAATGGCTTACCTTAGCTCGAATCCTGTGTTCAATTGCGGCTACAAGTAGAATCCTGGTCGGCTATTGCACTTTTTGCTGCTGTGAAATTTTTGAAATGTGTTCTGGGATCATAATTTGGGTGGAAATTACTACAGACAATTATTTGCACCTTTTTGGCAGGTCATGGTTCCAAAAGCCCATGAATAGTGCGCGTTGACCACAATGGGTTAGTTTCGGACAGGAATTTTCCGATCGCAACGAGCGCAAGCGTTTGTGTGACCTGCTATCAAACAACGTTCCCGTTCTGCCGTCTGTCCCCGGAGCTTCCCTCCTTCAATCCGCAGCTATCACGGTTGGGGATCGTGGACAAAGGCAGCATTTGATTCATTATCTTCAGCTCCCTGGGGCCAAAATGGATACTTGTCAGAGTTGGCTATGTAATGGGAAGACATTCAAGGTTACCGGCAACGAGGAACGCAAGGAGAGAGATAAAAGCGGCCGTTTAATTTGCTGCTGATCAAACTTGCAAACGCAGTGAAGGGAAAAACATCCCAAGACTCTGCGAGCTAATCCTTGCCAAGGCAATTTATTGAACCAACCTCTTCTCTGGCCTTTTTTTTTTTTTTTTTTTACCTTCAGGAAGACGCTACCTTCACCTTATCGGCGTCCTTGTTGCCATCCCGCCAGCCACAGGGAACAAACGCTCTGCCATTACCGCACTCCGGCTCGACAAGAGAATTTCCTGGAACCCGGTCATTTTCCGCGGGACTTCTTATTCTTTTTATGTCCTTAATCAAAATTCCCGTCCAAAAGCACTCCTCAGATCCAGTTACACTCCCTCAATAGACGAGGAAGATCCATTTTCTAGTTCAAGGGAATTCAAATAAGGGGATCAGAAGGGGGGAGCCTTTGAACGGAAACGCTGACATGATCATTAAATGGTCGACAGTAATAGAGTACAGTAGTGATACTTTTGTTCACCTATTGGAAAGCAGAATAGATTAGAGCAGCCTTTGACTCAACATGCTCTGCTTGCAAGTTCTGCTATTTAAAAGCTTGTCATGGCGCAGTTTCTGGACACTTTTGATGGAATATTCATGCCATGAATACTTAACGCGCCTCTTAACCCCTTACGCAGCAAACGGCTTCAACCGCCTCTTCGAGGGTTTCCGTGCCGTCTGCTCTCGTCTATTAATACTCACCTATATTATTTTTTTTCACCATTCTTGTATTATCTGCGCAACGATCAAATACAAACGAAGACTTTACTCAACTAGCTATCCTCGAACTAATCTTCGTAAACATTCTTTGAACAACTGGACTTTCACTAGGCTTGTGCCAGACAGCGCCAGTGTTGTATCATTTTTTAGCAAACATTTGCAGATTATAGGTGAGTGACCCGCTGAGACACAGATAACAAAAACTGCGCTTTCTTGGTCTGGCGAAAATACAGAGAAGTTTGAGGGGCGGATGTTTTGTTGTGTGTGCAAATACTTTTGCATATTCATAAAGAAGTAACATTAACTAATGATGAGTTATTAACATTGTTTTTCAGTTTCAATTTATATTTTAGCCGTTTTGGATTTAGTTATAGCAGTATGGCTCAATGAATAGAATTGTATTATCTGTCTCACTCTCAGAAGAAGGGCAACGGGTTCCTTCCATTTGCTATCTTAAAGGGAGTTTAGTCTAGTACCGGTCTCAGCCGGTCGGAAGAGGGGAGGCACAGGCTGATGTATTGTTTTTCTCTCATCTGATTTGTATTCCTGGGAACTTGCTGAGGGAGGAGACTTTTCGTATTCACCCACTTTTCAATAAATAATGATGTGCCGGAGTAGAGAGGACACACAATCTGATAGAACACGGTTTGAGTGTCGTCAATTGTTGTCATCAGAAGCTTCTGTTATAATGATACCTTTGCAAAGGGACTTCTTCACCAGAATCTCACCATTCGGTTAATTGAACACAAAAAGAGTACAATACTTAATATTGTCTACTCTAACAAAATTCATTCTTCATCCCTATAAAAGAGCGCTTTAGTCAAGACCGCACCAAGTGAGACCAAGACAAGATCAAGACTTTTGAAGGTCGAGACCAGATCAAGACATTTGGAGGTCAAGACAAGACCGAGGCTTGAGAAGGTTGAGGCTGAGACAAGATCAACTTAAAATGACTTTGATTCCAAGACGAGAACGAGACCCTTAAAAAGTGGTCTGAAGACTGATCGCGAAACAAAGACTGATCTCGAGAACTACAACACCACTAATAAAGTAACCAAGCAGAAAAAGGTTTGGCAGCATTTTAAGGATTTATCTCAGACACAAACTTGCAGTCAAAATAAAACCAGACTTATCCAGAAGTGTTTCCGTTCTTCTCCATCATTATCCTGACAACATCCAGAAATGTTAGGATGATTCCTCCTCAGAGAATTCACTTCCGTGTCATGGTAACTAACTTGGCTACCAAATATGCAATGATTAGAAACGGTCAGTCAAGAAAGATTCAAGCATACTTGCTTTTTACACCAAGTTCTACTTTCCCAGGGCTTTGGCATTTTCTTAGGCTAGCCAAGAACCGGTTCCACAGAAAAATACAAAAAGATCAATTTAGACAATAGGCATGAATCGGCGGCTTTTATTGATCGAGTCGCAAATTGTGGAACAGGCAGCTGACATTCTCCCAAACTAAGCGGCTCAACTGGCCTCTGTTTTCCATTCACTCGGTCGACGCCAAATGCACGTCTTGGGTAAACAAGCCGAGTCAGTAAGAGTCGAGAAGCAAATCCCAAAGGCGCACAGAAGCAAACCATTTGAATGTTGATAAAAATATGCATTATTCAGCCCGGCTGGGATGAACACGAATTTGTGTTTTAAGACGCGCAAACACCTCAGTAATCTCCTCCACCCTCTCATTATGGAACGAGAGAAGAAGTCATTCCTGCTGAAATGAGTCGAAGGAAGCGGCAACGGCGGCGGCGGCGGCGTTGCTCCTGCGGCGTCTTTCTGGGAGCAGATCAGAAATACAATGCGGCAGATGATCGAGTCTTAGTGTCAATACATCAGCCCAGAAAATTACCTTCCTCTCTGCTCGGCCTACTTTAATCTCTCGGCCTCTATTGAAGGAGCGAACAGTCGCTCCTGTGTCCTATTGACGAGGGAAAATAGGTTTGCCGGCTTGATTGACAACTTTGTCCACCTGACAAAATGTAATGCGGCAGAGGACAAAAACAGATCAGGAATTCTTTGGACTCAATCTCGCGCCGCCGATTACATTTTCTGTGCCGCCGTCTCCTTTATTGCATCAGATGGTTCTTTTGAAGTGTACCAAGAGCACTGTTATTTTTGGGGGGGGAGGCTTCAATGTGTACTTAAACGCAGGGAAATAATGAGCCAAAGAACTCTCGTCTTTATTTGTCTCGTATTAATTGCGTGCGGTCACTAAAGTATCAGAACAGATAGAATTGAAATTGGTTGTTCAATTCTGAAGCTTTGGATGATTGCGATGTGTTTCCAGGCTTTTACTGCAGCCTCTCAATTATTTGCTGTGGAGGCGTTACTCCCTTCAGTCTCACATTTTCACTATGGAGGGGGGTGTCAAACTCGTTTTTGTCACAGGCCAAATTATAATTATGGTTTCTTCTAAAGAGGGCTGTTATGACTGTGAAAACCAGTTTATTACTACATAAACTCAACTGGCTTCGCATTTTGGAATTTATTGGTAACAACAATTTGAATTTGGAATCAGAAGTCGCTCCAATTTGTTTCAATTATACGCTGCGTCAACACTCATTCTTTGTTGACGTGCTGGTTGATATTCTTTTAAAAATGTCAAATGAAAAACTTGTGTTTTTTCTGTTTCCACCAGTCCTGGAACTTTGCTGACACACGTCTTACTTCACTTTTTTTTGTACGGAAGCGTTGAACTGCTAATGTGAAGTAAACATTTTTGACTGGCGAGTACGTTCGAATGTATTTGCGACTTTGTTCAAATGTATTGAACGATGTTCGAACATACTTGCAAATACATTCAAACGCACTTATAGGCGACATGCTACAAATATAGCATATTTCCCATAATGAGTATTACTTGCGCTTGCGCGAGTGAAAAAAAACTATTTTTTAGGCATTTGGCCCACATAATATGATTGTTAGAAAATTCACTTAAAAAACATAATTTATTCATAACTTTTATGATTTATTATTCTGTCTGCAGTGCATGAACAAAATCGCAACTATATTCCAACATATTCGCCAGTCAAAAATGTTTGCTGAAAATTGGCAGTTTCACCCTTCCGTATTCTTAAAATGGATTTTGTCAGAAAAGATGTACTGAAATTAAACTGCTTCTTCCCTTTTAAATATAGATATCACAATGTTTATACCAAATCCCTTTTTAACACGGCTTGTACAATAGTTGCATACATAAATATTTCATTGAATAAGCAAAAAACATTTGGGGAAAAAAGTGCAAAAAAATTCCAGACCATGCAGAAGCTGAACGGGTTGTAAAATCAAACAAGGCCTGAGGGTTAAAACCCGAGTTGTGTGTTTCATTCACAATGAGTACATGAATTCGCTTTAAGTGCTGTTGTCTTTCAGATTCAAATGATGCACGCTAAACGTGACCAAACAAGCTTGCGGCTCTGAATATTTGCCAAAGTCTAAACACAGTGTAACTCCATTGCAGTCAAAAACATGACTTGATTGTGGAGAAGTCAAATGCGGTTGTCATCGTCACGCCATGTTATGGAATGGAAGCAAAGTAAGAAAGCATTTTTGTTTGCCTCCCCAAAGACTCCAGACTGCATGTTGTTGATGTAAACGCGGGCGGATGCAATTGCGTAACATGGGCGTGAAATGAAAAAAAGCAAAAACGATTATTTTGGACATCTTTCTGCCACAAAACAGATTGCACAACAAACAAGATATCAGTATCGTGCTCCTCTAAGCGTGATAAGAAAAGAACATTTCCCACAAGCAAGCGCAAGAGGTAGTCGGCTAAAAATATTCTTTTAGCATTCGACGGTTACTTTTTTGTGTGAGAACCTGTGAAGCTAACGTTGACTGTCAGGACAACGCAGGGTACTCCACCATAGGATGAAGAATGAAGTACATGTTGAGGAGTTACACGCTACATACAACGTGCGCGCATTAGAGATGCACTCGACTTTCAGTAATTGTGTAGCGAGGCGCACCATCCATCATTTCCAATGCCACTTATTGTCATTTCAAACCTGAGCTTTCCTTTCAAGCAGCCGGTTGCTGGAAATGGAACGATTCAACATTATAGCCGCCATTGATGATGCGGCGAGGTTCGTGACTGGTTGACGGAGGCGGCGACTCCTCTGGGATCGTGCATACAAATATGAACCCAAAATGGAAGATTGAAAAAGAAAATACATGGAAAGCATGCGCCAGAGAATTAACATGAGAAATACTTTAGTGTCGTGTAATTATTCTGTATATTTTTTTTTTTTCCCTTTACTCTTCACAGGTAGGAGAGGACGCCATTGCTTCCCTCGCCAGCCCTGACCGCAGGTCTGAAATTAACCATCGGGTATGATTTATACCAGATGATTAATAAAGTCAAATTAAAAAAAATTAATAAAAAATATCTTTAAAACCCTGGAGAACCCAAGAACCCTTTTCTTCTTTGGAAAATTATGAATCATACATTAAATGACTGCTATAAGTTCACTGAACACCAAAATGTATGTTTTTTCAATTTTAACCCTTTTTTTTTTAAATAGCTCAGAGTTGCTAATTTATCAAAATATATATATATATAAAACATACTCCTAGGCATTCTGCAACATGATATGAAATAGATTTACAAAAAAACACAATTTTACCATCTGATGGTTTGCTGAGAAGATGGTTTTGTTTGGATTGATTTCCAGCTCAACAAAATTGGCATGTTGCCGCCATCTTGTCACCACCACTCTGGCTCATGTAAGTGCAATATTCATCCACTAGATTACCCCATGCAGGGGTCAGAAGTGGCACTCTGGACTTTTGAAGTAACATTTGTAAAAAAAAAAAAAAAAAAGGTATTTTGTTATTTGAGTAGCAGAATTTATAGGGGCCAAATTTGACCCCGTGGGTTCTCCAGGGTTAAAATGACACCATGTGGATAAAGGCTATTGAAAATGGATGATTGGAAGATGTTTTCATTACTAGCGATGGTAACTAAAATGAGCGAGTACCCAAATGGATCCACACTCTCACGAGGATCCTCATGTTGAGTTTGGAGAGCTTAATCTGTGCTTTTGGTTGATTTTGTTTGGATTCAATTTCGTATCGTCACGTTTTCCCTTTTTCCTTCTTTCCACGTCTGTCTTCCTTATTCCATTTTTGTTTTTGTCCCTTGTGTCAACCAATCAGCTCCCTCTATGGACTCGTGTCTTGTCCTGGTGTGTCTCGTCGTGTGGTCAGTTTGCTTGTATTCAGTTCCCTGGTTTTGTTCATTCTTTGCCGGTTTGTTGCTGCTGCCAGAGGTCGTCTTTAGCCGTTTCTAAATGGTCCGCGGTCTGTCCAGTCTTACGTCCTTGTGATTTTGCGAAAGGTCATCAGTCGTGGCCAGGTCCTGTTCCAATTGAAAGAATGCACAGAATAGGAAATACGTCAGACTCCATACACGAGCCAATTTACAAAGCCAATCACGTTCTCGAGTACGTTCTTCGGAAAGCCGTACTTGCCGAGTTTTCATGTTTTCCTAATTGTTTACATCCGGCACGCGTGCCTTTGCCGAACTGCTTCCGTGCTCTCAAACCCTGAACCTTGACGTCATGTTTTTGGGGGATTTGTTTGTTGTTTGTGATGTGGCCGATCCAGCCCCCCCCCCCCCCCTAATTCCCTTACAACTGATGGAACACCAAGTCGAGGCATCTCAATTCAATTCTATACGAGTAAACTTAGTTACCAGCTTGTTGAACGAATTAATTCAACTTGTCGGCCGACTTGTATTTTGGTCACTTCGTAGCATTGCCCCAAAGTGACGTGCAAAGACCACAGTGGCTTGTTTACAGCACGTTGTGGTGTCACTTATGAAAGAGATATGAAGTCGGCCGTCGCGCTGATGGATGAGAGTGTTTTTCCCGTTCCTTTTGTGCCAAGAGCTAACACGCTGACGCCATCCTCGCCCCCCCCCCCCCCCCCCCGGCCGCCGTTGCGAACCGTTTCCATTAAGTCGCGGCTGAACCTTTTTCATGATTATACGCGACCTTTACAAAAGGTTAGTTGTAGTGCAGCATCGCCGTTATCATTGTTCTCCCAACTGAGACCGAGGCGGTATCGGCCTCGCTCACGCTCTTAATATCATTGAGTGCAGAACGCTAAGGGGGAGGGCGAGTCAAGTGAAACGGGGTCGAGTCCACTCCAAATGTTTATTTGACAGTTATAGTGCACGCTTATTCTTGATATTTTATGGATGATGGATTCCAGCAATAGTATAAAAAGCTCAGCAATGACATCAAAATACTTGGATACAACCGCCCCCCACCCCCGCCCCCCCTCCCTGTGCTTTTTATTTCTTAAGTGTAATTTTGCAGACGGAAGGCGCACACCTCCAGCTTGAAGCGGACCGCAATTTGGGCATTTGGCTCTGAGGGATCAAACTTCTGGGACAGAAGCTTTTGCTATTGCAACTGGGATTAAAGTTAAGAAGATGCTCATCTTAAAGGATAGAATTAGGTTCGAGCAGGACGTGCTCTCGCAGAACATTCTTAATGAGAACCGAGCTCAGGAACATGGAGTAGAAAACAGTTTCAGTTCTTGGGTGGGACTTCGACCAAATACTTTTGCCTTGAGACTTGAATGAGAAATTTTGGATATTGGCTGAGTCGAGGATTGAGTTTCCTTCTTGGTCAAATCACAATTGTTAGGAAACACCTTGCAGCAAATGTTTTGGTCCTTTGAAACTGAAACGGAAACCACGTGTTTGGTCCTTGGTGGAGTCTTGGACCAATTGTTTAGATCTAGTAGAGTCTTGGACCAAATTATTCGGATCTTGTTTGAGTGGTGGACTAACGATTTTAGGACTTGGTTGAGTCTTGGACCAAATTAATCGGATCTCGTTCGAGTGGTGGACTAACGATTTTAGGACTTGGTTGAGTCTTGGACACAAATTATTCGGATCTTGTTCGAGTGGTGGACTAACGATTTTAGGACTTGGTTGAGTCTTGGACCAAATTATTCGGATCTTGTTCGAGTGGTGGACTAACGATTTTAGGACTTGGTTGAGTCTTGGACCAAATTATTCGGATCTTGTTCGAGTGGTGGACTAACGATTTTAGGACTTGGTTGAGTCTTGGACCAAATTATTCGGATCTTGTTCGAGTGGTGGACTAACGATTTTAGGACTTGGTTGAGTCTTGGACCAAATGCTTCAGGTCTTTTGACAAGAGTCTGGGATCAAAAATCTGGTCCTTTATTGAGACTTGGACCAAATGTTTCAGGTATTGCTTGATTGTTGGAACAAGTGTAATAGACTTTAGTTGAGTCTTGGCCAAAATCTTTCAGATCTTTTTAGAGTATTGCCTCAAAGGGTTTGGCCTTCTTTGAGACTTAAATAAATATTTTTTTTTGTTTTTGAGTCTTGGAACAAATGCTTCAGGTCTTGTTCGAGTGCTGGACCAGTTGAGTCATATTTGAGTCTTTCATCAGATGTTTTGGGTATTGGTTGAGTCTTGGACCAGATGACTCGCTTCTCGGCCAAACCTTTGACTCGAATAGTTGTACGTTATTGGCGAAATTATTGTTTTTATGTAAAGAATTTTCCAATGTATGGTTGATGGGATAGATACTTGAAAATGGTCAAAGAATGAAATATTGCATTTTTTTGTTCTGTGCAGTCGGTCCTGGCGTCAGACCGTGTGACGTCCGAAGACAAAAAGCTTTGCTGCGTCCGAGCGTGATAAAATGCGGCGGTGTCACACGCGCAGACGCTGACGTCCACAGCATCCGTCCCCGAAGGTGACGTCGGCGTGATCGAGAGCCGCGACAGGCGAGCGGAAAGCTATCTGTATGAGCGACGAGGCTTTTGTTGCCCCCCCCCTTCATCTATCGCCGTGCTCCTCTTCTCCTCCCGCCACCGAGAACCTGCAGGCATATTCATGAGGGAAGCATAATTAGCCAGTCAGGATTTGGATGGCTTCCAGATAGATGACTTATTATTGCCATTATTGATTTTTGCCTGCTATGAGCCCTGCTATCTGGGATTAATGCTGTTAGAATTTAGAAGCCCGACACCATCTTAGCACTTAGTCCCATGATGAATGGTGTTAGGCAAAGTCGTTTGCACCGACACTCACTTACTTCCCTTCATTTTATGTACTTTGCCTCCCTTATTAAGGCTCTTACCAGTGGCTTAATTGCCTATTTAGAATTCTCCTCTTTGTGACCTAGATGTGTTTTATTTGGTGAATGTAATTAAGTTACCTGTAAATATCTTTTTGCCGGAGCGACCATCCGTCTCTGTTATGCACCGGCTCCATTTTGCCTTTAATTAATTTAATGCGTCTGTGTCTGGAAACCATTAACCTCAATGAAACCAGGAGGAGAAATCGGTTTCGATTGTGCCAAAGACAACGCCGGCGTGTTGTCGACTGGCGGGAGGGGGCGGAGGCGTTTATGGCATAAAAATAAACATTTTGCTTTGAGGGTGGCGCCACCTCCCCGCCGCCCGCTGCATTTAGCGCTGGTCTTCTTGGACATGCATCAGCGGTACTTTTTCCTGATAAGCCATGATGACCCTCAGCTCGGTGTCTTGGTCAGCATTCAGCAACAATTCATGTCGGACAGAAGGCCAATTGTGGTTTCTTTGAACATTACGACGACACTTCTTCCTCACTCCTGGTCCCTGAGCCAGAATCCTGCGTGTTTTAGATGTTTGCGTCCTCGAACGCAGCTGATTCTAAAGATCAGGATCGTTATCAGGCTTCTGCAAAGCTTGCAGCTTGTAACTTGATTATATGAAGACGGAAACAACTAAAACCTGCAGGAGTAATGAAGCCTGCTCTAAATCCTCATAGTTTATACTGGCCAGCATTTTTGTCTCCCCCTGGAGAAGACATTGTGAATAAATGTGGTTTGCATGGGAATAGAGGTCAAATAAACGATGTTCCGTTCCGTTCCGTTCCGTCTTCAATTCCGCTTATCCGGGGTCGGGTCGCGGGGGCAGCAGCTTTAGCAGGGAAGCCCAGACTTCCTTCTCCCTAGCCACTTCAGCCAGCTCCTCCGACGGGATCCCAAGAAGTTCCCAAGCCAGCCGTGAGACGTAGTCTCTCCAGCGTGTCCTGGGTCGTCCCCGGGGCCTCCTGCTGGTAGGACATGCCCGGAACACCTCCCCAGGGAGGCGCCCAGGAGGCATCCGAACCAGATGCCCCAGCCACCTCAACTGGTTCCTCTCAACGTGGAGGAGTAGCGGCTCGACGCTGAGTCCCTCCCGAATGACCGAGCTTCTCACCCTATCTCGAAGGGAGAGCCCGGCTACCCTGCGGAGGAAACTCATTTCGGCCGCTTGTATCCGGGATCTTGTTCTTTCGGTCACAAGGTCTTTCGGTATTTCGATATTTTTGACCGAAATAAACGATGTATCACAACAAAACTAATGGTCAACTGATGTGGAATCCGATGAGTTTAGGTTAGTAGTTAGGTTAGTTCAACCCTCCAAATAGGGACGGGTGCATTTTAAGACTCCTCTGGTTAACCAAGCTGACACTCGGCTCATTCTTGGTTCACATTCATTAGCTAATAATGTATGACAGAAGGCAATTGTGGCTATTAAATTTTTATCCCAAGATTACACCCCTTTCGCAAAACGCTAACACTTGGCTTTTAGCTAACGTTTCCAATTTACAATTTACCAGAAGCCATTGTGAATAAATCGTACGTTGTTTGCTACCCTCAACAAAACCAATGGCTAATAGTTTCGATTAGCAGCTTTTGTCCATTCTCTGAGATGGACAAGGTTCCTCTGGTAAACCAAGATGACTCTTGTCTTGTTCTTGGTTAGCGTTCATCAAATTTTAATAGTGACGGACGGCAATTGTGGCTACTTTGTTACACCAAGATTACACTCCTTCTCTGAAAGCTTAACACTTTAACTTTGGACAACATTTACTACGCTGGAGAAGCCAGTTGAGAATAGTTTTTTCAGTGTCAGTGGTAAATTAAACTATGAACATCAACAAAACCAATGACGAGGATGTGGAATTGAACAAATGTAGAGTCCGCTGCTAAATCAAGATGACACTTGCTAAGTCGCTAGCTTGGTCTTGGTTAGTATTTGTTCATTATTAAAGTAGGGCAGAAGGTAATTATGGCTACTTTGTATACCACAATAACATTCCTTTTTCCGAGAGCTGAGTTAAGCCAACATGATGTGCAGTCTTTTTTTCTATTCATTACGTTTTATACACTGGAGAAGCGGCTGAGGAAATGTAGTTTGTACAGAAACGGAATTGTCAGGGGTCAACGTGCACTCAGTTTACAGCGAGTAAACAAATCATGTTCCGCTAAGAGGGGCGCCATAATGAAACATGGCGTCTTTGTTTGCGCTTTGAAAGCTGTTCGGGAGCTGGATAAATAAGTGTTGTGAAATTGTTTATTTATTTATTTTTTTCTTAAGGTGATATTGGCAGTAATGGCCATGACATGTGTAAACAGTCCAAAGAACGAGGCTGAACGCTTGGGTGACGTTCTACCTATTAAAGTGGTGGTGGCGTATGCTTACTGTGATTTCCCCCAGGCTGACTGAAAATGCAGGGTAAAAATAAATAAATACATAAAAAAATGACAAGCTCGCACTCACTCATGCACAAAATGTAGAGTATTGGCGCAATGTGAGGAAAAATCTACAAGCAAGCAAACACTTCAGCCAGTTTAAAATATCCCGTCGTTAGCGGCTGACCTTGCATGAAACATGATTGATGCGCCGCCGCAGTGCAGCGCGACAAGAGGATTGATCGTGTCCGACACGCGCTTTTATGCTCCGCGCTGTAACGCTCACGTTTCGGTGCGGAGGTGAAACATTATACAGCCTCGTCATCATGGCGCGAAAGCGCTTTTATTTATCGGGGAGTTGCAGTCTGGACAGTCGTGGCCGTCCAAAGACAACTGCAACAATTCTTTGCTGTTGTTTTTTTTTTTATACAACATTTTCCTTAACAAAAAAAAAAAACGGTTTGAACCGGAAAATCATTTTGGGAAGTGCATCAAATCTAACCACAATCAAATCTCTCCACTTATGAAATATAGCAAAGATACGTAGAGAATTGCCTTTTTTTTTTTTCTTTCTTTTTTTTCTTTTTTAAGAGCTCAGTATTGTTCATTCGGAAATGTCATCATCATTGCTCTTTTTTTTAAATTTTTTTTTTATTTTTTTAATATATATATATATATATATATATATATATTTTTTTTTTTATTTTTTATTTTTTTTTGTGTGTGTGTGTGTGTGTGGGTGAGTATGTGTATGTGCGTGCGTGCGTGCGTGCGTGCGTGCGTGTATTTGTTAGCTCACCAGAAAACCTATTAGAAAAAATCTCATACCGTTCACCTAAACCGAACACCAGGAGACCCGAGGAAGGACCAAAGAAAACCAAGGAAGGCGAAATCCAGCACCGACCAGACACCAGACAGAGAATTGCCTTTTAATGGAGAGACTTAGTTTGGAAGGAAATGTTACATGATTTGCAGTACTGACAAGTTCCTTCTTATGTATGTAAAACCACAACAACAACAAAAGTCATCGCATCAAACCCTCTCAACCAGAGCTGCACCGTATTGAATCGAAGCCCACTGAGTTGAAACAAATGGAATCATTCCGCTTTCAAATGGAACCGTCTTTGAATCTGTTGTAGAGAGATGCACACCCTCATTATTATTATTATTATTATTATTATTATATTATTGCTGTATTCACTGATGACTGACGAGTTTACCCGTCAAGAGTGGTGTCCAGTTAAATTAGTAACAACCATACAATAAAATGGGCGCTTACATTTTTTTCACCCCATAGCATGATTTGAAAGGTTCTTTTTGTATTTATGTGACACGAAGAGCTAATGAGTTGCGGTGCACAACGTGATCCTTGACTGTAATAAGCGCACTATTGTTTCCATTAGTTCACCATTCACGGGTATTTCCTCGACATGTAATTGGTCATTTTGTAGCTGTTTTTTAAATCAACATAAATGTAGATCGTGAAGCTGCTGTTAAAGTGTAAAAAAAATAATGATTTAAAAAAGACTTTGATACTTTCTTGCTCCACGTTTGGTGTGCACGCAACAACCGTACCAATTTATAGCAACGGGGTAGACCACAACGTTCAACAATCTTCTGCGAACAACGGGCTAAGTGAACTATATATATATATATATATATATATATATATATATATATAATGTAAGATGAGTTTGAAATGATATTCAATTGTTGTGGGATGGTTGCTTGGGTTATATTTATGGTTGAAACTACAAATATAGGCAATTATAAACATTTTATGTGGGTGTCTGCTTGCTTGCAAATATAATAAAATAAACCCGTCCTTTTTCTGGCTCCTGCAACAAACACAACGTGTTTATAAGATAATGATATCTATTTTTTTTCAGCGGTGTGCATGCTTTCATGTCTTTATAAGTAACTGCACAAAAACGAAACGATGAGATTGGCAGCGCGATAGATCCTGATTTGAGATCTCTGATGCCTAATTGCACATGAGCAATGGATGACGCCCATGCGTGGAACGAGCAGATGTGTTCAGTAGCCAGAAGCGCTTTGCTTTTGCGTGGGCGGGTGGGGGTGGGGGTGGGGGGGGGTTGATGGTGTTTTCTGGCAATTGGTGCTCGCTGCAGGTGCCGCAAGTTGCGGGGGGGTCCAGAGAAACGGCCAATAAACGTTTCCCGGCGTCCTCATCGCACCTCAAGCTACAGGCTATAATTAATCATTTAGCATCTCTGCCACAGCGCACAACACCTGCCACCGGCACCGAGCTAGCAAATCTCTTTACTTTGGCCTCCAAAAGGTCATTTTTGTCTGACTTTTTTTATTTATTTTTTAACATTTGGCTGCGCAAGTCACCATCTCACATTTACACACACTAATCAATTTTCACCCAGTCGGGCGCCATGCGAGCCAGCGCCGCGTATTTTTGTCTGAGCAATTTATAGCTTTGGAACAAACGCAGGAACAATTACATGCTGGGCTTGTAATGGAGCAGTTACACCGCCTTTATGGGCCATATCTATTACTCATGACAATCGCAGCCTAAATCAGCCATTCTTGTCATTTAAGAGCCCTTTTTTTTTTACATTTCTTTTAACATCGTTGATTGGCATACGGTCTTACGTTGAAGCATGGCGGCCCGGTGGTACCCATTCAGCTACGACACTTACATCAGATTTGACAATATGGTGATGTAGAATATCATATTTGATTATTTCCATATGATGTGACTGCACTCTAGCGTAATATATTGCACGCTGAGTGAATCTGCTCAAATATGTACTCGTGCTACTAGTTGTGATCAAACACTCAACAGTAATTGGGATTAAGTGTGCCATCATATCTGTCTTTTATGGATAATGCAGTTCAATGGATAGATTCGGTTTACTTCTGAAATATTGTCACCTTCATCCTTAATTGGTCATTTTGATATTAAGAACGGAAATGTTTTTCTTAATTGTCCAAAGAAAAACGTTAACTTTCAAGATGGTTTTTCCGTCAATTTGCGTTCATTCACGCTCCGGGGTAAGTCAACTTTACTTTGTTGAGGGGATTTGTCGGACCGCCTCGTACCTCGCTAGGTGCTTTTTTATTAGACGGCCCTGGCACGCATGACAACTTGGTGAAGGAAAGTAGACTCGGCTTTAGACCAGGTAAAAGCAGGTCTAAGTTGTGACACAGGTGCTCCAGGTGCAGACAGTGCATTCATAAATATGACAAGAGCGTGCATCGAACCCTCTGAATCATCGTGAAAATCAGTTCGTTGAGCACATTGTTGCTTTTATCTTTAATATATTTTTAAAAGCACCCACTGACGTCGGTACAACCGGTTGTGTCTCCATTTTCTTGAGACTCCCACAACAGTGCAAATGCTCATTTATAACTGCGAGCGTCTACAAAAATACCAAAAGAAAGAAAACTCTACCCTACGTGCTCCCGAAAATAGGGCCTAATATGTTTCTTATTGTGTCCTGTATTGTATCGAATATTCCAAAAGTATCCTATTGGTCATATCGCATCATTTTCCTGTGATTGCCAACCTTAACCGACACCACTCCTCGAAATCTTATGCTTAAGCAGAATACAATTGCACGAGCAAACCAAGTGGATTCTTCTCAGAAGTGAACATGGAGAGAACCACCGCGGTTAGCCTTTGTTCTCGAATGTTACCTAAACACACTCACTCGTGTACACAACCGTTATTGCAACACCTTTGGACACTGTTGTGTGTTTTTTTTTTAGTAGCGTTGGGGGTGTTTTTGAGCGCGGCCACCTGCTTGGATCTTTCGCTCACAAAAAGAACCTCATGGCTTTTGTGTATTCCCTTTGAAGCCGCATCCAAGGAGCCGCTAAATAACTGAAGGAATAAACAACACAACCAAACACACACACACACACACACACACACACACCAAGCGGGTAAGCCAAGTGATGCAACAACAAAGCAATCCAACACTCATTTGTGTGCGTGCTAATTAACAAGTTAGCTAGTGACAATGGGCTGCCGTTTGCTTTTTTCCCCCCTCTGAGACTTCCAGATGAGTTGGTGACATTTTGATCCCCGGAAGTCACCGACTAATTCATTATTTAAGGTTGGGCGGCAGGACATTCGGCACCTGACGTCGCAACTGCATATGTTTGCTTGTTGTTTTCTATTTTCATTTCCTTTTGGTGTCGTGATATGAAAGAAACAATCTGAAGCGGACTTGCTTTTTTTACTGTCACTAAACTGAAGGCAAAAAATCGAACCCTTGCTGGACCCTTGCACCAACGTGGACTTGTATCTCGTTTGAGTCTTGAACCGAATGATTTAGCTTCTTGGATTTTAAACTGAGTGCAAAGATGAAAGAATTGTGGCCAAAGGTTAGCTAGCTTGCGTTCTCGTCTTTTGACCGGTGAGGTCAAATTGTCTGAATCTGACGGATGATTGTGTGCTTTGATGTCATCGTTTTCTCCCCCGATCTAATTGAAAACAGTTGATTGTCGCATGTAGGATAAAAAAAATACAATAAATAATCCCTTTGTGAGTGTGGTCCGCATCAAGAAATGGTTGTTTTTCCATTTGTTGCAGTTTCCTTGAAGAGTGTCAGTGGGCGGAGTCTCATGCGTCGCACCTGCAGGCGATCATCATCATCATCAGCGGGATATTTAGTCGCAGGAGAGACCGACTATTCTCGTCTGCCCTTTCTGCTTCCAGGTGGGATTTCTGTTGCTGCTTTACTCAGCTTTTAGCAAGTTTTTTTTAGTGGCAAGTTTTGTCTCTATCAAGGACCACCTTCTTGTATTTATTATTGTTACGAATTTACATTACGTTTTCATTTGTATTGATTCACGCTCGAATGGTCCTTCAAAACTCAAGCTCGACTTTGATTGACAAAAGCAAACATGCTCAATAGTGACATTGAAAAAGAGAAACTGTTCCGTGCGTCGCAAAAACTCATTTCACATTTCTGAGCCACAATGTCTCTTTTTGACATGTGGACGGTAAGGATAGTGATCGTGTTTTTGTTTTAGAAGTGTTAAAAATCTCTCAGAGGTCAGTTGAGGTACTTCACAAAAGTCATTGGTTGCGTATATGTTGAAAACGTTCTTGCGACAAACTCATTAAGACTGTTTTGAGAAGGCTTAGGAAGCAAAACGCCGCGACTTTGAACGAACCCTGATGTGAAATCAACATTCGTTAGCGTTGCAAATGCAAAATGGATTTTTTTTGTATATTAGTAGCTCAGCAACAAACATTCAACTGCTTGTCGTTGTCAAAGTGAATGAATTCAAAGAACATGTCATCCAAGTCGAAGGCAACGGGCTCCTGCAGCCGCGACTTTCTGTATGCTTTCAATTTTGTCAATTTTGCCACCGAACTTCATTCAACGTGATTCAATCCAATCCGTCTGAGCGGGGCTCCGGTTTTCGTCTATTCCGGCTCCAAATGAAACATGACTCCCAGGGGTTCCAAATGGTTCCTTGGTGGTCATTAGTTCTCGTCATCAATCAAGACAGGAAGAGAATCCCACTCGAGGGAAAAACCTTTCTGCATGTTCCACGTGTAAAAGCAATAAATACCCCGACACGGCGCGAGAATTCACATTTATGCGAAAATGGCAGTTTGGATACGACGTGGGGACGCCGAAGAGAAATGAATATTTCATCATCTGGAACTGCAAATATAGCAGAAAAAAAAAAGCTAATGTTGTCAAGCGTTTTATTTATTTGATTAGCACGGCACTCTGTGGAGATCCTTGTTTACTCACCTCCGGAGTTCTCCGGCAGAGAATTCATTTTATCCGTTAGCTGTCAATATGAAAAGTGTCTATTATGCAGTAGTTTACCTGCGGTGATCTCTGAAGGATGCATCGGCAGTCAATCAAAGGGAGTTTATGCAAAAAGCGCCTTTGCTTTGCACTTGCAGGCAAACGCGGCGGAATACCCAAAGAGACACGAAAGCCTTCAAGACATTTCACGTGGCCTCGCTTCCACCGATGGGACGCGGACGCACTCCCGCTGTCAATCACAATCGATCCGGCGCGTTGAGATCGAGTACGCGCCGATGCACGTATTTTGTCGTCTCATGGAGATTGGAACATCCGCACTGCAGAAACTGCAATCAAACCGATATCTGCCAAAATATTTATTCTTACCAGACAAATCAACAAATCACCTTATATATTTGTTGATATCTTTTAACTCTTTGACTGCCAGACGTTTTCAGAAAAGGGATGCTGTCAGTGCCAGCCGATTTAAGCATTTTGACTGATCTTTCGAGGTCCACAGAAAATGTTCTGTTTGGACTATGGAAACACACATACTACCAAATGAAAGATTGGACTTTCATCCTTCATCAGAAAAAAAAGTTTGTTTCTACCTTATTCCGTTCTTTAGTAATCAACAATAGAAAATGGTTAGTTTCACCCGATTTCGCTTGTTTTGGACTCAAATACGGAGAAATCAAGCTTTTAGTGAAACGATATTATTTCATGCATTCTAGTGAATTTGACACTTCTTTTTGTCCATGAATGATGCCACAAACACCTAAATAGTGCTTTACTTCTATAAAACACTACCACCAAGAATGAAAAAGTGTTTTTTTGATAGCAAAATACGTTTATTTACATTCAACAGTGTAACAATTTGACAGCAATTTGGCAAACTATTTACAAATGTGTGCAACTGTGGTGCTATTTACAATTATGTCTTCTACTGACGCCCACGGTGGGCGGCCCATCCAACCTTGTGCAAAGAGAGTCATCGCTGCCATCTAGGGGCCAAAACGAGTCATTATACTAATCAGATCTGCTTGATACTTTCAGCACAGCTGCCCAAGACTCTCCTCCACCCGTTTCCCAAAAAAACAAAAAAAAACCATAGTGAACGTCTTTTAACGTCCTCGGCGCCCTTCCGTAGGTTTATGCTAAACGTCTTATAACGTTTATGGCGGTCAAAGAGTTAAAATAATCAAATCTACAAATTAACTATTTACGACTAAAATAACATTTCTCTTAAAAACACTGATGAATAAAGATAATATTTTAGAAGGAAACATTTTCTTCCACTTTTTGCTCCGTAACAAGATCCGTTTTATGAGAACATCACATTAATGGCCCCCAAGTAACTGTTTTAAAAATGATCGACAGTTTGCTCTTGTTTTGGTTCTGATTGTGGAAATCGGATTTCGGGCTGACGGCCACCCCAAAATCTTAACGAACTCTTTGCTTAAGAGAAAGCTATTCTTTATTTAATTCACTAGACAATACAATATATAATTGCTTACTTGATTGCATCCTTTCATTTGTCTTTCGTCGGCCCTCAAACAGAAAAGTTTGGACACCCCTGCATTCGAGTAACCTAGCGAGACCAGAACATTCTGCCTTCTTTTTGCGTAGCAAGTAGCGGAATCTCCGGAGGGATGAAAAGTTGCTCTCAAGTGAGTGACAGGCAGTTGCAGACGCTGGGCTGCTGGTCAATAAGAAGCAGAAAACAGCAGCCCGGGATCGATGAAGCGCTCCCGGCCGACGGCGGCATCTGGAGGGAAAGAACGCGGCCAGCCTGAAATGACAAAAGGTTGCGACATTAGGACAAAATACGGCCGCCGTAAAATAACATATCGGCTCCCAAACGAAGCATTCAAGTCGACATTATTGCCGGCTGTGTGTAAAGTAGAGAGGCGGCAGTACTTCCCTACTCGAACCTAGAAGCAGACGTTCGGGATCTCAATTCTAAGCATGGCATTCAAAATATGTTTCAATACGCGGTATTTTATTGACTAAACAATTGACCCTTACAACTTTGAAAATGATGATTGGTTACAATGAACTCTGATCACGCAATACAAGCCAACTGACTCGAGTAAGGATCGAGTGCAATACGATGAACTGAAATTGCAATGCAATGTGAGATATGAACAATTTGACATAATTACACACGACAGAAAATTGGGTTTTAAGAAAAAGCAGTTCCCTCCTGTAGAAATGAGCAGCAACATCCTCCCGTGAACGCGAATGCACAATCAAATGGAAGCACGTGACATGTTTCCAAAGGTGACATCAGCGAGATGGGGGGGGGGGGGGGTCCTTAATTGGATTTGCACAATGTTCATTTGGAACAAACATGGCCGCTGCCGCTTGGCCGGCGTTCAATGTTAATGGCGTGATTAGCGCTTCCCTCGCCGCGGCCATTTATTGTGGCCCATTAAGCGTGCGCCGCTATGCCCTGCTGACTCAGACGCACTTAGTAACAAACAGTATTATTAAAATGGCTATCAGCGCCAAAATCTATCACGAGGAACGGCCTGTGAGGTCAGAGCCGAGTGTACCCCGAGTGGATTGCCTGAAAGGGGGAGGCGATAAATCCACATTGGCGGCTTATTAGCCGCGAGGGCCGAATCTCGCCGCCGTCGCATGCAAAGCGTCGCATCCTGCGGGCTGCACTTTTCGTCGCGTCCCGCAGAGGCCGGAGATACGGCCTTCAAATAACATTTCAGAGTTCTCTTTTTAATCGTTTTTCCTCCCTTGGCTTTGAAAGAAAGCAAATGGCAGTCACATTATTCAAAGCAAGTTTTGCGCTTTTGCTTTTTTTGTTGATTGTTCCACCCCAGCATTAACTCAACAATAATAGTTTTTTTTATTTTTTACAGATAACTCATGATTTTTTTTTTTACTATTTTCCTGTTTGTCAGAGCTTTGGTAACATCTTGTGGCATCACAGAAAAAAACAAAAGCATCTTCACAATTTTCATACTTCAGTGTTACTAGGGCTGCGCGATTCATCAAAATTCAATTCCTGCCATCCACAATTACAAAAACGGCATAATCGTAAAAGCTCGGTCATTCGGGAGGGACTCAGCGACGAGCCGCTACTCCTCCATGTTGAGAGGAACCAGTTGAGGTGGCTGGGGCATCTGGTTCGGATGCCTCCTGGGGAGGTGTTCCGGGCATGTCCTACCGGCAGGAGGCCCCGGGGACGACCCAGGACACGCTGGAGAGACCACGTCTCACGGCTGGCCTGGGAACGCCTCGGGATCCCGTCGGAGGAGCTGGCTGAAGTGGCTGGGGAGAGGGAAGTCTGGGCTTCCCTGCTAAAGCTGCTGCCCCCGCGACCCGACCCCGGATAAGCGGAATTGAAGATGGAACGGAACATAATCGTAAAAAAAAAATACGGTACTAATACCTGTTTTGAGGCTTGCGCACGAGCCCCTCTCACAAAGCTAGCTAGCCTGCAAGCCTTACTGTACATGCTGAACTGTTGATACAAGCAAACCATACTTGAATTGAATTTGCATCTTTTTATTTTATTTTAAAATAACTGCTTTTATAAAAAAATGGGAAAAAAATAGTGCAAAAAGAACTGGAAAATTTCTGTCAGCACTCCCGTCCGCCATCTTGGTCTACAGATGCAAATTAGTGACAAACTTCATCTCTCCTCTTGAGCAGAATATTTTCCGAACGTGAGGCCTGATGAATAAACAAATCCAATGAATCCAATCCAAACATTACGCGATGTTCTCCGATCAATAGACGGCCAGCAGATCCAGCAGCGTGCCCTTTACATTTACGGCATTGTAATCGGATTAGCAAAGATTTCCATCATCTGGCCAATCAGATGGCACGCTAAAGGGCGTAATGGCGTTTGATTGGACATCAGCGCGGCCGTCTGGCGGCAAGCCGAGCCTTAATGGAACAGACGAGCCGAACGGCGTTAGCAAAGCGTCTTTCCTTGCTCGCCCAACCGCAATGCAGTTTAGCCGCCGGCTCCGACGATGATGAATTGCCGGCGGCTTATCAACAAGGAGGCTGGCGCGCGGCGTCGGCGGCGGCTCTTGATGGCTTGTCAGTCATCCCGTCAATGCTTTTCAATGCTTTTCTAATCCCGCCGCGCTTGTGATGCGCTTTAATTCCGCGTGGGAAATATTTGGAGGTAGATTTTGCCGTCCTGACAGTCGGTCGGTCGGCTGGCAGCCATCTGATCCTGACGGACGCGTGTCGCCTTGGAGGAGTTGTTTATTTCATGACCTTTTCCGTGTAATATGAAGGAGCTCTTTTGAAAGCCGCCGCACGTCATTTTAAATAAGGTCTCTTGTTGAATGCCGACATAGCCCGCGCGGTTCTGAGCCGATGATCAGCTGCACACGGTTGTCCGGTAGGACTGTACTTTGTCGTAACGACCCCCCCCCCCACCAATGAAAATGTTTGACCCCCCCCCAAGACTGTGAGTTGCCTTTGCTTGAAGGTTCATAATCCCTTTTTACATCGATGCTAATTTCTGTTAGCCCCTCAATGGCCTTTCTTATCATACGTTA